>NW_006436298.1:39443406-39451443 GCF_000325575.1 Pteropus alecto
ATACCACTTCAGCCTTCGGGAGTATCTCACTTGAGAATCTCCCCACTAGGTCCATGGGATCCCTCCTCACCTCTCAGTGCTAAACCCACACCTTCTCTGACTCTGCGGTAGATCCTCGCGAGTGCTCCTGAGAGCTGCGGCGAGAACAGGTCTGGCAGTGTTCTCAGAAAAATGAATCAGGGTCTGTGGGCAAGGGAGAAACCACAAACTGGAGCTGTGGCGTCACCTCCTGGACAAAAAAAAAAAAAAACAAAAAAAACAAAAAACGTTTTCCCGTGGTCAGCCTAGTGAGTTATAAAAACAAGAGAAATGTAAAAGCTTAGGAATTCTGCCACAAGAGGGAGCAAGAGAATGGAGCAGATCTATCCATTCAAAAACCGAGGAAACTCCAAATACAGCAACACAGTGATCACTACCCCATCTGAAACAACCAAATAAAGACTTAAAGAGATGTCTGCCACTTCAAATGGGAAAATAGAAATGCAGAAATACAAAAAACATGTTAAATCAAGAAAATATGTCACTCCTAAAAGATATAAATAATTCTCCAACAATCGAATCCAAAGCTATAGAATGCTGTGATCTGGCTGATAAAGAATTTAGAATAGCTGTGTTGAAGAAATTCAATGAACTACAAGAAAATGCAGAAAGATAATTCTGATATTAGGGGGAAAAAACACACAAACAAAATGAACTCTTTACCAAAGAGATAGAAATCATAAAGGAACCAAAGAGAAATTCTGGAGCTGAAGAATTCAGTGAATGAGATGAAGAATACAATAAAGAACATCTGAAGTAGAATAGAGTAGATGGAAGATAGAATAAGTGACTTAGAGGATAGGAGTTTATAAATAACAGAAGAGAACACACATACACACAAAGAATAAAAAAGAGCAAAGAAAGCCTGAGTGATCTAGGGACTCAGTCAAAAGGGCAAATATTAGAATAATTGGGGTTCCAGAAAGAGAAGAGGGAGAAGGGACAAAGAGTTTATTTAAAGACATAATAGCTGAAAACTTCCCAAACCTGGGGAAAGACTTAGACATCCAAGTTTATAAAGCTAATGGATCACCAATTTCAAAAGGTAATCATATAAACAAAGGGAAAACGAAACAATGGAAATACAAGACAACCAGAGAGCTATCAATAAGATGGTAGTAATAAATACTTTCATATTAATAATTACTCTAAATGTAAATAGATTGAGTTCATCAATCGAAAGGCACAGAGTGGCTCTATGGATAAAAGAAACCCAACTATATGTTGCCTACAAGAGACTCACTTCAGTTTTAGGGACATACATAGCCTCAATGTGAAGGGATGGTAAAGATATTCTGTGCAAGTAGAAACTAAAAGTAAGCTGTGGTAGACATACTTCTGTCAAACAAAATACACCTTAAGTCAAAAATGGTAAGAAACAAAGAGGGTCATTATATAATGAGAAAGAGGTCAATACACCAAGAAGATATAATAATCATAAATATACACACTCATCGTCTAAATATATTAAGCAAATATTAACAGATCTGAAGGGAGAAATAGACAGTACAATAATAGTAATGGACTAAAATACTCCACTTTTGGCAATGGAACATCTAGACAGAAAATCAACAAAAAACGTTGGAAATAAATTATACTTTAGATCAAATGGACCTAACAGACATATGTAGAACATTCCTTCCAACAGCACATTCTTCTAAAGCACACACAGAACATTCTCCAGAATAAATCATATGATAGGACAAAAAACAAGTCTTAGCAAATTTCAGAAGATTGGAATCATATTAACTAACTTTTCCTACCACAATGGTATAAAACTAGAAATCAATAATGAGGAAAGCTAGAAAATCTAAAATATGAGGAAACTAAACAATACACTCTGAACAACCAATGGGTCAAAGAAGAAATCAAAAGGGAAATAACAAAATACCTTGAACCAAACAAAATGGAAACACAACATAGCAAAACCTATGGGATGTTGCAAAAGCAGATGTGAGAAGGAAGTTTATAGCAATAATTGTGTACATTACGAAATTAGAAAGATCTAAAATGAATGACCTAACTTTATGTCTCAAGGAACTAGAAAAAATGAGCAAGTTAAGCCCAAAGTTGGCAAAAGAAAGGAAATAATATAGACCAGAATGGAAATAAATGAAAAACAACAGAAAAGATCAACAAAACTAAGAGCTAGCTGGTTTTTCTAAAAGATAAACAAAATTGACAAACTTTAGCTAGAACCAATTAAAAAAAAAAAAAAGACTCAAATAAAACCTGAAATGAAAAAGGAGATATTACAGAAATACATAGGTTCATAAGAGATTGCTATGAACAATTATATTCCAACAAATTAGACAACCTAGATAATGCCTAGAAATACACAATTTACCAAAATGGAATCAGGAAGAAATAGAAAATTCGAACAGACCAATAAAAAGTATAGAGATTGAATCAGTTATCTAAAACCTCTCAACATAGAAAACCCCATGAACAGATGGCTTCACTGATGAATTCTACTAAAAATTTAAGAATTAATAACAATCCTTCTCACTTTGGGAACACCAAAGGCATTCTACGAGGCCAGAATTACCCTGATACCAAAGTTAGATCGGGATACTATAAGAAAAGAGAACTATAGATCAATATCCCTGATAAATAGAGACTAAAAAAAAATCTCAATAAAATATTAGCAAACTGAATTTAAGAACATATCAAAAGGATTATACACCATTACCAACATGCTGTACACCTTAAACTTACACAATGTAATATATCAAATATATTTCAATTAAAAAAAAAGAGAATTGATAGGACTGGGGAAAGGAATAAGAAACTCACTGACCTCTCCCATTTCAATTATCGTACCTTAACAACTCCCTTCACTTTGAGTCTATTATAAAATAAATGCATGACAGTGCTTGAGAGAACCCCATACACTGTATGATCCAGGATGATTATTTGCATGGCTTCTAGCATCAAATTGCCTGATTTCTAATCCTAGTTTGGTCCCTCGTTAATCCAAATACTCAATACCTCTAAGCCTCAGTTTTCTCATGTATAAGAATACTAATGGTACTTTATAGAACTGCTGCGATGACTGCATGAACTAATCCATATAATGTGCCGAGCACAGTGCCAAACACAAGGTCAGCATTTAATGAAATGGTCGCTATTTAAAAAAAAAAAATGTGCCTTTGTTCCAGAAGGAAATACATACAAATACAGAAGGAGTTTGACTAGTTAATAAAGAATATTTTTAACTTTCAAAGTTTTGTTCATGCTTCGAACATTGCCCTTCTGGAAAATTCTGTTTCAGACACCTTCCTTAACTATTCAGGCTCCTAAATTTTTGGTTTGCTAAGACCTTTCCTCACCACTACTCCAACCTCCCCCGAGGTTGGGAGGGGCTGCATATTGCAACACAGAAATTAAGGTCAGAGTATTTTCCACAGTAAAGCTATCTTAGTTTCAGAAGGCAGGAATTCTAATTATTATGTTTAAAACCCTCTTTGTAATGTATATTCCACTTCCTGGAGTTTATTTTTATAGGTGCTTTCATGTTCCTGTTAAACTAGAAGAGACAATAATACTCAAACCATAAAACCTTTCACTCTGGAATTAACAATATATGGGATATTTTTCCCAAAGACCCCTCAACTATGAAAGATAAAATAGGTTATGTTCACAATCCACTCTTTGACACTAAGTACTACCACTCCCTCCATGGGTACCACCACTCCTTCCCCAATGAGCTCACCCTAGAAATGTGGCCTGGGCCTCTCTTAGAAAGTTGTCCCATGTTGGCTTTAATTAGATGTCATTTCCTAAACATATGGTCTCTTTTATACCAGTTGTTTGTAGAAACAACAAAAGCTGATTACTGACTATGCCTTCTACCCTTAAGCTGTTTTCTAGTGCCCTACAATGGAACATGTCGAATTAGGGACTGGTAAAATTATTTTTAGAGTGAAAAAAAATCTCCTAACCAGCTTTATAATGTGGAATTCATTATCTTTTCAGTTTTAAATGAGCCAGTGCTACCTGTGTCCCACTCAAATAATTTTCAAATGCACTTTAAATATGACTGTAGTAAAATCTAACAACCTAAAGCAGTAGATTTTAGATGACTAGCTGAGCTGCTTTGCAGTTTTAGAAGTTTGAAACAATTTGCAGGTGTGGTGGTTTAGTTCATTGAGAGCGGCAGCCTGGAATAAGCCACTGTGTGTCCAGATTTCTTGCACATTTCACCAATTACTGCTTTCAGATTTACTAATAAACTTTTTAAAAATGCAACTGTCACTTATAACGAGCTGCTGTGGTCTGAATGTTGTGTCTCTCCAGAATTCATATGTTGAACTCTAACCCCCAAGGTAAAGTTATTAGGAGATGGGGCCATTGAGAGGTGATTAGGTCCTGAGGGTGGAGCCCTCATGAGTGGGATCAGCGCTTTTATAAAAGAGGCTCCCAGGAGCTTGCTTGCCTCTTTGCCATGTGAGGATACAAGAAGTCTGTGACCTGGAACAGGGCCCTCACTCAACCACGCTGGCACCCTGACTTGGACTTCCAGCCTCTAGAACTGTGAGAAATAAATTTCTGTTGTTTATAAACTACCCAGTCTGTGATATTTGTTACAGCAGCCCAAGTGTATTAAAACACAAACCTAATTCACAAGAGCTTGTGACTGTTTTCTGCTGGGTAGGAAGAGAATAATTTTGGACCATATGACATGTAAAGGAGGATAAGCTGGGAGAAGGGCTTCAAAAGAGATGAAGATAGTCAATCTGAACAGAACTGACTAAGAGAAGAGGCAGCTAGAGCTTGGTTTGTCAACCTTGACACTACTGACGTTTGGGGCTGGGTAATTCATTGTTGTGGGGGCTGTCCTGTGCATTGTAGAACGATCCCTGGTCTCTACCCACTTGATGCCCGTAGCAGCCTCCCTCCCTTCTGTAACAGCAAAAATGTCTCCAGACATTGTCCAATGTCCCCTGGGCTGGGAAATCAGGCTCAGTTGAGAACTGCTGAAATACAGAATTCTTTGCACTGGGTACATTGTGTTTAGGCCCCCGGTGGCACTGACACTACCTATGAGATACTAAGAAGCATTTGTTGTATGCTGTCAAGATTCTGACGTTTAAAGTTCATCTCGGTTGATCCTAACCTACCCTTCTTAGGGCCTAGTTTCTTCCCTGAACTCTAGTATTTTTCAGGATACTCAGGAGATTATGAAATCAATTTAGTGGATCCTAACCAGCATTTTCTAAAGAATGAAATAATGAATGGAATGAATAGTACAGAATATATCAGAGTATAGTTTGTGGAATATGGACTTGCGAAACTTTTGATTAAGTGTTTGTTTATGTACAACTGTGTATGCTTGCTCATATTAGATATTGATGTAAAATGTGTTACTTATAAAGAGCGGACAGTATAAGGAGTTTGAGAATCCCTGTTCTATTTTAACATATCCCCTGCACGTATACTTCTCTCCTAATGTGCAGTGTATTAGTTTCTCATTGCTGCTGTAACAAATTACCACAAACTTAAGACATGCAAATTTATTCTCTTACAGTTCTAGAGGTGAGAAATCTGAAATCAGTTTCACTGCACAAAAGTCAAATGTTGACAGGACAAGGACCTCACTCCTATAGCTACAAGGAACTGAGTTCTGCCAATAACCGGTGAGCTTAGAAGAGGCTCATGAGCCTCAGAAGATATAATAGCAGCCCAGGCTGATGCATTGATTGCAGTCTTGTGAGACCCTGAACAGAGGACTCAGCCAAGCCATGCCAAGATTCCAGATCCATGGAAACTGTGAGGTAATAAGTGAGTGTTATTTTAAGTCCCCAATAGTGTGGTAATTTGTTATACAGCGATAGAAAACTAATATAGGCATTCGATGGAATGACTAGAGCAAAAATCTAAACCATTCTGATTTAGTACATGGATATTAATGTTACAATTAAGTGATTTTATGCAATAACATGGAGAATCTCAAATGCATTTTTGCTAAGTGAAATAAGCCAGACCCAAAAGGCTGCATGCTACATGATTCCACTTACATGACATTTTGGAGAAGACAAAACTATATGGATGAGGAATAGGTCAATGGTTAACAAAGATTAAAGATGGGGGAAGGATTAACTACAAAGGGCAACAGGAGGGCTTTTGGGGTGGGACGGTAAGTGGACTGTTCTGTGTCATGACTGTGGTGGTAGATAAATATCTTAACACATTTGTCAAAAGACATGGAACTATACATCACAGACAGTGCATTTTACTCTGTACAAATTTAGACATAAACTTAAAAATTAAGTAATTATTTTAAAATTATAAATTCCTACTTGGCGTTCTCTGCCCTGGGGAAAGATTTTCCCCCAGCTGTACAATAGAAGAGGCTGAAGAGAACTACTTGTCCCAGGATTGGGGCCACCACCATAGGGCTTAATCTGGGAATTATGAAGAAGGTGGCTTCCTAGTCTTGTCATCTGAATATTTCTATTCCTCTCATGAAGTCAGGGTCCAATCAAAATGATCAGCTTCAATATATGGCCTTGTGAAGTTACTGAATTTCAAAGATAAGCAAATTTGTTAGGAAAAGTGAGTTATGTAGAAGAGGGGAAAATTAGATTGCCTTATACTTCTCCACAGTTGCAGTATCTACAAAAGATGTGGTAATAGATTAGAACTGGAGACATTAGCTTAATATAGATACAGATGGATGCATATAGAAATATTTATAGTTAGGTGTGCATATACTGGTTAGTATATATACATATATTTCTTTATTCTGTCAGCTGAGAGGGTCTACAAGAAGCAAAAAGGAAAGACATGCCATACCCTAGAGGCAATGAGCACATTCAGCACCCATATTTTGGATTCTAAATCCCATTTTTCAATAAAGGGAAACAGAGCTCATAGGAGAAATGGCTGATTCTTGGACGAGGACAGGGAATATATGAGATGATCCCAGAGCATCTTGTGGTGCCAGAAAGTAAGGAAGTGCTCTAAAAACAAGACGATGGGTGTATGTCAAAGGGACTCAATAGTCAACTGAAAGAGCTCTCAATGGCCAAAGCTGAAACAATTTGAGCAAAAATAAATCACATACTATTGGATTATAACCCAAAGTATAAAATAAATATCGGTGAGTCTATACTGACACAAATCAATGAGTGAATAAGTAAATAAATAAATAAAATTAAAATTACCTGTAAAAAGAATTGCAAATAATTTATGTAAGTGCTATATTCTCGAATTGATAAAGCATGACTGCCTATCCCTTAAGTAAACAAACAAACAAATAAAAGACACATCTCCCATACACAAGAATTTCAAATAAGGTATGTAGGTACTATATTCTTCAGTCGATAGAGAATAACACCCTCTCCCTTACAAATGGGCTGTGCACAGCGACTTCCATCCAAAGAGTACAGTACAGAAATGGGGACAAGAATGGGGAAATGTGACAAACACTGCCTCAGCTATGCCACCAAGCTTAACATTATCAGGGATAAGTCGTGTTGCTAGAACATGCTCTCGATATGTTGTGGTGAGAATGGCACTTTAACTTTGCAGTCTTCCTCCCAAGACCCTACCCCCAATCATGAGAAAAACAGACAAACCCAAAGTTTTCTGACCCATGCTCCTCAAAACTGCCAAAGTCATCAAAAAACAAGAAAAATCTGAGACATGTACAGATGAGCCTAACGAGAAATGATGACTTAATGTAATGTGGTATCCTAGATGATATCCTGGGACAGAGAAAGGATATCAGGAAAAAAACTAAGGAAATTTAAATGAAATATGTATTGGTTTATTAGTTTTGACAAATTTATCATACTAATGTAAGATATTAACAGTGGCAATAACTGGACGTAGGGTATAAGTGAACTCTCTGCACTACCCTTGCAACTTTTCTGTGAATCTAAAACTATTCTAAAATTTAAAAATATTTAAAAGCACATGTTAAAAATCCAAAAGCATGTATAGTATGGTTTTTCTTCCTTCCTTCCTTCCTTCCTTCCTTCCTTCCTTCCT
>NW_006436298.1:39451538-39459494 GCF_000325575.1 Pteropus alecto
TTCCTTCCTTCCTTCCTTCCTTCCTTCCTTCCTTCCTTCCTTCCTTCCTTCCGTCTATCCATACACCAATCTGTTCTTCCATCAAGTCTCTCTGTTTACATACATAGAGTTGCCTATAATGCTGTCCACCACATTTAAAGGACTATTATATCTGATTAGTGGAATTCGTGGTGATTTTCTAAACTACTTGAATTATTTTTAATAATTGTGTTATTTTTATCAAAGTCTTAAAGTCGTTATGTTTTTTAAATGAAGTGGAGAGAAAAGTGCTAACCATCAAGACCTTTTTATCTCAATAATGTTCTGGTTATGGTAGGAACCAACATACTGTTTCATTCTGTAAGGATTTGCAAATATACAGTTAGTTATACAACCAAAAATTAATAAAAAGATGTTCTTAATTATTTTCCTGTGGGAACATCCACAAAAAAGAGAAAAGGGCCTTGATTGTGTGATTTTGCTGTTAAGATATATAACATCTTTTACAGTTAGCCACTACAGAGAGGAGGAATGCTCCATCTTAATCCAGCGAAACTCAGTTCATTTGTAGTCAAGAAGTAAAGCATATCTAAAAGCAAACAATGCATTTAATCCATAGTAGAGCCCTGCCTGATGTGAGAGTGGATCTGGCTTAACACAAATAATTGTTATTTTAGGTGAGTATCATTGCAATAATGGTTGGTTATGAATAAATTAAAAGAAGACAAAACTTGAGAAGAAGCACTCTATTTCTCCCCTCTATCCCTCAAAGCAGAAAAGGTGGACAAACTTCTCAATTTCTAAAATTTAACGTTAATTGGAGGTCAGTTCTAAAATCTTATAATTTTAACTTTGGAAGAAATATCCAAAATCCCTGAGTCCAACCTCCTCATGTTGCAGATAAAGAACAGAGGATCAATGTGCTCAGTTTTAAGAAAATCTGGTAAACCAAATTCTGCTTACGAAACAGATAAATCAGGAGGTGGATATTAATTTTACAAAATGATCAACTACATATGTGTTTAAATGTGTTTCCCATACATTTTTAAAGTATGATTCAACTTATAAAAATGGACATCGCATACGACTTTTAGGAATTCATCTAAATTTAGCAAATACTGGAATGTATTCTGTGTACAAGGCTCTGTGCTAGGTCATCTTAGGAGGAGTATGTTAAGATTTTACTAGCAAGCGGAATGTTAAAGCCTAAGTATGGTCAGCACGCTCTCGTGAAGGCTCCACCATAGAGAAGGGATTGGGCTGTAGACAACGACAGGCTGTCAAAGTTCTTGGAGAATTTATAAAATCAACAGACCAACTCTAGGACTAGGAATAAAATGAAACAGAAAAATAATTTAATTCTTTATTTATAACAGCAAAGCAGCTGTGTACAAGTCAAGGCAATTATATGTAAAGGATTGATAATTGGGGTAGGATGATAAAAGTAGAGTGTTACTTATACCACCAGCAGTCTTCCTGGGAGCAATTATGGTAATGGAAGGGTACAGAGAGATCCAACAGGAGGTTCCTGGAGATTAAATTCAAATGCATATAAAATATCTAGATTCATTTCTAAATAATAGATGTTTAAAATTAGTTCCCAGTTCTCTTTCCAAAGCTCCTGTCTTCCAGGCTCACAGAATCTGCAGTGGCAACATTTTTCTTTTTGAGTGTGTGTCCAAGTTTAAGTTTCGGAGTAATTACAGAGGAAATAAAAAAAAAGCTGACTAGAGTTAAAACAAAGCCCAATAACAAAAACAATTAATGAAAAGGGGAGAAAAGTCAAGGTGAATTTAGATTTTTAAAGACGCTACATTTTTGACTAGAGGAAATAACGCATTTGCCATTCGGCTTCATAAGATCCCAGACTGGGCCCAGAGACAGATGGCACAGATGTTGGAGCTTCGAATTTGTCCACGTCCTATCAATTTTATGCACATTCTTGTACAGAGGTGATAATGCTAAGGCTGTGCTCTCTCCTGGTATAAATGGGGCTAAAAATGTACCATGTTTCTGGTAGGCCTTGTGTCCCAATATGTCCCTTGGCAAATTTTGCCACTTCTGGGAAGTCCTGTTGTTGCTTATGTTTCTACCTCGCCCATTCCCTCCTTCTTCCTGTCAGTCAGTCCTGCTTTCCTCAGCAAAGAGAAACCACGCCTTGGCTTCTGCTAGAAAAGCTGGGTCTGGCCCACACCCACATACCCTAAGGACCTAGAAATCTCAACAGACTTGAGGGGAAGTTAATGAAACACAAACAGACCACCTTAGCATTTCACAGCCAGGAAGGGGCTCATAGAAACCAAATGTAAAGTGAATTAAAATGTCGAGATCAAGACTTTTAAAAAACTTGTGAGAAGAACATTGACATCATACATGGAAAGTATAGGAATCTGTTCCAATTCTTTTAGAAAGAGCTCACAGTCTGAGAGAGATGCTCACATCCAAATGTTCTGAGCAATTTGCACACTTGAACGGGGGAGGGGGAGAAGAAGGAGCAGATGTGAACTCTCAGCCTCAGCATTTCATGGCCATTTAACTCACAGAAGAGCTCCTGGACTGATAGAATCTTTAACTCAAGTTTAGTTATCCAAGTTGATTCTTAATAGTAACAATAACTTATACAAATCATATTATACTTAATTAAGTTTTGATTGCTCTATATAAACTTCTGTTTCAAGTGACATAATCTTGTCTTTCTAACTAGACTGTTAACCTTCGGAGATCAGAGACTGAGTCTTAGACTGCTGTCTCCTCTGTCAGTGCTGAGGCCTCTTAAGCAGCTAGTAGTAGGTGCACAATACGAAATGGAGCTTGAGTTAGTCACGAAGCTAAAATAGCCCTAAGTAAAAATATTCTCGTCCAAACCCCTACTGAAGCAGGTGCATTCTTTAACTCTTCAGAAAATATATTTCTCTCTTCTCTTCTTAAACATATCTGGAAATGAGAGATCGTGAGAAACCCAACATCTTCTAGTCAGGCCTGATAATCAGCTTGTATACAATGGTATGGCCAAACTAGTTGGTAAAATACTGAAATGCTTTGAAAATAGGCATTGCCCAAGCCTCCAAACGTTGTTCCCTCTCTCCCACCCAGGCTGCACCCCAGGACTCCAGACTTCCTCACCATCTGTATTAGTTTGCTAGGACTGTTGTAATTAAGTACCACAAATGGGGCGGCTAATATGATAGAACTTTATTGTCTTACAATTGTGGAAGCTAGAAGTCTGAGGTCGAGGTGTTAACAGGGTCATGATCTCCTGAAGGTGCTAAGGGAAGGATCTATTTTGGGCCTCTCCCTAAGCGTCTGGTAGTTTGCCGACAATCTTTGGTCAATCTTTGGCTTGTCTACAACATCACCCTGATCCTGCCTTCATGTTCACATGGTGTTCTCCCTGTGTGAGTGGCTGTGTCCAAACTTCTTTTTTATAAGCATACCAGTCAAATTGGATTAGGGGTCCACCCTACTCCAGTGTGATCTCATCTTAACTAATTACATCTACAGTGACCTTATTTCCAAATAAGATGACATTCTGAGGTAATAGGAGTTAGGACTTTAACTTTTTGGAGATGGGGTGTGGGGCGGGTGGCAGCGGGGAGAGAATTCCATCCATAATGTCATCTACCAACTAAAAGTCTACACTTGGCCACATAGTAGGTCTCTAGGATTCACTCCAATTCCTTATGCATTGTGATTTGTCCGTTCACGTGATGTAGTACTTGGTAAATATTTTGAATATTGCCTTGCTCTCAAGAAGTTCATTCAGTGCTGACAGAGTGACTGATTTCCCAAGTGTTATATATAAAACTTTTTTGTTTCACATTTTGGATAATATCAGGAATGTTACAGATTATTATGTTAAAGGTTCTGAGCTAGTGGCATGCTTATAATTCCAGAAACCTTTTTATTTTACCAGCTGGTGAATCGGGGGTACTAAATGGATCTACCCAACCCCCCTCCCTGCCCCCCACAGTGTCTTAAGGAAAACCAAATTCCAGAAGCTAATGGCAGCATGCTAAAGGGGGTTCTTAGAGGCCAGAGACTTTTGACATTCACCCATGGGAGTCTCTGAATCCTTGATTTGTTGGGATAAACCAAGATAGAATGAAGGTGTCTAATGGTAGAAAGAAAATCTGCAAAGGCCTGAGGAACTATCTCACAGAGCACAGGAGACCTTGGCAACCCTCTAAACTTTCAGCAAACTAAAGATCTCAACTATAGAGCCACATGCAGGGTTCTCATTTCCTGCTATGCAAATTCGGGATATGCCAATTAGGATAAGATATCTCAGTACATTTTCTCCTCCTGTTTATCAAGGATTATTTCCATTGTGGCTACAATTTAAAACTATCACAAAGTGTGGCACACAGCATTTTTTATCTTTCTTCTTTTCTACCAGAACACAATCACAGTTTACTATTTGAATGTCACTTTACAACTTTAAAAATCACTGAGGTTGGAGCTATGCTGCAGGTGTTTGGGAAACAAGATATCCATCCCTAGGTGGGGAAGGTGCAGGGCACAGGAGGGGAAATACTTTCAGGCATTTTCAGTTGAGGACTTTAGCCATCTTTTAGACCAGTAGTTTTCAACTGTTTCCTTTCCAAGTTTAACAGGAGTTCTTTTTTTAAATTTTATTTTGAATAGCGTTATGCTTTACAACAAACAAATTTGGAAATCTCTGATATGGGCTAACAGCTCTGAGAGGTTTGGGCCTTATTGAGGAGCTCACAGATGTCTTTCCTTGGCATGCGACAGACTGGATTCAAGAGGCCTCTTTCTCAGCCCAGTGATCTTTCCTCCACACACTCTGTCCCTGCCCCCAGCCCCTGACATTTAATTCAAATGGAGCTGGTCCTTCTCTTGTTTTATTTCTCCTATTCATTTGGAACAGGGCTTTCACAATAAGGTCCCTATTCACAGAATACTGAAAGGAGCTGTGGCCACAGAAAGAGAGAGCACGTGGAGCCCAAAGTAAGAAGACATCTAAGTGCAAACATCTGGACAGCTGTCTCAAGCCTCTGCCTCAGTGCAATGACAGCCTGAAGCTTTGACAATTCTCTTGATCTCTTATTATTTCCTCTGAGCCATAGGCCAGATTATTTGGTGAAGCACATGTTTCTCTAATAGTGGAGATTGGGGGAAAAGGACAGAAGATAAGGAGATAATAGAGATTAAGGCTTTCATAGCTTTAGGCTGTCCTGATGAGTCCTGTCCACCTGTATCTTGGGCCCCGGCTCATCTCTATAGAGTACGGGCTCTTCATATGCTGCCTGAAGGTAGAATCAGGTTCTAACCAGCCCCAAGGTGTCCAGGTAACTCAAGGGCTCATGGCAGCTGGAGGTGTTCTGGTGTGTTCTGGGAGTACAACGACCTTGGACACTGAAAGGCTGATCCTGCTCTCTTTTCCCACAAGAGGACTCTAGCCATATTGCAAGGATAGCCACCCCAACACGTCCCTGCTCAAATGTAATGGTTTTCAGTGTCTTAAAGAGGGAGAAAAATGCACACTTAATCTTTAGCAGGTGATTCAGTTATGTTATTGTACATTTATGTGCAAATCAGCTGCTGAGTTATGAGTGACACTTGAAAATAAAGCCCATCACCAGGAGGCTCCATTTGGTGCATCCCATTGGTCTGGGAATAATCTATTTGTAATTGTAGACCGTATTGCTTGATATAATACACTTCAGTTTTCATTTGGCCCAGTTCCATCATGGCCTCAAGGAATCCATCATAAAGGCACATCTGAAAGTGCTCTTGTAGGTGTGTTGGAGGCCAGATGTTCCAACAATGGGAGCAATGTCTCTATATTGAACCCTAGATACCAGATTGAATGTTCAGGATGTAAAAACATTTCTTGCTCTCTAAGTCCTTAAGTTCTCCACCTTAAGAAACACAAACATACTCAATAGTACCAGCATTCTGAGTTGGGGGAAAAAATGACACAAGTACTTCCCTGAATTTTTAATTATTTGGTCTTAGTGAAAGGCAAGGGATTAGGGCAAATTTGCATGTATTAAAGCTCTGATTACAAAGGGATGTGGGGAAGGGGCAAGATAAGAATCTAGATTTTTTCCTTGATGGTTGGGGGGTTGGTTGGAGTTTCTTTCTATATAACAACAGTCTTGAGGTCCTGGACCACCCACCCATTTGCACGTGACTGGCTGTTTCGCTGCATGGAAAATTTTGATCCTGAGACATTTTTGCCCTAACCTAAGAAGCTTAGCCTGTGTTCTTCAAAGAGCAGAGCCTAAGGCAGAAACTTGCGTGCTGCAGCTTTAGTAGAGAGTGCACTCCCAGGGAAGGAGTGGGGGAAATGTCTGAGATAGGGAGGTGGAAGAATCCACATGACAGTGTAGTACCCGCTCCACAGCTGGTGCCAAACACAACTGATTGCTCAGTTTCACAGGACTGTTTTCTGAGAAAAGGGAAGAAGAATTTATATTCTGCTTCCTTTTGGTCAATAGGTCATCAAATAGGACATTAACTGCCCATCTCTGTAACCCCCACACTCTGAATTGTATAAGTGTGGACACTAAGTGACCCCATGCCCCATCAACCTTGAGGAAGTTGAGGCCCAGGTCAAGAAAAATTGAGTTGAAAGAGGCACGGTCTGTCAGGCTGTTGGGGCCTCCATGGGGCTGGTCACCGGAGTGAAGCCTGGAAGGGATCTATGACTGAGAGTGGGATTTGACCTCACACTCTAGGTGGCTTTGGCTTCTTCACTCCTTGCCTATTCACATCTTTTTATCCTCTCATATCTTTTCCCTACTCCCTAGTTTGGACTAAGCCATCACTGTGGCACCATGGAGATCCCTCTTCAAGGAAGGATTTGCTGATCAGCAGTGGGAAGGGCAACCAGGAGATAGCCTCCAGCAGCCAGCTCCTTCAGGATCTGCCTCAGTTGCAGGGAATCCCTTTGCCCAAGGCCATGACCACCCTGGGACAGTCTGCATCTGGTGACTGAACATGGGCTGGCCATTTATTTCAGGAATGTAAAGTCCTAGACAGTTGTTTTGGGACAACTCAGAAGGGCGGTATCCAATCCAGAGCTCCCCACTGAGTTGGCCTATGTTGCAGTTTGACTTCTCCCTCTGCCAATCCTGCTTTAACCCCTTCCTGTCACAGGCATTGATTCCTAATAAACATCGTGCAAAAGAGACTCCATCTTAGCATCTGCTTCTGGAGAACCCACCCTGCCACAATCAGCTTATAGTATTGCATGCCTAGAATGTGTCAAATATGTATAATGAATTGAAAAAGTTAAGCCATTCAAGGATCTACAACTTGTCTTTTACATCCCACCGCTGACCCATCCCATCACTAGCCTCAAGGCAACTAGTCCTGAAACTATTCCAGGGGCAGAGGTGTCAGTGACAGCAATAAATTTCGGATTCATGTTGGTAATACCATATGAAGATATCTGGGGTCATAGAACCCCTGGACAAAAATTTCTGCTACTAAGTGCACAAAGCAGTGTCTTTGGGACATTATCATACAGGTGACTTCATTTATATCCAAGAATTAGATATAGGTACATTTATGTTTAATAGTTGGTGCCTTCTGAGCCTTCACATTTCCTCTCTATGTTGCTTACCACTGTTCTGGCTCCCATATTTATTAGACCAGGTGAGAGGCACAGAGCCCTATATCCTTTTCTGCCCCCTCTCTGCTCTTTCAGGGTGACCCTATTTAGCATTACAGTGGCTTAGGGAGTAGCGGGAAGCTTCCGTGGTAGAGGACGAGGTGATAGGCAGTAATAGAACATTTTTCCTGATGCCTGAACTCTGTTTGCTCACGTTGGACACTGAGGGGTACTGTCACAGGGGGCATACTCTGTGCAGCATCACAGCCTACTTCCTTCCATGAATAAAACTCACACAGAACATGCAGGTATGCTTAAGTGCGCTCGCACCCACACTTGCCCGCACATCCTCCTTAGTAGGTTCCTTCCTTCCTTCCTTCCTTCCTTCCTTC
>NW_006436298.1:39460542-39466579 GCF_000325575.1 Pteropus alecto
GCCCGCGCTTCCGCGCTACTACCTTCCTTCCTTCCTTCCTTCCTTCCTTCCTTCCTTCCTTCCTTCCTTCCATCAAGTTGCACTTGAAACCTCATTGTCAGTCTTCTTTCCTAGTAAAAATAATTTATCCTTCTTTAAAGAAATGGAAAAGGTAATTGAGAACTGAGTATTTGTTGGAAACATCTCCTCTCAATTTCCATGTTTCTTGATCCAGACATAGTGTAAATGATGCAGAGACACTGACAGGAAGCTTCCTATTTGACCCGTATTGTAGCTCAGGCCTGAAGTGGTGAGTATATTTCCAGTATCAGAAATTACTTCCATGTTCTGCCCTAACTGTTGATTCATTTTGTAGGAATTGTTGGGAGATTGCCAGCTTAACTCTGAATTAACAAGAAACTAGGCCAAAGAAACCCGAAGGAAGTCAAAGTACAGGCACAAGTAAGTTAGGTGCTTGTGGCAGAAACAGTTAGGGCTCACCATCTGTCCATGTAATTCTCTACACTTCCTAGTCTCCTTTGCAGTCAAGTTAGGTCATGTGACTAGTTCTGTCCAATAGACTATGAGTAGGAGGTATATATGGCACTTCTGGGTTAAGGCAGTTAAGAGCTGGTGGGCCTCCACCATAACCTCTTCTACTCCAGTGAACTTGAAGACTACAGCTTCGAAGTGCCTAAGCAATGAAATGGATAAGTACCCCTCCAGCCACAATAGACATCTTTTCTCTTCCTGTATTCTTTGGTTCCTAAAGTCTCCTTCGGTCTCATCTTCCTATGCCCCTGCCTCCATTCCTCACATTACATCTTTCCTTGAGAAAAAAGGCTAGCAGTAGCACTTGTCATAGATATATGTGTGAGTAATCTGGGACTCAGAGATATACCAATCAATGTGGAATATATCTATGAGACACAACTTCATATTATTCTATGTTGCTCGTGTCTTCATGAGGCCCATGACATCATGAAGGAACCCCAGCATGCCACTTTAATTGTTACTTCCATAACTAGTCATTTAACTAGGAATCACGTAATTTTAACTTTTCTCCAGGAGAATGCCCATCTGGTTAAATTTCATACAGTACTAAGTCTTTGTTCTCCAAATAGAAAATATTTACATTTCAATAATTGAAGAATAATTTATTTACTCTTGTTTTTTTCAAGCTAATCAAATTTTATTTTCATTTTTTGATGTTTATTACAACTAAGAAAATCCTTAGTCTTTTCTAAATCAAGATCAAAATAAACATATAATCAGGTACTACATAACATAGGTCTCATCAAGTAAGTTATTGTTTAATTCACTGAGGAAAACTTAGGTTTCTATACTCTTTTGCCTGTATCCCAGACTGAGATTCTGCCATAGCCCAGCAGAAGTAGAAACCTTTTCATATGATATTTGAACAACTAGGAGCCTCTGGGCCTAGCCACATATTTTCAGTTTTATATAAAATATGGATCTAAGTCCTATCTCTGTTTCCAGCTACGAATTCCCTCACGGTTCCTGTTGTGTTCTCTGGCTGCTACTGTCATTGCTAACTTCACAACAGGAACATCAGGATTCCAAGGACACTGTGTCCTCTGGATTTGTCAAGGGACCCTGCCCTGGCCTGGCTTCCTGATGGTATCCACATTGGTCATTGTCTTCTTGTCTCATTCCGCCCCACCCCCCTTTTCCAGCTGTTTGTGTATTAATACTTGCCAGATCCTTGTTATTATTGTTCTTTGGGGTCTTTTCAGAATAAGGAGTAGGCAAGTTTACAATTTAAACCTTATGGGATTAAATTTCCAAGTTGTGAACCTTTTGGCAATTATTCTTGTCCGAATGTAGCTTCCTGCTCTCATGAAAAAAAAAGTCTCCTAAGACATTTGGACATCTGTAGAAATAGTAGCTATTGCAAAAGAATGTATTGTTGGTGATTTAAGTGTAAAGGAACTAGAAACATATGGACTACATTTCCTTTTAAATGAGCATGGTCTTCAAAATGAAGGGAAATGATCAATATTAAAATATTTGAAAGGCAAGGCAGAGAACCAGGCCTACTTTCAGGATTCTCCAAGGCAGAGAACCAGGCCTACTTTCAGGATTCTCCATTCTGAGTGGCAGGGAGCTGCTATACCTGGTTCTGTTGAGGCCACTCCCAGCTGTGAGACCTGTCATGCAATGAAACTACTGGCATGGGTTAGGAGATCGCCACTGTCCAGAGGCATTATTGAGTGATGGCTCATCATTCAAATGCATTTAAGCCTCATAAATAAGTGGTTCTTAAATGCAGGACAATAAACAAACAAACAAACAAACAAACAAATGCAGGACATACTACTAATAGGGATATTAAACATTTGAAGCCATTATAATTGATCAGTTTCCAACCTACTCTTTGTAAACAGAAAGGTCTGGTTTCAAATCCTGGCTAAGTGAACTTTGCTTTTCTGGGCCTGTGTCTTTATCACTATGAGTATTAAATAAGACAATGTACTTAAAGTTCCAGGTTCAGACCCTGAAACATTCCTTACTGTGCAGATTTATTTGATTCCTCAATAGAGAGAAAAGTGAGTTTTTGTCACTGAAGCAGAAGGATGATTATAGGGTTTTTCATTCAGATCCAATCTACCCAGGTATGTGTTTCCAAGTTTTACACATCATGTAGAGATTGGTCAGTGATCTGATTTAATGAGCATCTTCAGATTATTAGGCTGGGCTTACCACCTTTATCTTTACTTATTATCAATTTTAGTTTTCCTTTGATTTTTATCCTAAATAAAGGCAAAAAAGAAACAAGGGAGCGGCCAAAAATGTCACATACACAGAGGATGAAGTCATTCAAAACATTCCACAAATATAAATATCTTAGAATCAACAAGAACAATCTTATAGAGGATGTAAAATCACAAAAAGGTAACCAAAATATCTGCGCAGAGTTGTAGGGGCACGTACATGAAGCTGGGACTGGGGAGTGTAGGCTGATGGTATGGATTGTCTTTGTATTTCAAACATTTGGTAGACTAGTGCATGTGAAAATCTAAAATTGTAATTATTGTAAAAATTGTTGAGCAGCTCTTAAGTGCAGGACGGCAGGCTAAGTATGGTGGGGAATGCAGACATTTAGAAGAGCCAGCCAGGACCTACGATCATAGACAGAATTCGAGAAAGTATTGTAATAAAGCAACATTCTATTATGAATAACCTGCCATTTAGCTCTGTGAGGAAAGTAAAAATCTTCCTTCTGCTTCTAAATTTGTGTGAGATGGCAAACTTTTTGACATCTGGTCCTAATGCATTCCTCTGTCATTCTAAAACAAGCCCAGGTCTCCAGGAAGAGGGACCTTAGCTGACCCAAGAGTGTTCTCACATCCCTTGTTTTTTGGTTATTTTAATAACCTAAATGAGTCTTTCACAGTGCCTGCAGACTTGACACACTTAACAGGCAATATAATATTTCTTTCTGCTCTCCAACCAGGTTCTTCTCCCAATTTCCTTCTCTTTGTCATTACAGTACCCTCTCCCACTGACCCTAGAAGGTCACCTTAGAATTATCTTGGACTCATTTCTCTACTTCATTTCCTATGATACTTAATTGCCACATCTTGTTGACTAAAACAAAGCAAAACAAAAACAGTTTGATTGAGATAAAATTCACATATCATACAATTTGCCTATTTAAGATGTACAATTCAATGGTTTTTAAGATAGTCACAGATATGTGCGACCATCACCACAGCCGATTTTAGAATATTTTCATCACCTCAAAAAGAAACTGTTCCATTAGCTATCACTACTGTACTCTCCTATTTCCACATTTGCCCTCCCCACCCCCACTCTCCGGCCCTAAGCAACCACTACTCTACTCTGTGTCTCTATAGATTTGCTTATTCTGGACTTTCATAAGAATAAAATCATGCAATATGTGATTCTTTGTGTGTGACTGGCTTCTTTCATTTAATCTAATGTTTTTAAGGTTCATTCATGCTGTAGCATATATCAGTACTTCATTTCTTTTTATGCCAAGTAACATACCACATTTTGTTTATCCATTCATAAGCTGATGGACATTTGGGTTGTTTCCCTTTGTTGGCTGATGTGAATAATGAACGCTATTATAAACATTTATGTGCAAGTGTTTTATGGACATATATTTTCATTTTTCTTAGGTATATTGCTGGGTCATATAGTTTAATCATCTCAGCAACTGCAAGACTGTTTTCCAAAGCAGTTATATCATTTTCCCTTCTCAGCAGCAGTGTGTGAGGAATCCATTTTCTCCACATCCTCTCCAGCACTTGTTACTGTCTGACATTTTTATTCTAGCTATCCTGTTGACTTTCGAAAAATTCTTTTTTTTTTGAAAAAGTCAGCATCTCCCTTACCTAGACCTTTTTGTTCTTTCCAAATGTCACACCCTAGTCTAGCCCTTCATTACCTGATGCAGAATTCTGGAGTCTAAACTGCTTTTAATTTCTCTCCTTTTCAAGTTGCAGTGCCCAGCCCCGCCAAACTCTGCATATGAAACTTGCATTCGTTTCTGTTTAATCCTCTTCATATCCCTTCAATGGCTTCTAAGTTCCTATCACACCAACTCTGAATTCCTCTTGTTGGCTGTCCAGATACCTGGGGAAAATCTGGCCCTACCCACCCGCCTTACCACAATTCTTCTCCCTGACCCAACTGTTAGGCAGCTCTCAGTCTTTTACTAGTAGTGATGCTGCCTGCTGTTTTGCCTCTTCAGCCTTAGACTTCTCACTGCGAATGTTTCTTTTTCTCTACTCTTCTACTGAAAAACACCACAGCTTCCCAGATGACTTCTCTGACTTTTTACCCCTTCTTTCCCGTGTCCAAGAGGTGGGTGTGGCCAATCACGTTGTCCAAGTTGTGGGCCACTCTTGTACTTTCTCCTTGAAATGTAGATCTGAGCCAAGTGATATTAGTATTGAAAAACAGTGACAGTGCCCCCTAAAAAGACTTTTCATTAATTTCTATTTTGCAGATCTCTGATTCAGCCTTGAATTAGAAGCCTGTTCCTTCCATGACCTAACTCTTTAACTCTTTTCTTGAGTCTATAAACTATCCCCTTAAATTACTAACACATTCCTTTTTATTTATTTGCTTATATTAGTCAAAGTTAGCCTTTACTGTTTAAAACTGATTCTAAATTCTAAAAGATACATCAATCATACTAGTGTGAAATGTTTCTTCAGCACTTGCTATGGACCAGCCACTGTACAAAACACTTCACCTTAAGTAAAATAATTAAGTAAATTATTTTACTTAATCTTTGTGATCGCCCTCTGAAGTAAATATCATTTCGTCTCACTTTTATGTATGAGAAAATTTTATCTATGAGAAGGCAGGAAATCTATCCCAGGTGACACAGCTGATTAATGGAGGGGTCAGGTTGATGCTGGGTTCCCAAATATGCATCCTTAGCTGTTATGAAGTTAGATCTCCCATGGCATCTCGCTGGCAGTGCTTTTCCACTGAGTGCTTCACACATTCTTTGATATTGAGGATAGTTCACATTTCTCTGATGGCACTTAGTCACACTCTATCTTGTATTATAATTCTTTGTGTACATGTCTTAACTTCCAGTATATATATAAGAATCTAGTATATATAAGAGGTAAACAATAAATATTTCTGAATGGATAAATATGCATATAGTTGCATCTATAGAAGACCAAATGAAATTTCCAATTATAATTGAAGAAGTAAATTGCATTAGCAAAGCAAGTAGAGGGACTTCATCCTGGCAAGCATGGCAACAGTTACTCTTTTCCCATGAACACATTTATAATTTTTTGTTTAAAAAGCTTGTCGTGTTATTACAAAATACTGATCTTCTTTCCAGGACTTTACACACAACCCCTTAATAGTGGATTGTGGTTGCAATCACCAAGGTTATTTTAATTAAATTCAGTAGTTAGCACATATCTGTGGCAAAATTTCTCCCACATTATTTCACATTATTTGCTCGTGGAGCAAACTATTTTGCCAGGGTCTCTATGCTGGGATGTTTTCTTCTTTACCTTTTTCTTTAAAAAAA
>NW_006436298.1:39466756-39507925 GCF_000325575.1 Pteropus alecto
TTTTTTTCTTTTCTTTCTTTTCATCTTGCTTTTCCTAGACATTCATTTTGGCCCAGCCAAACCAGTTGTCTCTCTCCTTGGAAAGAATTGGAGAAACAGTTTCCCAAGTAATGACTATTGGTAAGGATAAGAACGGAGAGAGAGAGGAGCAGCCCAGTTGGGACAGGCTGATGCCAGAGTGGCTGGCTGATCCTGGGTAGAATTAAGCAGAGCAGCACAGGCCAGCACAAATGATGTCAGTAATAACCTTGTAATGTTCCCACAAACTTTTTGAGTTGTCTAATTGAGTCGATTTTTTGAAACTTTCATGGAAAAGATGAAACCCTAGGTTTTCCTTTTAAATATCTTCAGCTGCTACCATTTACTCTCCAGGCTTTGGTGGTCTAGGATTTCTGTCCCCCTTATAAAGGGCCATGGAACACATTTGCATGTTTCATGTCCCCTGTGATAATTCAGGATACTTTAAGAAGCCCCTATCAGATTAACTATGTGATAAAAAACCAACTAGTACTCTGCACATATGGGAAAGTGGAACTGATACTGTAACTGGAGACAGAAGAAAGGCTGTGGCAGACCATGGAATCAGGTAACTTCAAGGAAAGATGAGATCAGTAAAGATCAATTAGGAGAATAAAAGAATGGAAGGAAGCAGAAATTTTCCTTCCTTTCAAAAGGTGAATATATTCTATGCACTTAAAAAGTTTCTTTTTGTTTCATTTAAATGTTCTTTCCCAACACTAGTAAGTAAGCAGAATAGTTTTTAGGCGAGGCATGCTAAATTATGGAAATATTATGGACTTAAAGGCACAAAGACCTGGATTTAAATCCCTGCTCTGCTACTTCTCAGCTCTGTGATCTTGAGCAAATTGCTAAAGCTCGCTAAACCATGTTTATGTAATGGAGATAAAAACAACCACCTGCAGGGCTATTATAAGGGGTAAATGAGATGTATATAAAGTACTTGCTTCAGTAAGTGGCACATAATAGTTGTCCAACATATGACAGCAATATATGTGCTCTTCTACCACCATTGTGCTGACCTGGTCACCAGCCTCCTCATGATCAATGAAGTGAGTGCAATAGATTTACCATGTCTGAAGCAAAGAGAGATGGTATAGGAAGTTTAAAGATTAGGTAAAAAGGCTTTTGACTACATACTTTTTTTTCTTAAAAAGATGATGTATTTCTCTAGTGTAAAGTGTTCATGGCACTGCAAAAGTATCTGAACATCTCTTGTGTAAGATTTGTTGCAACTGTAGCTTTCAAACAGAATTACAGACTTAAATACATCAAATAAAGTGGTGGTGTCCCAATTTGTAGGTATATTATGATCTCAATACAGTTCTAACAATTTTAATTCTTGCTAACTCAAGCTTATGCGAACACCCAGGAAAGCCAACTTGAGTCCCAAAAAGAAAAAGAATGTTTGAAGCAATGATGAGTTTATATTATGCTGAAAACAAAAGGGGCAGGGTGAAATGAACTTTGTTATTTAAAACAAAGAGCTTTAATAACTTGCAATATAACTCAACAATCAACCTTATGATATGAGTTATAAAACCACTGGATAATAGCTAGAAAACTAACCGGTTCCATAGTCATAGCCAAAAATCACAGCAAATCACGGACTCTTGATTTTATAGTGAAAGATTTAATTTGGATTTGAACATTTAAGTTATATGCAATAATTTCATCTTCCTCAGCCTTCTATTTTTTGGAAACAATTCTTGGCCTTAGTAATAACATTCTTGAAGTGGATTTTATGCTAGCAGATGTAACTTCTATGGAAATAGAGTTGGAACATAGAGAAAAAAGCAGAACTTTTAAAAACCGTTCATCAAATTTGCAACTTTTTTCTTTAAAAGATAACTTATAATTTATCAGGTACTGCCAGAGAATGAGCTGCTCTACCTAAAAAGATTTGCAAACAAGAACCAAGACAGTTTTTTTTTTAAAAAAAAACAAATTTGAGGAAATCTGTTACATCGTCAGCCTCTTTAAGCAGAGTAGAGAAAATATAATCAAACCTTTGTTGACTTTGCCCTGGATGGCTCAGGGTAATCATTTTGAATTCTAGAAGGTAGAGAAGCGATAAGTTAGAAAAACAGCACAGGATCAAGAGATCTAGTTATAACTAACTCTGTAAACTTGGACAAACCATTAATCTGGGTCTCGATTTTCTCACATTTAAAATTAGGAGTTGATTTCTAGGGTTCTTCAAGTACTGAAATCCTTTGCTGCTGTAGTCAATTATGCTCTGAAGCTACAGGCTGTGGCTAAATCCACGTACACATCTTACTTAACCTGTCAGCAGCATTCAACACAATTTATCACTCTGTCCCCGTCAAAACACCTCCTTTACTTGGGTTCCAGAACTCTGTACTCATCTGATTTTCCTCTTACTTCACTGGCCTCTCCTTTTCTGTATCTTTTGTTGAATCCTCCTCAAATTCCCAACATCTAATTATTGGAGTCTTTCCTGCATTATTTCACCCAGTTCTATGACTAAAACCACAAAAAATCCCAACTGTTGATAATGCCCAGATTTATATGTATAGTCCTCACAGCTCTCCCAAATTCCAGTCAACCTACTCAACATCTCCATTGGAGGATTTAATAGGCATATCAAAATCAAAGATCTAAACAGAAGTCTTAGTTTTCCTCCACATGCCTAATTCTTGCCAAGAATTCTGAATATCAATAAATGGTACTTTCATTTATCCTATTTTTCAGCACAAAGCTTTGGAGTCGGTCTTGGCTCTTCTCTTTCACTCACGTTCCACATGTCCTCCATTAGCAGATCCTCCTGACTTCGTTCAAAATATATCCCCAAATCCAACCATTTCTCAGCATCTTCAGCTGATACCACCCTAGTCCAAGACACCATCATCCATGGCCTTGAGACAGCTTCCTAGTCTCCAACAGCAGCAGGGGGAGCCTTTCAAAATAAAACTTGGTTATATCTTGCCCTTGCTCACACTTTTCTAATGGCTTTCTGTAACGAAGAGAAGAGAATCCAACGTCCTTACTTTGTCCTGGATGATCTGACCCTGGTCGCACTTTCTCCATCTTCCTTCATCTCTTATTCCACTCCAGCCACACTCGCTTCCTTGTTGTTTCCTAAATTCAGTGAGCATACTCTTGCCTCAGGGGCCTTGCTCTTCCTTCTGCCTGGAATGCTTTCCCCCGCAGGTCTTTGCATGGTTTGCTTCCTCGCTTGTACAAATGTCACTTCTTCAGAGAGATCTTCTTTAGCCCGTCTGTCTAAAATTGCAGCTTCCCCACTTACACCATTCTCTTCCTTTACTGACTTCATAGTTCTCTAAAACATTTATTTCTACCCAATGTTGTTGATTTGTTTGCTTCTCTATTGTCTGTTTCCCCTCACTAGAATGTCATCTTGAGGGCAGAGACTTTAGCTGTTTTGTTCACTGCTACATTCTCAGCAATCACAACAGTGCCTGGCATTTAGAAGGAACTCAATAAACATTTGTCAAATGAATTATGAAGGTATTAGACTGTTTGCATCTAACTTAATTTGTCTCAGAATGTGAGCATAATGTTTGATGGCTCTGTAACCTCCTTACTTCTCAGTGTACTGGCTTCTGTGCCTACTCCCACCTTTTTATTATCTGCTGTTCCTCATGAACTATGGTTATAACCTATAAAGAATTCCAGAGTTTCCAGGGGAAGCTAGATAAATAAACTTGTTAGGACACTGAGATTAATTTTATTTCTAATGCTGCATTAATAGGTTCTGTCTGTGACAATGTGGAAAAAAGAGGACCTGAATGGGAGCCAGCAGCTTGGAGTTCTAATTTTTACTCTCCTGCCATACAGCCATGTGATGGGAGCAAGTCATGTGGTTTCCCATCCCCTCTTCTGTCCCGAGTTCCTGAAGATACCTTCATATTGCTGCTAAAATGCAGAGAACACAAATTTGTGACATCTACTTCTATCACTACTAGGAAGATTTTTTCTAGCTTTTGGATTTTGGGTTGAGCAAAAGATATGTTTGCTCGAAGTGATACATAGTAGTTGATTAGAATTCAGAAATCTTATATTCATTAATTTTATAAAAGATTTACTTGACAAATACTCTGCCAAGCTGTAATAGAAACTATAAATAAAGTGGTGGATAAGACAGCACTTATCTTTACCTCTATGCAGTAAATAGTCCAGTGATAATACTCAAACAAGCAATCACGGGCCAGGAGACCAGTTAAGAGGCTCTTGCAATACTGCAGGTCAGGGATGACGTTAGCCTGACCTGGGCACACATAGAGGCACTGAGAAGAGAAAATCAGTGAGATATTTTGGAGGCAAAACTGATAAAATTTGGCAATTGACTGAATGTGAGGAGTGCAGAAGAAGGGGAAACGTGGGTAACTCCCCAAATATTGTGATTGATTAGATGTGAGAAATGACAAAGAGGGAGGAAACATGACTAACTCCCAACTTTCTGGCTTGAGCAACTGGAGGCGGGAGTGGTGATACCATTTCCTGCGACAGGAAACACTAGAAGAGGAGCAGATGTAGGAGGTGAGTGGTTGGGAGTTAAAATGAGTACAGTCCAGGCTGAGGAGCCTGTGAGACAGTCAGCGAGCATTTCAAGGAACAGGTAGGGACATGGGTCTTGATTGCACACACACGTAGGATTCATTGCATATGAATGCTGTTTGGACCTATGGGACAGGACGACATCAAAGCGGAAAGAGAGCACAGAGTCAGAAGAGAATGGAGCCCAAGACCACGCTTGAGGTATTCCTACATTTAGTATATGAGTAGCAGAAAAAAATGGAGCCAGAGGTGGGTCAGAGAGGACAAAACCAAGGGGAGCTGGGTCCCAGAGAGGTAAACTGTGATGAATGCTACAGAGAAAGAATGAAATGCTGTGTCATTATTTTGAAAACTGAGATAATTCTAATGGGCAGCCAGGATTGCAACCTTTGCTCTAATTCTGGAATATCAGGCTTTTTAACTGTAGGCTGAGTTTAGGTTTTAGTTCATTTCAATCTAGATCTTCAAGCTAACATACTAAGTATGGAGTCTTAGATGACAGCATCAATATAAATAAATTTCACCTGATTCAATCTTATATGTGGTCTAACACACTTAGAATCTATTCCCATATATGCTCCCCAGACTTCTGCTGATACAACATTGAAAGATCAGAGGTGCGTAGGCTCTCTTCCTGGAGAAGACCTCTTTTGGAATCTCATTTTGAGCCTGGAGGCGCTGAGAAGTGGGTGGGTGAGACCTGAGAATAAGCTTCCCTTTTCAAGGCAACTGCTCCGGATGTGGCAGGAGATTTTTCCGCAAGGAAAGGCTGCTCCTCAAACAGAATAGAGAGCTGCTTCCACTGGTAAAGAAGGGTCAGAGGGAACTGATGGTTTGATAGTCTCCGCTTTATCTATGTCTGTTCAAATACCCCTATCCCTAGTCTCAGCATTCCATTCCTTTCCAGTGTCCTTACCTTAGCATAATAGACCTGGTGGGTTTGCACATGTAACTGACATTGCGACTCTGGGCCTGATCCAAGCTATGTTAACTTGCAGCTAGGTTAGGGATTTCTTTAAGGTGACGATGGAGATTTTTCTGACTGTCCACTTATACCTTGAGCTGAGAATTTAAAACCTTAGATTTACCTTTTTCTTTTTGGCTCTCTCCAGGGCACTCAGAAGATGCCATAATAATCTGCAATCTTCATAATCACTATTGTCACCATAATAGCTTAATCCTACAGCCAGCCGCTCCATCTCCTAAATGCCTTGTTTTCCACTCACAATCCATCCTATGCCACCACTGGTGAGAGTTTGAGAAAGCATTGTCCCAGCAAGGAGGATATTCATGTGCTCTTCATGTATGTGAGCTGCTTAATCCCATAGTCTCATTTTGAGAGACTTTCCTGGGACAATTTCTAATAAAAATTATTGTATCAGTTCCCAACAGAAAACAGATCACACAAATCACAGGTTTAACTGGAGAGAATTTAACAGAGGGCCTGTTTCTGGTGGTATAGACAGGATTAAGGGAAGCAATAAGGAGTTATTATACACCCAGGGACTAGCAACAACTACCACATTTAGATCTGAAGGGGCAAGAGGAAATGATTTTAGCAGAGCCTGGAGAAAGCTGAGCTGTGGAAGAGAGCCATTCAACAGGAGCTATGGAGCAGACAAGCTCAGCCCAGAATCATAGTGCTGAGGTACGGAAAGAGCCAGGGAGAAGGAATACCTCAACCTCGCCCCCTCTTTCTTCCTTTTGATCTCTCGATGATGAGATTGGTCAAACCCAACTAGACTCAGAGGTCAAGAGAGGCTTGATATAGTAGGAAGAGATCAGCCTCCCAGAGCGCAGGGCAAAGATTGTAATAGATGATGGAGGACTGAGAATCATTAGCCCAACATAGCAATCTCTCTCCAAAAAGGTGCTACAGGAACAAAACAGACCTTTATAAAATATCTGTTGATCTTAGCCTTTGCTACCTATGAATTTATCTCTGGTCACTGATGGAATGTTCCCAAGATATGGAAATTTAAATAAATGTTATATTACTCTTGATCTTGTTTTGATACTGTCAGTCCATGGGAAAGCTTCTTAGTGAGGTACTAATAGAACCAGGAAGAGAAATAAAATTATCTAACTCAGCTATTCAGTTCTCCGCCTAACTCCAGAACTTTCTCTGTTTTGCTTTTGTACATTGATCCCGATTTACACAAATGCTGAAGCTTCACTTGATGCTAAGGGTCTTCTGGCCTCTCAGCAGGCTGAGGGAGATGTCAGTAAAACTCCCACCTCCTGAAGACAGGGACTGGGGTGGAATGGTGATTTTAGAGAGAAGACTAGAGAATTGAAGGTATAGTTGGCAGGTCTAAGCTCCATTTTGGGGAAAACGTCATTGGTTTCCTGCGGCCCATAACCTAAGTGACAAATGATAACCACACTGAGAGTGTTGTGTAGTGCCAAACACTATATTTATCTAAGGTTGCACATTGAGAGTGCAACCTTAGATAAATATAGTGTTTGGCACTACACAACATTTCCCCTTGGGCTTAGCTTTGTGGTAGCTTTCTCTTTGTAAGTATTTTATTTAAATCCAGGGGCAAGAATGGACTAAAGTATTTTTGTCAAACGTCTGTTCATTTCTTCCTCTTTTTAGTAATATAAATCCCCCTATAGAAATTTGGAGACAAATTTACTTTCCCTTAGAGCTAGATATGGCCACGTGGTTTCTTTACCATTGGAATATGAACAACAACAAAAAAAGACATGTGCAACACATCTGTATCGATTTCCTAAAAGAAAGGATTTGCCTTCCACTTTCTCTCTTTTCCCTATGTGGAGCCAACTTGCAGATGCGGTGGTGGGAGCCAGTGCTGAGCATGTGCACAATTGCCACCCTCTTGGGGGATGGATGATGTCATGGAAGAGAGCCATCTCCTCATCTCAGATCCTCCACTTGCCTCCAGACTATCGTGTGAAAAAGACACCCTTCTTCTTGCTGGAGCCACAGCTGTTTTGGATCCCTTTGTTACAGCAGCTTAGTCTAAACCTTAACTACTACATTAAGGCTCATTTGAAGTAACATGACAACTGACCATTTTTGTGCAAATTTGTCTGAGAAGTTCTCCTGTAATTCTTAACTTCCCATCTAAACAGGTGACCAAATAAAATATTTTGTTGAAATTCAAATTTTTAATTTGATTTTATGTAATTAAATGAATAACTGAAAAAAAAAAGAGCAGGTATTTAAAAAAAAATTTTATTGTGTCTCGGCTAGTTTTCTCCACCCTCTTTTTTCTTCCTCTCCTTGTTTAATGACTGTTTTCCATACTTATGGTTTCCACACCAAATTGTGTGCAGGATATCACAATGAAGAAAACACGACTTTATCCTCCTCCTCTTTATAGTTTGTTCTCAATTATTGTATGTGAACTGCCAAAGTTAGGCAGTGTGTTTTTTAATTTAGGAAAGAGAGTTGATGTACATACAGTCAATCTTCATTTCAAACATTAACTTAACGAAAGTCACTAAAATATTATGCAATATGATAGAATAGGAGAAATAAAATCCTAGGGGGCTAAGAATTTGAATCCCATTATTCATTCCACCAACATTGATTGAACATAATATGTTATGAAGGTGCTGTGCTCAGTGCTTCATTCACACTGAAGCCATGATTTCTGTGAAAAATGCTTTTGATGTATAGAAGGGAAGAGAGTGATTTGCACATGTCTTATACAGACTATATGTGGTGGAGTGGAAGTTTCTGTAAAACAGCATCTCACAAGAGCTCCCGAGGCACTTTTCCTCAGCCTGTCACTGAAATAGTTGATCAGCTTAGAAGGCCAACTATCCACACCCTAGATCGGTAATAGGACCATCGTTCTGACTAGAGACTGACAAGGGTCAACGTCTTCACAAGTGTGGCTTCTGGATGCAGCCATATATTGCTTCCCAATTCTCTTCTTTTCTTCCCCTCTTTTACTACATCCAGTAAATAATTACAACTCCTAGATAGTTGAAGAGAGTATCCAGGGAGTGACATGTTGCATCCACGGTGGTATTATTCACACAATTATTTTAAGCGAGGATGGAGACAAAAAGCAGCGAAGCCTTTGGGGCATTAGAGTTCCCTTATATTTAATCTACTAGGTGTCAGGTGCTGGTGGTAGTGAGGGCAAGGAGTGGAGACATCATTTTAGTCCTGTAGAATATAGCCCTGTATGAGACCCACTCTCACAATTCACAGGTATGTAGAACTCTGATTTCACTCTATCTACTTGGTCAAATATCTTTCTCAGTACTCAGTCTGGATACTTTTGCTCAGCTATAATGTGGAGAGGAAACACCTAATAAATTCTCCAAGAACTACGGAGAAAAATTACTAAGATAAAAATAAGGAGAAAGAGTATAATAGATAAAAAAAGACAAATGACAGAGAGTCAACCTAAGAATAATGAATGTCCCTGATGAAGGAACAAGAACAACTGAAACAGAAGAAGCAATAATTAAAAACATAAGTCTAAAGAACTTTCTCAAACTGGAAAAAAAAAACTGATTACATTCTCAAAAGAACATGATGTTCTAATAAAAAAAAATCAATGAAAGAGGCTTGCTTTTAAACACGTCTTAGCAATAATTTTTGAATTATGAGGGTAAAGAAAAAGATTCTTTATGTATCTTGGCAAAAGTGCAGCAGAATTTTAAATAAGATTTTTCCTATAGTATGTTAGTTGGGGTCTCCAACTAACATACTTGGCTAACTCCAAGGTGAGATTGGATGTGGAAAGGACAGAATTGCAGGGGAAATGACAGTGAGAGGAAAAAGGCAGGGATCCAGAGGAGGTGAGGAGAGCCTTCACACTAATGCTGGTCTGACTGCTATATAGAAGGAAGGGAAGACAGAGGGGCTTGATAAGAAGAGTCTCAGACTGCAGTGCAGTACTAAAAAAGTTTCTGGCAGGCCAGTGGAAAGTCTTCCAGCCAAAGCTGCCTAGCAGTCTCTTCTTTAACATCCCTGCCACACTCAGTCATTCACTGGTTGGGAGCAGCCACGGGATGCACGGACTCAGTGTGAACATGATGGTGGACTCTGGGGCTGTCGGTTAACTGCATTCACTCCTGCAGGAGATCTGAATGATACATTTTCATGGTCACCACATGCAATCAGCCAAAACACTAAACCTGAGGACTAAAAATGATAAATATTGACTCACGTTAAAAGTTTTTGAGACATATGTAAGTGGGATTTAGTAAAAGACAGCTAAAGAAAAAAAAAAATAGTCCAGAGACTGCTCTCCCAACCACATTGTAGAAGAGAAGGCTATAATTTGGAATTTCAAAAGAAAATATTTGAAAAGAAATTTCTCTCTTCTTGGAAGGCTACTATTCTCTCTTCAGTTGTCTCTTCCTGCTTTAATATCAGAAAAGGTATTTGCAACAGATATATCCAACAAAGGACTCACTAGAAAATACACAAGTCAATAAGAAAAAGACAGACAACTGGTATAAAAATGTACAAAACCCCTGAATAAGAATGTCACAAATGAGGAAGTCCAAAGACCTAATGATTCTGTGAAAAAGTCCTTAGCCTCATTGTAAATCAAAGAAGTGAAAATTAAAACCACAAACATACCAAAATGGCTAAAATTTAAACAATTGTGATATCATGTATTGGCAAACTTATGGAGCAGTGAAAACTTATACACAGTTGGCAGGAGTGCAAACTGTTAATGCCAATAGCTTAGCATCATCTACTTAAGTTGAAGGTACACACATATCCAATGGTTTAATAATTTCATTCCTAGATATATATTCAATAAAAATGTATACCAGAAGATATACATGCAAGAGTATTTATAGCAGCATTTTCCATAATAGTTATATATTAACAATAATTTAAATTTCCTTCAACAGTAGAATAGATAAAACATGAAATATACATACAATGGAATATTATATAGAGGTAAGAATAAATCAAAAGTTAAATGCAACATCGTTCATGAATTTTACAAACATGTTGAGAAAAAAAACTAGACATCATAGAGTACATATCAAGATTCTTTTTATACAAAGTTTAAAAATAGAAAAACTAATATGTGAGGATTGGGGATGCACATAGAGGTGATAAGATAACAAAGAAAACAATGGAAGTGAATATCATAAAACTAGAGGACAGTAGTTTTTTGGAGGGAGAGGAGTTTATCATTGGGAAAGGATTGTAAGGGGGGTTTCTGGGAGATACTAGTAATGCTTCCTTTTTCTTATTTTATCTAGTTTTTTATTCCAACATAATATTCATTTTTTAAAATGATTCATCTTTTTCCTTAGCAGTTCAATCATTAAATTTCCAAAGCAACAGATACAATTACAAATAAACGTTTATGGACTAAAACACCCAGAGAGTGACAATAACTTTTAGGCTAATGTTGTCTGCATATTGCTGGGTTTTAATATGTAATAGTTCTTGATTAATATTAACAATAAAGTCTTTCTACCATGCTTAGATTTACAGTATGTTTTTTATTATGGTGATATATACATAACAGTTATTTTAACCACTTTTAGGTGTATAATTCAGTGGTATTAGATGCATTCTCAGAGTCGTGTAATCATTACCACTATCTATACTTAAAACTTTTCATCTTCCGCAACAAAAACTTTGTACCCATTAAACAATAACTCTCCATTTTTCACCTAGACCTTGGTGACCTCAAATCTAATTTCTATCTCTGTGTGTTTGCCTCTTCTATCTACATCGTATAACCTCACCATCATGCAATATTTATCCTTTAGTGTCTGGCTTCTTTCACTAAGCATGGCATTTTCAAGGTCCATCCATGTTGTAGTATATATCATTTTAATATTTTTTAATGATTGAATAGTATTCCACTGTATGTATATACCACATTTTGTTTATACATTCATCTGTTCACAGGTATTTGGTTTGTTTCTACCTTATGGTTATTGTGATTAATGTTGCTATGAACATTGGTATACAAATGTCTTTTTGATTCTTTGTTTTCAATTCTTATGGATATATACCTAGGAATGAAATTTATTTGGTCATTTGGTAGTTCTATGTTTAAATTTCTGAGAAATTGCCAAACTGTTTTCCACAGTGGCTGTACCATTTCACATTCCTACCAGTAATCCTAAGGGTTCCAATTCTCCGCATCTCGCTGAAACTGTTATTTTCCATTTTTGTTTTTTATTATACCCATCCTAGTAGGTATGAAGTAGTATCTCATTGTGGACTTGATTTGCATTTCTCTAATGACTAATGATGTTAAGCATCTGTTCATGTGCTTATTGACCATTTTTTCTTATCTTTTTTGGAGAAATGTCTATTCAAGTCATTTGCCGATTTTTGAATTGGGTTGTTTTTTGCTGTTATTGCAGGAATGGATTCTTGATATATTCTGGATATTAATCCCTTATCAGATATATAATTTACAAATATTTTCATTCTATAGGTTGTCCTTGTGCTTTCTTGAAAGTATCCTTTGATCTACAAAAGTATTTAATTTTGATGAAGTCTAATTTATTTTGTTATTGTTGCCTGTGATTTTGATGTCATATTCATGAAGTCATGGCCACATACAATGTCATAAAGACTTTTTCTAATGTTTTTGTCTATGAGTTTTATATTTTTAGTGCTTATATTTAGGTCTTTAACACATTTCGAGTTTATTTTTGTACATGGTGTAAGGTAAGGGTATAATTTCAATCTTTTGTAGGTAGATATCCAGCTGTTCCAGTACCATTTGTTGAAAAGGCTGTCTTGTCCCCATTGAATAGTACTGACCACATATGAAGGTTTATTTCTGGGTTCTCTATTTTATTCTCTTGGCCTATATGCTATCTTTATGCCAGTATCACACTGTTTTTATTACTTTAGCTTTGTAGTAACTTTCAAAGTCAAGACGTGTGTGTCCACTAATTTTTTCTTTTTCAAGATAATTTTGGCTCTTTGGGGCCATTTGCAATTTCATATGAATTTGAGGACTGGCTTTTCTATTTCTGTGAAAAAGGCTGTTGGAATTTTGATAGGGATTGTGTTAAATCTGAATATCATTTTGGGTGGCATCTAACAATGTTAAGTCTTCCTATTCATAAATGTGGGATGTCTTCGCATTTATTTAGGCCTTCTTTAATTTCTTTCAGCAATGTTTTGTAATTGTCAGCATACAGGTTTTTCATCACTTTGATTAGATTTATTCCTAAGTATTTAATTTTTATAGGTGATATTGTAAATGGCATTCTTTTCCTAACTTCCTTTTCAGATTGTTCATTGCTAGTGTATGGAAACAACTAATTTTTGTGTGTTGCTATTGTATCCTCCAACTTTGCTGAATTTATTTTTTAGTTCTGGTAACTTTCTTGTGAATTCTTTCAGATTTTCTATGCATGTGATCATGCCTTCTGCAGATAGAGATAGTTTTCTCTCTTCCTTTCCAACCTGGATTACTTTTACCTCTTTTGCTATAGCTCTGGTTAGAACTTCCACTATAATGTCGAATAACAGCAATGAAGCAAGCATCCTTGTCTTGTTCCTGATTTTGGGGGGCGGTGGGGAGGGGTGAGTAGGGAACTTTCAGTCTTTCACTATTGAATATGATGTTGACTGGGTTTTTCTAAATACTCTTAATCATTTGAGGAATTTTTCCTCTATTTCTAGTTTTCTGAGAGGTTTTATCAGTAAAAGGTGTTGTATTCTGTCAAATGCCTTTTCTCCATCAATTGAGATAATCATGTTGGGTTTTCTTTCCCCTTTGTTCTGTTAACGTGTAGTGTTACATCAATGGGTTTTCTTTGCATTCTTGGGATAAATCCCAATTGGTCATGACAAATAATCCTTTTAATACTGTTGGATTTTATTTGCTAATATATTCTTGAGGATTTTGTATCTATATTACTAGAGATATTGGTCTGCAATTTTCTTGTGATGTCTTTATCTGGCTTTGTTATCAGAGTAATTCTGTTAAGAAGTGTTTCCTCCTCTTGTCCAGGATTTTTATTTTGGGGGAGGTTTTCATTACTTATTCAATCTTTTTACTTGTTATAGGTCTGTTGAGATTTTATATTTCTTCTTGAATTAGTTTAGATATTTGCATGTTTTAGAGAATTTGTCTTCTTCTTTTGGGTTAACTAATTAGTTGGCATATAATTGTTTATATTATTCCGCTATAATCCTTTTTCTCTCTGTTAAGTTGATAATGGTGTCCCCACTTTCATTTCCGATTATAGTTATTTGCATCTTTTTTTCCCTTTGTCAGTATAGTTAAAGGGTTGTCATTTTTGTTTCTCTTTTCCAAGAACCAACTTTTGATTTCATTAATTTTCTCTGTTGTTTTTCTAGACTCTATTTTATTTATCTCCACTTTAATCTTTATCATCTCCTATCTTTGAGTTTAGTTTGCTCTTACTTTTCTAATTCCTTAAGGTGTAAAGTTAGGTTACTGATTTGAAATCTTTTGGCTTGAGCAATGCCTCAAGATTAGCCAGATGTGGAAGCGTAGGGCCTTCTCGGGTCTTTTCTGAGCATGTGTACAGCCTCAGTCTTGTGCATAGCCCCATGCATGTATGTGGCCTTCTAGATTTTCAGGAATATGTTGGAGCTTTTCAAAGCTCCCTATAGATATCTAATTCCTGAGCTTTCCCCTTTAAGCTTTATGATGAGCTTAATATTTGCCTCAAGTGTTCCCTCATCTCAGGTAGTTGCAATGTTAAACAATTGCCTATGATTGTTTCAACCAATGTCCCCGAGGAAAGGCTGTTCACACTGGGTGAACTCTGAATTAGGTCAAAGAGAGCCGTGAGAGTAGAGTTTCCCAGGGAATCACCAGATAGTTCAAATAATGACAATTCTCTGACCATTAGGCTTTAAAGGGACTTTGAGACTTTTATGCTCCTTCTAGTGGCTGCCAGGTTGCTGGTTTTCACCATGCTAGCAGGCTGTTGATTTTAAAGTCTACTGCAGAGTTGAGAAGAGGGAAATGAAAATAAATGAGAATAAAACAAGTTAAAATGACATAAAGCTCAGTGTTTTTTACTGAGGTTTGGCTGTTTTTCTTGAGTAAATACTTCCTGGATTGCTGCAAGGTTACTTTTGGTTACTTTCCAGAGTTATGAAATAGTTAATTCTGACAATTTTTCCAGTGTTTACATTGCTTTCATGTAGAAGAGGATTTTCAGTGGTCCTTACTTTGCCTTACTTCTGGATATCTGGTTTTGAATTCTTGATCGATTTATGATGTGCTGATTAAGGTCTGAAAGTCTCCCTGGAGACCCTCTAGGGTTAATTTCTTTACTGATAATTTGCAATTGAATTTATGGGTCTGACAAACCTGGCTTGGTTATTTAAAGGGCCTCTGGAAGAGTTTCTCCATGAGCTTTCCATAAACAAGATTCTTTCACAATCCTGGGTAGTTCAAGCTGGTGACACAGCACAGTCGATTTATGCAAATAAGGGTCCTTGGGGAGCTTGCACATGGGGTGTCTCTCTGACCTGGAATACTTGCCCTTATTCTTTCTCTTGTGGCACCGTATTCTTTGCCTTTAAATAAGAGCCTATGTGAAGATACTCTATGGCATAATCTGGTGAATCCTTTCAAATAATCAAACTGGGAAAATTTTTGCAATGGTATATCCATACAATTTAATAATATGCAGCTGTAAAAAAGAATGTGAACTGATATTTAAGATGTATTGTTAAATAAATATGTAAGGTGCAGAATTACATTTTAGTATACTATTTTTTTGTGTAAGAGAAATACAAGAGTACGTAATTGTATTTGCTTGATTTGCATAAATAAACACTGAAAGGATACACAAAAATATTAAAAATTATTAACTGTGGAAGTGGTGGAAGCAAGATAATTCAACATATAAATTTTCATATTTTTTATTTTAAACCTTATAAATATATTATTCAAAAAAATTAATTTTTCAAAGTGAAGATAAAAAGAAAAATTATCACGTGGCCTAAGGGGGATACTAAAGCATTAAAGAAGTTCAAAATAAATACCAAGAAATAAAGATGGAAAAATAATAGCCATGACAAAGCATAACCATAAATAACAAAAGTAAATAGTGATACAAGATGTAAAGGTGAAGTTTCATTTGGGTAGCATATGAAAAGCTTGGATTATTGCTTTAGGTTAGGATTTCTGAACAGTAGATTGATGACATTTTGAGTGGGATATTTCTTTGTTGTTGGGGGCTGTTCTGTGCATTGTAGGATGTTTAGCAGTATCCCTGGCCTCTGCCCACTAGATACCAGTAGCACTCCCCTCCCAAAGTTGTGACAATCAAAAATATCTCCAACGATTGCCAGGGGAGGGAGACACCAAAAGTTATCCCAGTTAAGAATCACTGCTTTGGCTGATGTGAATAGTAAGTAGATTTTCTGAGTAGCTCATTAAAAAAATTTTTTTTTAAGTTTTAGTTAGTGTTTTTCTAGCAACTGACCTATTTCCTGGAACTACTCTGGCATTGAAATGTATTTCATATAATAGTATTTTCGAATAGTTCATATAATAGTATTTTCCAGCTTTTTTATTAACATGAGCATGACTCAGTCAGTATATTATTTGCAACTTCTTTTAAATGACATTAATAATTCATCACAAATATTTTCCCTTTAATAAGATATTTAAATCGCTGAATCATTCGGTACAATTTTATTACTTTGAAACCTTATGTGTGGTGGTCAATCTCTATTTCTTTAGAGAAGTGGAATTAAATACTCATCCACATACTCACTTTTCAGTAGAACTTCTTATTTAAAATTGAGGAGAAGGAGGAATATGAATTTGTAGTAATTCTGTTATTGACTCTTTTCCTTTTTCTTCCTTCCTTCCTTTCCTTCCTTCCTTCCTTCCTCCCTCCCTCCCTCCCTCCCTCCCTCCCTCCCTCCCTCCCTCCCTCCCTCCCTCCCTCCCTCCCTCCCTCCCTCCCTCCCTCCCTCCCTCCCTCCCTCCCTCCCTCCCTCCCTCCCTCCCTCCCTCCCTCCCTCCCTCCCTCCCTCCCTCCCTCCCTCCCTCCCTCCCTCCCTCCCTCTCTCTCTCTCTCTCTCTTTCTCTCTTTTTTTCATTCCAATAAATCTTTCCTGGGAGTGTGGAATCCTTCAAAATTCTTCAAAAAATTGTCCAGGGGGGTGGTAAGGACAATAATTAATTAGCACTGAATCTGCGACAATCCCCACCTGACAATGACCTAAACTCAGAGAGACCCCTGCTAACTTAGCAGCTCACAGTCTGGCAGCCTGACTTGCCGGTAGGTTTTACAGGGAGAAATTGAGGAAGAGTGTCCTCCCTCGGCTCTATCCAGGATCTTCTGAGAGTGATCCATGTCGTCATAAGCACTTTTATACATAATTGTTTCATTTCTGAAGGAGGCAAGTCAAAACTGAAATCAGGAGACTAGTCCACAGATTACAGCACAACCCCGTTGGTGAGCTTGGCGTCAAGTCCCCTTCCTTCTCTTATTCCAGAGGTTTGCTGCTGCTGCTGCTGCTGCTGTTGTGGTTAATGTGAATAATTTCAGTTCGAGGAGCAGGGAAAATCACGTTTCCCAGGAGAATCACCTGGGTTTATCCTGTCTGAACTCAGGTGGAAGGGTTTCCTCATTGGAAGGGAGATACAGTTCAAAGCAGGAAAGTGAAGATTGTTTTATGGTTGTGACGAAAAAATTCTCTGTTCTGAAAAAACTGGAGTTTAATGACGGATATGCTCAAATAAATCTTTGGCCACAGGATCTTCAACCACCCTCTCCTGCCTCTTCTGCAGTGCGTCCTAAGTACTTGGGCCTCATGCCCAACTCATCCAAGAGCGCGTGCAGATTCGGAACTCGGCCACAGGCGGGGGGACTCTCCCAGGAGCATTACTGAATAGCAAACAGATGCCCGCATGCCAAGGGCTGATTAGAGAGCATCGCCTGGGAGACGAGTTCCAGCCCCTCACTTTCCGAGTGGAAAAGGTGTCCACGGGACCGTCTTATTCTCTTTGCTTGAAAAAGTCGGTTTGGAGAGCAGTATTTCCCTTTCCCCGAGCAGGGGAGAGAAAAGCCTGACCCCGCTCCAGGTTTGGATACCCAGTCCCCGGGAGCTGCGGAGCTAAGCGGCGGCTTCCCGCGGGGTCCCAAGGTAAAGCGACCCTTCCCGTTCCTTCGCCGGGGGGATGCTGATGCCGCGCTCCCTGGCTTTTTGTCGCCCCTTCCTCCAGCGCTCCTTCCCCATCTCGGAAAAGACTCCTGGACGCCAGACCTTGTTTTCATCAGCACACTCGCTGCCCGGGCAGCCTGAGTTTCGAGCTTATTCAGGAGGCGAATTTCGCGCCAAAGATTTGGCTCCGGAAGTTAGTTTTGACACTGCAGTTGTCTATCGCAGGGTCATTTCAGAGCGCGTCCTCTCAAGTCCAGGTCCTTAAGCCTCCATCACGCCCTCCAGCGCAGGTATAACCGATGGTGGCCAGCAGGTGTGCTACCGGCAGCTCATCACTGCAGTCAAGGAGCTGAGGATGCTCTGTACCTGTCTCTTTTCCGACAACTCCTGAACTGCACCGAGACAAATCCCCTGAATCCAGTATCTCCGTCGGAGGTTTCCAAATCCGAGTTTGTTCCGACTGTCCCCTCCCCGCACCGACTCTAGAAGCCTCTTCTGCGAGGCGCGCGCTTGGGTGCGCCGGATCCGCCTCTTCTCTGGGCTCTGGCGGGCGGGGTGGGAAGGCAGGGACCTGGATCTGATTAGGTGGGAGGGGGAAGTCGTGGTCCAAATCTTCTCTGTCTTGTCTCCCAGCTTCTCGAGGAGGAAGAGAGAAGGTAAAAGAGAGGTAGGTCCCGTCCCTGAGCACCCGGACCGAGGTTCTGAGCCGCCGCCACCGCTGTCTCCGGGTTCGTGCCTCACCCCCATCTGGGGTCCAGGCCATGGGGCCCCCATCCAGCTCTGGCTTCTACGTGAGCCGCGCGGCAGCCCTGCTGCTGGCCGGGCTGGCTGCCGCACTCCTGCTGGCGCTGGCAGTGCTCGCCGCTCTGTATGGCCGCTGCGCGCGTGTCGCGCCGTCGGAGCTTCACCACGGCGGGGACCAGGACGCCGCGCCTTCCCCGCCCGGCGAGCAGAAGGAGTCGCCGCCGACTCGGCAGTCGGACCCCACTCTTGAGCCGGCGGTGACGGCCACCCTGGGCAAGGGGCGACCCTTCGGGCCCTGGGACCAGCTGCGCCTGCCGCGTTGGCTCGTGCCACTGCACTACGAGCTGGAGCTGTGGCCGCGGCTGAAGCCAGATGAGCTCTCAGCTCCGGCGTTGAGCTTCACTGGCCGCGTGAACATCACAGTGCGCTGTGCGGTGGCCACTGCGCGGCTGCTGCTGCACAGCCTCTTCCTGGACTGTGAGAGAGCTGAGGTGCGGGGTCCTCTGTCCTCGGGCACTGGAGACGCCACCGTGGGCCACGTGCCGGTGGAGGACGTGTGGTTCGCCTTGGAGATGGAGTACATGGTGCTGGAGCTCCGCGAGGCTCTGCAGCCCGGGAGTCTCTATGAGCTGCAGCTCAGCTTCTCCGGCCCGGTATACCAGGACAAAAGGGAGGGACTCTTCCTCAACGTCTACATGGACCAGGGTGTGCGCAGGTAAGGGCAGGCCGACCCGGGCCTCCTTGGCCCCGGCGTCGGTCCAGCTGCCTATCTGCCTCCAGGTGCGCGGCTCCTGCCTTTTGCCCAAAGCCCCTGACCTATCCCTCGCGACGTTTTTTTCTAGAGCCAGAGGGAGAGCGCCTCCTTTCTCCACTTCCCCTCCAGAAACCCTACTTGGAATAAAGGCTTCGAGACCGTAGTCCTTCATCTGACCAGTTTTCATTCCCATCCCTGCCCATCTAGTTTGTTTCTATCGTTGCCCCCGCTTCAGAAAGCCCCCTTTTCCTCTAACTCGCAATTTCTTCATCGCAGTGAGCAAATCCCTTGCTACTCGAAGTTTGGTCCGCGGACTTGCTATAGCTGTAATACCTGCGAGCTTGTTCAAAAGGCAACTCCTAGGACACACCCTCGACCTAGGGGATGAGAATTTGCGTTTTAACGAGATCCTCGCGTGATTTCCGGGCGTTAAAGTAGGAGAAGCGCGGGGCCTATAGCAGTCCTGCTCTCCCCGATGCTCCCTCCGCGGGCGCGTCCCTCCGCGCTCAGCGAGCTCCCTGCTCTGCCTCTTTTCCTTGGCGCTGTGTAACTGCTGCTCTTGCAACAGGTAGACCCGCGTCGGAGCTGTTTGTTTTCTCTCTCTTTTTTTCCTAGGGTTCTCCAGAACCTCGGAATCCCCTTTAATTCATCCCTTCCCGCCTTCTGCCTGGGGCCCGCGTCCAGTTTTGTTGGTGAGCGGCCTCCTCCCCTACCCCTCTCAACTCTGAACAACTCTGCTACGTGTCCGAGCCTGCGCTTTCCGAATTCCTCTGCTGGGGAAAAAAAAAAAAAAAAAAAATGAAAGCGATGACAGACTTCCCCTCCGAATTTGCAGCGCACGTAGTGTACATACGTTCTTTTTACACTCATTTGAGATAGATAATGTCTCCCAATAGAAACGTTGTGTACAAGAATTGCCCCATGCCACACTCTGGGAGCACATTACTTGATCTCCAGCGAGCATGCGGAATGGGGGAGTGGGGGAGTGGGGAAATGGTTTAGGTGGAAGATACCAAAAAGGTCTTTCTTTCAAACTAGCGATCTCTTTCACTCACGTACTGGTTGGTGGAGCATTTGCGGTTTACACAACTGCATGTACTTTACTCTTTATTATTATAGAAAATGTTCTCAGATGTTCTCTGGGGGAAAGAAACCCACTAAATTACCCCCTAAATCGTCTCCTGCGCTATTTTCAAAACTACAGAGGTTTTTAAATAAGTTTAATAAGATGCCTTAGTGGATGTGTAATCCGTAACTTTTGTTTTTAAGGACAGTATGGCTGTTTTTTCTCTTTCAAAAGTACATCAGTGGTTGAAAAATAATTTTTGAAAAGTTTCACATTAAGATGATGTGTAATTGCCCTTATGGGCACTGGGAACTTTTTGAAATAACTAGTTCAGGGTGCAAGATTTTTCAGAGGAAAAATATGGTTGCTCTCTGCACACGTATCTGGTACTGTTTCCTGCTGTCAGTAAGTAAATCATCTGTTCACCCATCTCTTTCTTCTTCCTTAATGAGAAGTCATAATGGGGCTGTGGCCCAGACAGACTGCTCTAGCAAACATGGGAAAGGAAAGTCCCCTTTTCTATTGTGCTGCCAACTCTAACGGTAACTAGAAACCACATTTTGAGAACATTAAAATTCAAACAGGCAGAAATTATAATAAAGTTTTACAGATGTTTGTAGACCAAGATGGAGCTCCAGAACTGTGGCATCTTAGAGGAGCTGTTGCCTCAAAGTTGTTGTTATTCAGGGTCTCTGCTTCTGAACTCACAAAGAAAAGAAACCTATGGTTCAGCTTAAACGGTTCAGCTTAAAGAACCTGGACCAAGGGAAGACTTGCGATGAGACAGATTTTGGAACCCCAACAGGCCTGAGGTTGAGCCTGAGCAGTATGACTTGAGCTAGTCACTTCCCTTCTCTGAGTTTGTTGCCTCATTTATAGACTAGACGTAGTGTCTACCTTTAGAGTGTTGTGAGAATTAAATGAGTGGCTCATAACCTGTGCAGTGGTAGCACTATTATTTGCTTAGGGTATAACAATAATTATAATTGTTCCTATTATCTAAACATGGAATCTGCCACATTCCTGATATATATGAGTTTAAGAAGAAGATTCCACTTTGGGAAGACCCTACTTACTGATTTCACATTTTTCTTGAGATGTCTCTAATTTCAGCTGCAGCAGTTGGAATGTTTACCTCTCTTCTTTGATGACTCTTTATCACAGTCTGGAGAGACTAATGTTTTTAAATAATTTTACTCAACACTAAGAGAAAAGAAAAAGGAAGTCATTCCAGGAAATACAAAGAGCATCTCTGTCTCCCATCTGCAATGACATGGATGGAACTTGAGGACATTACATAAGATACCTAGAGTAGTTAAATTCTTAGAGACAGAAAGTAGAATGGTGGTTGCTAAGGGCTGGGAGAGTGGGAAGTTGTTTAATGAAGGTCATTTGGGGTTATAGTTTGGTGCTATTATAAATAAACCTTCTATGAGCAATTGTGTATAAATTTTTGTGTGAATGTGAGTTTTCATTTTTCTGGAATAAATGCCCAGGAGTGCAATTGCTGAGTTATTTGGTAGTTGCATGTTTAGCTTTTAAGAAACTGCCACACTGTTTCCCAAAGTGTCTGTACCATTTTATATCCCTACCAGCAATATACAAATGACAGTTTCTCTGCATCTTGACCACCATTAGGTAGTGTCACTTTTTTATTTTATTTTAGCTGTCCTGATAAGTGTATAGTGATATTTCACTGTAATTTTAATTTGCATTTCTCTAATGGTTAATGATGTTGAACATCTTTTCATGCTTATTTGCCATCTGTATATCACTTTCAGTGAGATATCTTTTTATGTCTTTTGCGTATTTTCCAATCAAATTGTTTGATTTTTTACTGTTGAGTTCTGGGAGGTTTTTTCCCCCCATATATTCTACATTTGAGTCTGTTGTGAGAAATATGGTTTACGAATATGTCTATATTTGTCTTTTCATCTATAGCTTGTCTTTTCATCCTTTTAATAATTCTTTCAGAGAGGCAAGTTTTTAATTTTAATGAAGTCCAATTCATCAATTTTTTAATAGGTCATGCTTTTGGTTTCATGTCTACAAATTCTTTTATTTAAGAATTTATTTTTTTAGAGCAGTTTTAAGTTTACAACAAAATTGAGAGGGAAATACAGAGATTTCTCGCATAGCCCTTGCCCCCACAAATGCAAGGCCTGTCCCACTATCAACATCGCACACCAGAATGGACTTTTTTTTAACTAAAGATGAACCTATATTGACACGTCATCATTACCCAAAGTCCCTAGTTTACCTTAGGGTTCACTGTTGGGGTTGTAGATTTTATAAGTTTGGACTAATATATAATGACATATATCCATCATTATAAAGTCATACAGAGTCTATTCACTTCCCCTAAATCCTCTGTTATCTGCCTATTTATCACTCTCAACCACTGATCTTTTTATAACCTCCATAGTTTTGTTTTTTCCAGAATGTCATATAGTTGAAATGATTAAATATGTATGTAGCCTTTTCATATTGGCTCTTTCACTTGGTAATATGCAGTTGAGGTTCTTCCATGTCTTTTCATGGGCTGATAGCTCATTTCTTTTTAGCACTCAGTCATAGTCCATTGTCTGTATGTACTACAGTTTATTCATTCGCCTATTAAAGGTTGCTTCCAAGGTTTGGCAATTATGAAAAAGCTGTTATAAACTCTGTGTGCAGGTGTTTGTGTTGAAATATATTTTCAGTTCCCTCATGTAAATATCAATGAGCACAATTATTGGATTGTATGGTAAGAGTATGTTTACTTTTGTAATAAACCACCAAACTGTCTTCCAAAGTGGCTGTACATTTTGCATTCCCACCAAAAATGAATGAAAGTTCCTATTTCTCTACATCGTCACCAGCATTCAGTGTTGTCAGTGTTCTGGATTTTGGCCGTTCAGTAGTTGTGTAGTGGTATCTCATTGTTGCTCTGATTTGCATTTCCCTGTTGAGATAATGTGGAACATTTTTTCGTATGCTCATTTGCCACCTGTGTAGTTTCTTTGGTGAGGTGTCTGTTGAGGTGTTTGGCCCATTTTTTAATTGAGTTGTTTGTTTTCTTATTGTTGAATTTTAAGAGTTCCTTGTATATTTTGGATTAGCAGTCCTTTATGAGATGTATCTTTTGCAAGTATTTTCTCCCAGTTTGTGGCTTGTCTTCTCATTCTCTTTATATTGTCTTTCACAGTACAGAAGTTTTTAATTTTAACAAAGTCAGTTTGTCATGTATTTCTTTCGTGGATTATTGCTTTGGTGTAGTGTTCAAAAAGACATCGCCATATCCAAGGCCTTTTAGGTTTTCTTCTCTATGTTATCTTATAGGAGTTTTATAGTTTTGCATTTTATATTTATGTATATGACCCATTATCAGTTAATTTTTGTGAAGTGTGTATGATCTGTGTCTAGATTCATTTTTTTGCTTGTGGATGTCTCATTTTTTCCAGCAACATTTGTTGAAGAGACTGTGTTTACTCCATCGTATTGCCTTTGCTCCTTTTTCAAAGATCCGTTGACTATATTTATGTGGGTCTATTGCAAGGTCTTTATTCTGTTTCATTTATCTATTTGTTTATTTTTCTATTACTATTTTACTGAGAGTTTTTATCTTGAATGAGCATGGGATTTTGGCAAGAGCTTTTTCTTACATACCCGGAATAAATCCCACTGGCTGTAGTGTATAATTCTTTTCATACATTATTGTTGAATTAAATTTGCTAATATTTTGTTGAGGATTTTTACATCTATGTTCATGAGAAATATTAGGTTTTTTGTAATGTCTTTGTCTGGTTTTGGTATTAGGGTAATGCTGGTCTCATAGAATAAGTAAAAAAAATATTCCCTATGCTTCTATCTTCTGAAAGAGAGTGTAGAGAATTGGTATTATTTCTTACTTAAATATTTGGTAGAATACACCAGTGAACCCATCTGGGCATGGTGCTTTCTGTTTTGGGAGATTATTAATTATTAATAATTATTTGCTAATAATTATTGATTCAATTTCTTTAATAGATATAGGCCTATGCAGATTGTGTATTTCTTCTTGTATGAGTTTTGGCAGATTATGTCTTTAAAGGAATTGGTCCTTTTCATCTAGATTACCAAATTTGAGGGCATAGAGTATTTCATAGTATTCCTTATTATCTTTTTAGTCTTCATAGGATCTTTAGTGATGTCTCTACTTTCATTTCTGATATTGGTATTGATATAGTCAAATTAATATCTACCTTGTTCATTACAGTTTTCTGTTTGTTGCCCTTGTTCTTTGTTCCTATTTTTGTCTTCCATTGTTTTTCTACCTTTCTTTACTATGTTGAATTTTTCAATCCATAAACAGAGAATGTCTCTGTTTATTTAGATCTTTGATTTATTTCATCAACATTTTATCATTTTAGCATACAAATCCTATATCTATTTTGTTAGATTTACATATAAGTAATTTCATTTGAACAGTTATAAATTATATTGTATTTTTAATTTTCGTTTTCATGTTTGTTACTACTATGTAGGAATACTGAGTTTCATATGTGTATCTTGTGTCTTATGACCCACCCACTGATCTCACTTACTATATCTAGTAGTTTTTTTGTAGATTCCTTATTTCTTGGGATTTTCTCATCTGCAAATAGAGACAGTTTTATTTCTTCCATTCCAATCCATATGCCATTTATTTTATTTTCTTACCTTATTGAGCTGGCTAAAACTTGCAGCACTATGTTGAGTGAGGTAGACATTCTTGCCTTTTTCCTGATCTTGGGAAAGTTTTTAGCTTTTCACCAATAAATATGATGTTAAGCGTAGATTTTTTATGTATGTTCTTTATCAAGTTGAGGAAGTTCTCTATTTATGTTATTTCTGATAGGTTTTTTCCTTCATGATGAATGTGTGTTGGATTTTGTCAAACACTTTTTCTGCATCAGTTGACGTGATTTTTTTCTTTTGTCTGTTAATATAGTATATTATATTGATTGATTTTTGACTATTGAATCAACGTTCATGTCTACGCAGTTTTTTGTAAGAAGAGTTGCTGTATTATAAGGAAGAGTAGTAGAAAGCCCTTCCAATGTGGGGAGGAAGGCTGGGAAGAGAGAGAGAAGGACAAGTGGACATAACAAGTGTCTTTACTTTTCACCCTCCCTCTTATGACAGAGTGTGACCCTGGGACAAATCTTCCTGTGCAAATAATTTCTTAGGAAGCATTCCTAGGAAAAACCAACTGGAGAATTGGGAAGAATTGGGAAGAGGCCAAGCCAGGATATGAGATCAAACAAAGTCTTATGGAGGAGAGTTCTGGAGAGAGTGTGAGGCACACCTAAGAATTTCCCCATCAGGAGCAAGGGAGCAGGAGCATTTGTACTCCTTGCCCCCACCCTCAACTGTAAGTCATTGATTATAGACTGGTCCTTGGACCAAGTTAATTCCTAGGTAGCCTGCTCTTTAGGGTGCAGCTAATGCAGTCCCACAAGGAGACACAGGTGGTAACTGTTGAATGAGAGAGAAAAAGTGATAAATAGATCTGAGCCGATATGGACAGAATGCTGGCATTACCTGCTACAGGGTAGAACATAATGTTGGATGGAGGATGCCGCCTCTTACTAGCTGTCTAATCAGTTGCATAAATTCTCAGGACATCAGCTTTCAAATCTGTAAGTTAAGATGGTGGGGTCCTTCAAGATCTCTTCTACTTTTGAAATTCAATGAAAGAGAGAAGGTATAATCCCATTCTTGTTCAAAGTGTTCTTTAGGAATACTCTCATTTCTGATCATGCCTTTCCTTCATAAAAGATAAGAAAGAATATGGAAGTATTTAGAGAAATGAAAATAAAAAATCAAAAGATGGGAGCGGCTTGTTTGTGTAAAATGGCTAGAGAAAATCGGGATCTTTATTTGGTATAAATTAAGGTGAAAACAGCATAATTAAAATTAATCAATTATGCAGGTGTAGAAATAGCATAAAGAGAATTAAAGACTTCCTTCCAGTCACTGTTTATGCTCGAAAATCTGGCACAGTCCTCAGGGTATGACACTCAAGAGAGAAAGTTGAGTAACATTAGGAAAGAAATGAGAAGTCTTAAAACAAGGTCAGTGAACTCAAGTGCCAGGCATATGGTGTCATTGGTGTCACAGAGAAAAGAGGTCATTTCATTATCCTATAGAGGTGTTAAACTCACACATTTCATGTGGCTGAGCAGTTTTCTCTGGGAGACGGTTCTGCTCGTCAAAGATTTAGATCCTGTATTTTTTGAAAACCAGTGTAACCAGCTTATTGAAAAAGCACACCTCATGGTTCAGTAAAAATGCCACTGCATTTCTCCAACTTTCCTTTTAAAATTTAGTCTCTGGGGTAATATTTTCTGCTTCTGCATGATTACTCTAGAAGTTCATAATTTCCTGCTCGGTCTTAAGTGACAGGTGATCTATGGTCACTAAGTCACAAACACTGCCCAGATGCAGAAATTAGAAAATCTAGTCCTGTGTGATAGTCAAAACTTTGAACTTAATTTACTGTTAAATCTCTCTCTCTCCTCGTCCACCCCTCTCTTCCCCAGGCTTGGTCTGGCTTTCAGGATGGAAACTTGTGGTAAGATAAGGGGTAGGATTGTTCCATTTCTCCACCTCATATTTCTAGCCCTACCCTTCCTTCTATCTTGAGCTGCGGTTTCAACCCCACTGGGTCCAGTGGGACTTGGGAAGACAGGGAGAAGTGACACATAGGGTGGTTCTTACTTGAACCAGTGTTCTTGTCATTTAATCTCACTTGGGTCTAGCAGATGCCTTTTTTCCCTGGAGATGTCATTTTGCTGGATTGTTCAGAGTTTTCTCACTGTTTCTCTTTCTTCTATAATTCCTTTGATCCTGCAAAATGTTCTTATTTCTCCATTCATGGTCACTTGTGACCATGATGGTCACTTGTGACTCATTCTTCAGCCCTTAGACATCGTGTAGTGCATGTCCAAGTTTCTCCAGGTGGCTATATTGGACAGAACCCAAGACAGTCCACATTATGGCTCATCCTGTGTCTCAGGGCCCATTTATACATCCCTTGTCTGGAGCTGACATGGGTCCTAAGGCAGCAGCACTCTTCTGGTTCTGCCTCCAAATCAGTCAGTTCTCTTACCTTTCAGATTCCTACCTGGTAGGAGTTAGACTTGGGCCAATGTCAATTTCAACTTTCTTAAGAGTGAGTTGGGCACCAGCCTCTAAGTCTCAGTCTCGGAAAACATGTCTACTGCTCTCTCCTTAGCTCAGGATTAGAGAGCTAACCCCCGCCCCACTCAAGAAATCTCTTCTCTGATCTCTTTTGTCTCCATTTCTGACCCTTCTTCTATGTCCTTGATGTAGCTAAGAAGTGCAAGAGGAGCCTACATGTTCTTGAGACCATTTATTTTGAAAATCTTCATAACATGGTTTGGCACCTTTCTTTGGAATTTTACGTCTATTATGTTTTGTTGCCTGGTAGAAACTTCAGTTTTAAGATCTATTACACAAGTCATAAACAAACATGATTCATGGGCCAATTCTTGAACCACAGTCTAGCAGTATAACATCTGTCTTTACTAAACATTTTGATTTCTGAGTGCATTGTGAAAAAAAGTGGGGACAACTCTCCAAAGAGTCTTATTTAATCTTTGACTAGCTATGTTATGTAGCACTTGTTAACTAGAGCTGCAGGCATATGGAGTTTATAAGATAATTTGTAATGAAATACCTTACTGAGTGGATATTTTTTTATAGGTAGTAGATTGATCCCCAAGGGCATCACATGGTCTTGACCACTAAGACCTCTTCCAGCATAAGAGAGTAGTGAGTCCATGTTACTCTGGCTGTATAAGAGGGCAAGAAAGAAAGTGGCTTTGCAATACTGATCTACTAGAAGACAAATTCTGCCAAATTAACTTCCTCACCAGCTGAACACTCCAAACCCAGACTTCATGGGCACCATAATAACATGTTTCAGTGAGGTCTGAAGGGAGGAGAGGGTGGTGGATGGTTCTGTTTTCTGAGGTCAGGATATCCTTACAAGGTTGCTTAAGTCCAAAGCAGAGAGAAGGGAAATAAATACCAGTCTTTGGTCCCCAGATGTGGCATAACCAGATCGTATGTATTGCTAGTTGGCCCTGACCTTTGAAGTTAAGATTGAGAGCCAGAAAGCCTGTTTATTGTAGGGATTTTTCCTATTTTGTTTGTTTGTATAAAACCAAGGAGAGAAATAGTTCAGTAAAAGCCAAGAGATTTTTTTTTTTTTTTTTTAGTTTTGCTCCTCTGGAGACCTGAATCATGGAATTGAAAGGCACTTGTTGATGTTTGATTCGCTAAAGTGATGACTCTCTAAATTGGTGTCTCTAGCCCATTTCGATGAGCATAAAATTTTCCCTCTTTCTTGAAGAGTCTGATTTTCTCCCTCCTCCTCACTTTGCCATCTCCTTGAGATTTATTTATGTGCTTTGTGATATATGGCAGCAGAAAAGATATCAAGCTCTACTTTCTATAATTTTTGTTACATAAACAATAGGCATTTTTGGCTTTCTAAATATATAAATATATATTATATAATTGGGTGTGCTTTTTCATTCTACATTATACTTTTTCATGCTAATATATCGCTGTTTATACAAAACATCCTACAATATCAGAGGATTCATGGATCCCCTAAGGCCGCATAGGAACTCTCAAAGGACTGTTTCTCCCAGTCCTAGATAACTTAGTCATGGCCACCTCAAGGGCTCTTTTTCCATCCTGTTGGGTGTCTTTAACCCTGTTAGAATCAGTTTTAGAGCTCTAGAGCTCATCTTGTCCCATATCTGCATTTTATAGAAATAGATGCCCAAAGAGTTCAAGCACCTTCCCAAAAGTTACACCACTGTGTGTACACTGCACATCCTGAGCAAGAACTCAGGAGTCTGAATTCCCTGCTCAATGTTCCTTCCACAATATTGTCAATTGTTTGAATCTTCTCTATCTCATCCCTTTTAGAGATAACAACCAATGCTATAAAACAAATGCCAATGTAACAAACTTTGCAAACATACTTTTATTCTTTGTGTATGCTAATATCAAGCTGCCTTTATTTATAGTACCTGCAGAGCTGAGAAAATACTTATTCAGTTGTTATGAAACCATATTTTTGCAAGTATTATAAATGATACAGAAGAAAAAACACCTAACCCCTAACTTCTGGTAGTTCCGGTAGTTTAAAATTTATGGGGGGAGGCAAATGTGGTTCATATTCAGCTAATAGTCAACTGTGATCTCTGGGACCTTTTTAAATGCATTTGTCATTAGTGATTTCGAGCCTTTCATCCCAAGCTATAACTTATTCCTCCTTGAATTCTTCTGTAGTTCATCTAAATTTAGAACAATTTGTGACATTGAGAGGAATATAGGAGAATTTAAAGGTCATTTATTGGTAAATTTAGTTACTAATAATATGAAAGCTCAAACATCCATAAAAGGTAGTGTCATTATTTTTTAGATGGGGAAACTGAGGCTCAGCAAGACTGCGTGACTTGTTCAGGATTTCTCATTGGTGGTAGACGAAGTGGCTGTTGTCAGAGGCCACAGGCCCCCTTCCAGTCCAAGCAAGCAAGAGTATAATGAAGTGGGAAAAGAAACAGGGCAAAATAGGCTTGTTGAAAATTGTGGTTTTGTCACAGCAAAGTTAAGAACAAATCAAAATTAGCTGATCGTGAGAAGCTTATGAATGTGCCAGCTGTTCTGTTTGTCTTTCCTAAAGCTGTGTGAATTTTCATGTGAGCAGGGGCCTTATCATGATCTAGGAGGGATTCACAGAGGTAGGTAATAGATGGACCATCCTCTCTCCAAATGTCTTTGTCGAATCTGCCTTTTACTTTTCTAAGAACTGGGCCCGAAGGAAGAATGAATGCATCAGAGACATTAAGTCCCAGGACCTGAGGAGAAAGAAGGAAGTTAGCTTCCACAATTGTATTTAAAAACAGGTTCCCAGGGCAGGGAGTCTTGGAAAATGGGGTAATAAGACTGCAGGTTTATTTTGAGGAGAAAGTTGTTTGCTAGGACCTGTCTTGTGTCAGACTCTTGTTTGCTCAGGGTACTCTTTTCCCTAAGTTTTCCCTATTAATCACCAGTGCACAGTGGAATAATGTCACTTTTTGTACTTTTCCATAGAGATTGGGGGAAAGAGCAGTAGAAATGTGATAAAATCTACCCATATGTAAAATAAAAGTTGTTCAATTGGCACATACCCACATCTTTTACCCCTAAGAATGTGCAAAATAAAACTTTTGGAAAGTTTTCAACCAGGAAGAAGAGGGAACATGTTAGCAAAAGGTAAAAATGTAGACATTCTTCAGCTGACTTGCACTTTGGTAGAGGATGAAAGCAATAGGCCATTCCCAAAGTAGTAATTCTATTCGAAAATATACTTGGTTCTCAAAAGCCTGGCATTGCTTATTGGTTATATTTGTTCCTATTTTGTTTGTAAAAGGTTTTAAAGGCATATGATGTAATGAAGTAAATATTATTTTGTGGTTGAAAATTAAATAGTTCTTTTGTATTTTAGGTCTTATGAGAAGTGGAGTGTGTGTGTTATGGGGAGGGCAGCAAGGAAGATGAGGGGAAAACATTCTAGCTTCTTCCTTATAATTATAAGCCATAATCCCTCAGTATTTTTTTCTTCCACTGGTTTGAGATAAAAATAAATAGATTTTTCCCAAAAATGTATTTTAGGGCCCTGTTAGCATCTCAGATGGAACCAACATTTGCCAGGAATGTTTTCCCTTGTTTTGATGAACCAGCTCTGAAGGCAACTTTTAATATTACAATTATTCATCATCCAAGTTATGTGGCCCTTTCCAACATGCCAAAGCTAGGTAAGTAATGTCTCCTGTCATCTCACATATGTATTTTTATATATTAATGATATATGTTTATATTTAACTCTGTAATAGCTTTTAAATCAGTAGCTTTTGTAGGCAATGTGTTGGATCGCCGTGTGTTATAATTGGAGAGAGCAGTCACATTGAGTATGTGACAGTACTCACATCTTGGAGATGATTAAGCCTGTTTCTTTTTTGATTATGTTTATTGGGGTGACATTGGTTAATGACATGTTTCAGGTGTACAGTTTTATAATTCATCATCTGTATACTGCGTGCTCACCATCCAAAGTCTGGTTTCCTTCTTTCACCATATATTTGACCCTCTTTACCGTCTTCACCCTCCCTTCTCCTCTTAACCACCATGCTGTTGTTTGTGTCTCTGAGTTTGTTTGTTTGTTTGTTTTATCTGTTTGTTGCTTTCTGTTTTATATCCCACATATGAGCGAAATCATATGGTTCTTGTCCTTTTCCATCTGACTTACTTCACTTAGCATAATACTCTCAAGATCCAACCATGTTGCAGCAAATGGCAATATTTCCTCATTTTTTATGGCTAAGTAGTATTCCACATCTTCTTTATCCAGTTGCCCTCAAAGGACACCAAGGTTGTTTCCATGTCTTGAATCCTGTTAGAATCTGGGGACATTATACTATTCTTATACATTGGCAGCCCATCTGCCCTTTAGTTTGGGCTTCAACTGTTGATCATAAGTGATAACAAGCTAGTGGACCTAGTGCATAGAACATTTTATTTGGCTCACGTGACTCTTTTCTTTTGATTAAAGTAGTGTCTAACTTTTAAAAATTCAGAGATTTCTCATAAAAGTCAAAATTATTACTTCCTTGAAAACTTAAAAGATGTAATAACACTGGACTTACAGTTTCTACACGACAGCGATAGTTACAGCTGAGGAGGAGCTGCCTGCTGCAGACTGGGCCTGTGCGCCCGACTTCCATGATCCTCACCAGTCTCGGGTAGTGTACACCAGCCCATTTCACATCAGGTACCTGGCCCTCACAGGCATTTGAGTCCATGATTTCAGGTTTAAAGGCCCCAGCCTGCTTCCATTAAAGATCTAGCTGAAATGTGATATTGGCAGAATTGTACCTACCATGGGCCTGGGAAGCTCTAGATTAAGTCCTGTGAGAAATGGGGTAGACTGGGAAGCAGTAGAAATGGATGGAAAAGAGAAGAGGCAGATCGTGGGCCTAACTTATAGTGCTCATGGATTTGGTTCTCAGGCCATACCGTACTACTTAAGATACTAATTCAGGACAAAAATGCTATCCTTAGATCTTCCTAATATGATTTTGATAGCTTAAGGGTAGAAAAATCTGAACTGCTAGACTATGGTGAGTAGTCAGGAAGAAGTAGCCAGGTGACAATCAACTTGACAAATTATTTCAAAGGTAGATATTATTGCCTATATTTTCAGTGATTTGAACTAAAATATATTTTTCTAGGTCAATCTGAAAAAGAAGATTTGAGTGGAAGCAAGTGGACTGTTACCACTTTTTACACTACACCCTACATGCCAACTTATTTAGTCGCATTTGCTATATGTGACTATGACCATGTCAACAGAACTGAAAGGGGCAAAGAGGTAAGTAAAGAGGATTCTCCAGTTAAGTGTACATTTGTATTGGCTACAGATTGTTCACCCACTCTCTGCATCCAGGGTTATACCTACATATCCCATTGGCACCTCTTAGTTCTCATGCTGACTTTTCTGAAGCCCTACTAAAGATCTTAGTGCGGCTTTGCAGAATGGGACACAATTCCCACTCTAGCTCTGTGGAGGGCTTTTCATGGAAGGCCATGCATCAATTCCACTCAAGGCAGTTTCTGAGACCCCTCTCCCCCAGGCATTGCTGCCTTTTACAGTACTGGAAAGAATAGGGAAAGCTGCCATACTGGTGCTTTGAGGCTCAGGTTTACCTGTTATTTACCTAGCCTACAATGTTAATGCAGCCCTGAAGCTGAGGTGACACTCAAAATGTCTAGCAAGCAGTATGGCACGGGAGCCAAACAGCCAAAACAGACACCAGTCGGGAACAACTGCTGTGGCTGATATGATGCATGCAGGTTAAATACCATTCCTATTGAGAAGTAAGGCTGCTGGTTTCCTCAGCACTGGGGCATGCAACACTTCCCCAGAGTTGTATAAAGTAGATACTCTGTCCTGAAATACATAGTTTTCACCCAGTTGTACATACTGATCCTTTAGTAAAATATCGAGGTTATTGTGGCAGTACTTTATATTCTGGTTCATTCTCTCTTCTAGTGTGGGAGTAAGTAAGGCCAGTGTTGTAGGTCAGATCAGCTTTACAAGGCTGAGGAAAATCAGGCCCTACAGCTGGCTGAGGCTCTCTCCTGGGTCCAAGATCTTTAGGCTCCCACCGTTGACTTGTGAAAACCAGGTAGCTGCAGATGAGCCAAGTTTGTTACCAGGGGAAGCGTCACTCAAAATGATTCCCCCTGCACTCCTAACCCAATGATGAATTAAAAATACTGCACTGGATGCAAACAACAGGTGGTTACCTTCCTCAGCTGTTGGCTTCAGTATGATTTCCCTTATTGAATAATTGCTCGTAGATCCTTGATATTCACAGATATAACACTGGCCAAGTCAAACATTCATGACATTTACTGATAAATCTACTCAAGCATGGTTGAGAAGCACATGCTTTGTACTTGGCATGAAGGAGTGGGCCCCAGAGCTTATGAGTGACCCAAGGTGGTCCGTCAGCATCCACATCTCAAGTGGCTTGTTACTCTCAATGCTGCTGCACAGTGAACAATTCTTATACAAGGCTCTGTTTCTTTGTGATAGATTACCTTGCAAAGAAAGCCAGCTCTCATACAAGCAAAGAGGAAATGGAACATCCCTAAGAAAGTAGTGTCGTTAGCCAGAAAATTGAAATTTGGGATGAGTTTATCAGTGGAATGTTGCATTTGGCTAAAGCTTGGATCTACAAAGTAAAGGAATCCAGCATATACGCTACAGGGGAACCAGAATGTACTCTTGGAAAAGCATCCAGACTATTAAAAATTGCTCATTAAGTAAGATAAAAATTTCATGAAATTGACAATGTGGTTAATGCATGGCACGAGGATAAACATAGAATAAACTAAACTAAGGTCGGAAATAACATTCTTTGAGTAGAATTTAGCCCATATGGGCATCTGCAAAGATATTCCTCTCTTTTATGTTAAGATCTGCTATTTCTCAGGAGGGCCGTAAGAACACACTGCTGGACTGCTTGTGATTTTGAAGGAACTTTGTGGCTACATTTCCAAAATGTTCCTTGCTGCCCTACTAGGGGACACCCACCTCTCCTACGCAGCTTTAAATCTCCATCATTTGCTTGCCTTTTGGCTTATAGAATGGCAGTTTATGGGAGGAACTTTATAAACTGAAAATTCACACACAAATGTTAATTGTTATTGCCATTATTTTCCAAAAGGCTATAATTAAAATGCATTCATTATCTTGAATGTGGGGAGAGGTGACTATTCTTTCCACTCACATAGTGTGGGATTTGGTTTAGCAGTATTTCTGTTGCCTCAGAAATTAAAACTAGAATTGGGGAGGGTAAGTTTATTGTAGGGGTAGGGCTGAGTCCTGGGCCCCTCTTCCCCAGTTGTAATGAGACCTCTGCAGCATGGAGGAGGATGAAAGGAATGAGGGATCAAGGCAGGAGGCTTCGAAAACAGGTGGTTGCATTTTGTGAAAGGGGAGCCTTCCTGAAGATCTCACATAATTCAAGACAAATTTTCCAGCAGAAATTTCAGCAAAGTAAGGTGAACGTGTTCTTGGAGTATAACAGTCTGCAAATGTTATTGTGCCGCTTTTCATTTTCTTAGCATTTTCTCTAATGTTTTGTAAAGAGCTCTTTATCAAATTAACTGTACCCACATCAGGACAATTATTTTAATTCCTTTGTCTCCCTCCAACTTTCGTTCCAGGGTTATTGAGTTTCACATATATATTCTTTAGCATTAACACTAGCAACTCCATTAAAAAAGTGCTTAGATAGTATTGTTGTGGAGTATGAAATGATTTCATATCGAAATAATAACAAATGTTAAAAGAAGAGCAAATTACGGTAGTCACCCAAATCACACAAATAAGTTTCCCAAGTGTCCAAACAACAATGCAGTTATATTAGACTAACAAAGCATGGCAGAATTTCTTTTTACCTACCAAAGTAGAAATATCAAAAACAGAGCATATAGTTCACTTATTTCAACTGTGAAATTATAAGACTTTTGATGAATTTTTTTTAAATTAGGGAAATTAACCATATTTCAAATCTTGAAAATAAGATGAGACTATTAATGTTTTTATTAACAAACCATTTTAAATTGGCATGATTCAAATTTGTTTAATATGTACCATACTGTATAACACTCACTAACTGCACAATTCTGTTTGGAACATTGGAAATACGTGCAGAACAGGGAAGCAAGGGTCCAAGGTATCCTTTTATTCTAACACAGAATCTACATTTTCTGTGCTGTTACTAGAGCCTCAGGTTCTCACAGTTTCCCCAGATGGAAATTGAGGGAGATCACCAGATGCCAAAGTAGACAAAGAAAAAGTTTTATTGAGCTTGTGCCCAAGGAAACCAGCAACCCAAAAGGAAAGATCCCCATCGTTCACAGGTGGAGGGGGTGCAGGTGAGGGTGGCCAAGGCAGGGATTTTAGAAGGAGGCAGTGGGGGGAGAGAACTTCGTCTAGGCATGCAGAGGTGAAGGTTCCTTGGCATCTGCGCAGTGTGGCTACAAGCTTCTTAACACCATGCAGGTCTCTTTGGCGTGTTAAATCTCTACCCAGGGCATTTGTATTAAGATGAAGAAAAGGTCACACCGCGGGCACCTCTGGGCCTGATTGCACACGTGGAGCCAAAGGGAAAGTTTTTCAGCCCTCTAAGCAGATCCTTATGGTTATCAACCCGGGGTCTTTAATGTTGATCGGTCTCCCTAGGGCAGGTGTCCTTGCGGAGTTTATCTGAGTATTAGCAGCTGGCTCCTGTCTCTTCAACCCTACCTGTTGTCACTGACTAGACAACAGAAAGTTGCCTTCCTGTCTTAATGCCACAGATTGTTTTTGTATTATAGTAGTTATAACACGTTATTGCAAAAAATGGAAATAACACACTGTCTGGGGGAGCCATTGTTCACAAATTAGTGAATAGCCTTCCGGGCTTTTCTCAGGAGGTGAATGCATTTAGTCATTTTGTTATGTAACTTTGTATGACGTTAGCTCTAGAGCATCAGAGAATTGGAGCAAGCAGGCTGCCACTTTCGAAAATCACTACTGCTTTTCCTAATCACTGCTTAATTGTTTTGATTTAGATACGAATCTGGGCCCGGAAAGACGCCATAGCAAATGGACATGCAGACTTTGCTTTGAACATCACAGGTCCCACCTTCTCTTTTCTGGAAGATTTATTTAATATTAGTTACCCTCTTCCGAAAACAGGTAAGGCATCTTCCCTTCCAGTGCAATCAATTTCCTATTATAGCGGCTCTAGGTTGAGGTCAACGGGTATCCAGACGAACCTCCAGAGACTTATTGTCGCCATTTAACTGCTACTTTGGAGTCAGTTCCATCCCGTTCCTAACACATAGAGGCCTGTCTGCTCTTCGTGTGGTGCCATGTGCCCAGCAGGTGTTCAGAGAGCTCTCAGTATTTAGATCCCTCCTGGTTACTCACCGGCTGCCCCATACCTCCAGACGCTTTCTCTCTTGCATTTTGTCCTTTTCTCTCATAACACAAGTGTGCAGTGCTATGTTCTGGATCCTTTTAGCGGGCCTGCGTGAGTGACTCCAGTTCTCTTTAGTAAGATTTTGCTGGTTTTTAACAGATATTCTTTAGCTATGAATCATTGGATTAGGACTTAAGGGTTCCATCTGTGAATTTTCATTGTATGAAATTGGAATCATGTGTGAACATAATATGATCCTTGAGGAAATATGTAAACATTTTATCTCTCATAGATCTATACAGATCTCAAAATTGCGTGAGCAACAAAGCTCAGAAAGTTGTTCAATATTTTTCTCTCTAAATTGAGGATATCATGTAAATGTATTTTGTTCCTCTGACACAGATTCATGGGTGGGATGGGAGTGGATGGAGGAAAAGGAAGGGTAGAAAAATGAGAAACCTATGCTGAGGCAGCTTTGTCTCTTTAACTGATGGGGGCTATGTAACGACCCAAGTACACACAAAAAAGAGAAGACAAATGTCCTGTAATGCTACCATACATACATAACCATGGCTGACATTTGGCATATGTCTCAATGTCTATCTTACTCTGGATTTCTTCTTTCTCTGTATTTGATGTTTTGTTTTTAACCAAGATGACAACATACAGTTGACACTGTTCTTTGAATGGCTTTTTTTTTCTATGCAGCAACATAATCCAGATAACTAAATATTCTTTTTTATTGTCATTTTAAAGATACAGAATAACTACATATCGATATGACAAAATAATTTATTTGATACTCATTTAATTACATTTGGACTGATTCGACCACTTTTTGGGGGGCTACTTTCAAAACACTAAAGAAAACCCTTGTAAGGAAATGTTTACACATATCCATGCTGTTTGCCTTAGTATAAATTCCAGAAGTTGAATGATTTAGTCAAAAGGTAGGAGCATTTCTAAGGATTATGAATCATTTTGCTGGATTGCTCCAGAAAGATTGTACCAGTTCATACTCTTACCAGCAGGCTATGTGCCAGTTTTCCTATACATAATTATTAAGGCTAATTATTAATACTAATACTAACCACTACTAATTATTGAGCTTCTCATACATTTGAAAGATTAAGTTATTGTTTTAATTTTTTCTTTTTGATAACCAATGAAGTTGAACATATTAAATAAGATTTTTTATTGTTTGAATTATTCCTTTAGTGAATTGTTCACATTTTTTTGATCTGCCAGAGTTCTTTACTGAAAAAATATTGTCTAGTTGTAGTATATGTTGCAAATGTTTTTCCTAGTTCGTGGTTTGCCTTTCGAATTTGTTTATAGTGCCTTTTGGTGAATTAAAATATTTAATTTTAAATAGACTTTTTAAAAAGAGTTCCCATATATGTCTTCTCCCCCTGCCACAGGCCCTAGTTTCTGCTATTAACGTCTTGCATTAGTGAGTACATTTATTGTAATTGATGAACCAATATGATACATTATTATTAACTAGAGCTCATAGTTTACATTGGGATTCACTCTGTGTTATATATATAGTTCTATGTTTTGACAAGTTTTTAATGCATGTACACACCATTACATTATCATACAGAATAGTTTCACTATCATAAAGTCCTCTGTGCTCCACCTATTCATCCTACCTCCTTCCCCACGTCCCAGAAAACCACCGCTCTTTTGCCTTTTCCGTAATAATGTGTAGTTGGAATTATCTTGGTGTAGCTTTTTCAGACTGGGTTCTTTCAGTTAGTAATACACATTTAAGGTTTCTCCATGATCTTTCATAGCTTGATAGGCCATTTCTTGAATAATACTGAATAATACTGTATTGTACAGATGTTCCACAGTTTATCCGTTCACCTACCAAAGGACATCTTGGTTGGTTCCCATTTTTGGCAATTACAAATAAAGGTGCAATAAACATTTGTGTACAAGTGTTTGTATGGGCATAAGTTTTTACCTAGGAGCTCAACTGCTAGACTGTATGGTCAGCCTATGTCTAGCCTTATCAGAAACCACTAAACTGTCTTCCAAAGTGGCTGTATCATTTTGCATTTCCACCAGAAATGAATGAGAGTTCCTGTTGCCCCAGATCTTCTGCAGTGTTTGGTGTTGTGTTTTGATTTTAGCCATCCTAGAAAGTGTGTAGTTGTTGTTTTAATTTGCAGTTTCCTAATGACTTATGATGTTGAGCATCTTTTCATATGCTTCCTTTCTATTTGTATATCTTCTTTAGTGAATCATCTGTTTTAATCTTTTGACAAACTTATAAAGTTGTTTATTTGCTTCTTGTTGACTTTTAAGAGTTCTTTGTATATTTTGGACAGAAGTCCTTTATCAAAATATTTGATTTTTATATAGCCAAACCAATTTATTTTCTGGATTCTGTCTTTGGTATTTGTCTTTAAAGCCTTTTCTTCTCTCAGATTATAAATATTCACTTATATTTTTTCCAGTAATTATATGATTTAACTTTGAGATATTTATATCTGGAAATTTCAAAATTTTGGGAAGAGATTCTATTTTTCCCTCCATTTAAATTCACTTAGATGTAATTGCCTTGCCTACTTTTGACGACCGTGCAATGGAAAATTGGGGACTATTGATGTTTGATGAATCATTATTATTGCTGCAACCAGATGATCAACTAACAGAAAAAAAGACAGTGATCTCCTGCATTGTCTCCCATGAGATTGGACATCAGGCATGTGGTAAAATATTCTTTCTTATTTCACATGAAGATGTTCTCCAGCTGCTCTACCAAAAGTAACAACAACAGCAACGAAAAGCCCTGCCACATACCAAATTTTAGAAAATTATTTAAAAAAATGGGACAGTGAGTAAAAACAGGGAGGGGTCTGTATAATCTGATCTTGGGTGGATTTGAATAATTGGTGATGAATCATAGTGATGAGACCTTACAGTCCATTCACGGATCAGTTATTTACATCTAAAGATTAACTTTGCGCCACAAAATCCTCTTCAGGAGAAATAAGCCAAGCAGAGCTATGACTATGACTATTAATTTGATGGAAATTCTCACATATGCATTTTGACCTCGACTCCATTAATACAAGCTTGTTAAGAAAGAAATTATCGAAACTATGAAATTGTTATCTTTTGTTGTATGAATCCATAAGAATTTTTGGGAAAAAGTGATTTACTGGGATTGAATAACACCTTGTTACACAGCCAACACATAATTTCACAAGTTTAGATTGTACCTAAAATGTCGTTTTTTATTATAGACTAAGTGGCACATTGTTTTGGAAATCAGGATGCTAACTATTAGTATATCACGGCAGTTATAAGAATTTGGTTAAATACAAGGGTGTGGTTTGTTGGTTTTAGAAATTATCGTGTTTTTCTTTCTTGATTCTATTCATCATCTGACACTATCTTTTTGTTAAACTCAAATAGAAAATAATTATAGCTGAATCATTTTTGCAGGACATATGAGTACTTGAGTGATTTGTACGTGGCACAGATCAAATCATGTTCTTAAAACATAGTAACTGTTTACAGCAAAATCCTGACGTCGTCTATTTAGAGTATAAGATGCTGTAATTAGTAGGTTATTAAGTGAACATTTAGAATTTCTGCTCTATTTAACTTATGGGCAAAGTGGACAGTTTAAGAAAGGCTACTCTAGCTTAAGTTATTTTTGAACATCACAGTTTTAAAACAAAATTTGCTTTCAGTCATTGAATGTGAAATAATTGTTTCAGAGAAATGCATGACTGATATCTGTGCATGTTAAAACAACAATATTCTTTTGGGAGTTCTGTTTTATTGATGCCAAATAAAGTTTAATTATGTCTTTGACTTTATATTTAAGATGAAATTACAATTAATATACCTTAAATTTAAGAAAGCTCTTTTTTTTTCTTCCATCTTCAAAAGTGGTTTGGAAACTTGGTTACCATGAGTTGGTGGAACAATATCTGGCTCAATGAAGGTTTTGCATCTTATTTTGAGTCTAGAGTAATTAACTACTTCAATTCTAAACTCTCGAGAGTAAGTATGTCTGTTAAATATATTTATAATTTTTTCTTCTACTTATAAAAGTAATGCATATTCAGTGTTGAAAATGTGTAAAATACAGAAAAATACAAGGAATATTGAATCTGTAATACCGGAGATCAGTGTTATCTTTCTAATGTGTTTTGTTTTTCCAGGCTTTACTATAAATTGTAAATATCTATAATAGTGGAAACTACACAGAAATGTGTAATGTCTTTACTACTTTATATTATATCAAGAGCATGTCCACAAATCATTATTTTTAAAAACAAGATTTTTAAGGGTTACCTAAATATTTTATTATATCACCTTTTAAAGTGTATGTATATAA
>NW_006436298.1:39507970-39508422 GCF_000325575.1 Pteropus alecto
AATGATAAGTAATATGCTATATTATATATTATAAATATTATATATAATATTACATATAATATAGCTGATGTTACCTATATTAATAGCTAATATATATGTTGTAGCTGATATTGTTTTGCTCTTTTGAGTAAATAGTAATATGAAAATAAATTATGGCTATTCAATTCCGATGATTTCAACTTTAAATTCTATTTCTGAATATTTATTTAGAGTAATTAGGTAGTGCTTTCAGAATAGCATGATGAAGCCGAACTGATTTTATTTGATTTAGATGTTTAAATGTTTAGATTTAATATCATCCTTTGACACAGACTTTACATCTTTATAGCAAGCCAGAGGTCCTTTCTCCCTCTCTGTTCCTGCCTCCTGTCATCTTTCTGATACTTGGGGTTCTTTGCTTGCCTCTCCCTCATTTCCCTTCCCAAGTATTTCCCAGGCTCAATTCTTAGCCC
>NW_006436298.1:39508470-39526597 GCF_000325575.1 Pteropus alecto
ATTTAAAATGTATTTCCACTGGCCAGATCTTCCTTACAGACTAAATTTTTTCACTTTGAAAGAAATTCTAAGATTATGTTCTGTCTATTATATTGGTAGTAAGATTTCCCTTCTTTTATAGAAAGGATCGTGATGGTAGATAGGTATTTGGGTTTTGTTGATTAAAAAGTTGGCAGAATAAAAAGTTGACAAACCTATCTTGGCCTCACGGAAACTTAAAAAATTTTTTTTTTCATCTGTTTGTGAAATTACAGTTTCTGAGAAGCACTGATATAGCAGCCTCTTAATGTCCCAATTTCATGCCACCCACCCTCTTTTGCAGACATCCTATAAAATGCCTACCACCCCACAGTCCAGCCGCTCTGTGGTGCCTCTGCTCTTTCTCCCCTGCATTGAACATCATTATATAGATCAAGAGAATAAAGTATTGAAGGGTTAGGTGACTTGCCAAGGCCACCGATTGGAACAGATCTGTGATTACAACCCACTTGTCTAGATCAAGTCTGATGATGAGAATAATGATGATAATATTGTATTTACCATTCACTGAGCACTTAGGACTTAAGTGTCAGGTAGTATAAGTTCTATACATACATCATCTTACTTGATCTCCTAAACAAACATCTGAGTGTAGTTATTATTTTTTCTATTTTATAGTTGAGGAAACTGAAATGTTAAGTAAGTCGTTCTAAGTCTCACAGCTATTAAATGTCAGACATGAGATTTAATTCCCAGGTTCTGTGACCACAAAGCCCATGCCTTTAACTACCATGCTCTCCAGAGAAAGCATCTGGGAGTGTTCTTGTTCTCTAGTAGCTAATGGTGTGTATGTGTGTGTGTGTGTATGCGCGCGCGTGTGTGTGCACGTGTGTGCGTGCATGTGTGTGTGCGCACGCGCGTGTATATGTTTATTATGTGACTTTATATATTTAAATTTATATACATATAGTAAACCGCAGTTGTCTTAAAAAAGTCCTTTCCATATACTTTATACCTACAAAATTGTTTATATCTTTCTTTTATAAAATAGAATATATACATGGTTAGTGTCTTCTCTAACCATTATTGAAAACATTTGGTTGTATTTCAAATTAACTCTGTGCTTAGAGTTAATAAGGAAAGAAGTTCCATTCCCATAAAATAATTAGATTCACCCTCTATGTTCTTAATTAAATAGATTATGTTATTAACATCAATCAGTTACTTCTTCATGCAACTAAAATGGCTATCATATCTGGGAAAACTTAAAAACATATTACTGGTGTTTTTGAATCTAAAATGGTAAGATTAACCTCTTTTTGTACCATTTAGTTATTTGTTTTTATCATTGGTTTCTTAATCACTCTTTTCTGCATCTACATTTCTCAATTGCTTGTAGAGCTGAATGAATATAACTCTTGCCAGAGAGCATCAGATCCTGGCACTTGAGAAAATTTCCACAAGTTTTGTTCTTAAAAGCTAAGGCCTTGTTCCAGTGATCTTTGAGAGATCATGAACTTTGGCTTCCTCGAGTCTAGTCATTAGATTGAAACTGAGTATGAGAATCACAGAACCATATGCAGAAACAGAACTCTTGAGTGTTAAACTAATAAAACCAATACATAATGAATAAGATCAGACTTATGAAGATGTCTCCTCGAAATTCTTACTACTCAAAGTATGATTCCTGAACTAACAACATGGGCATCATCTGATATTTTATTAGAAATACAGGCTCCAACCAATTGAATTAGAATATGAATTTGACAAAATCCAGGTGTCTTTATTCACATTAAAGTTTGATATGCATTGCTTTAAATGGCAAGCTTTCTCAGAGTTTGATAGTAGCATTATAAATGGTATTAATAAATCTAAAAATAATCTCTAATAGGAGAGGGTTGATTGGAGCATCGGCTAAAGGAAGTGGGACAGAATTTGAAAGTTTATCTGACACTGTTCAGGGGTGAGAGAGTCAACATGGAGACGCCCCGAGAGTCAGGGACTTGAGACTTCATGTGGATTATCAGGGGCCCTCACAGCTCTGTAGGGTATGAGTAAGCTGTCCACTAGCTCCTCCACTGTCCTTTCTTTGGCTCTTTCATCCCATGCACCTCTTGGCAATACTTTGGTTTTCCTGAAAGAAACGACCCTTGTCATGTGTATGGGAGAGATCTAGTTTTTTTGGAGAGTTCTGTACTTCTTATTAAAATATAATCATTTGCCTTCTCTTAATGCATGAGCTATAAACTGTAATATCCAATCTGTGGATTTATTTCCAATTACAAATTACTGCATCAACATCCTTGCGAATTTGTAAATCTGGCATGCTTTTGGTTTATAAATGCCCATTTAAGAGAGACTGGTTGATTTTAAGGGGTTACTAATAAAATTATCAATAAAATTCTAGGGAATTAAAACCACCAAGAGATGCTATTCCCTGGAGGACCCTCTTTGGGTGTTCAGGGACCTCCTTAAGGGAAATGTAGATGGCTATCTTGGAAATCACATTAACTTTTATAATTGGTTTTTAAAAAATTGAAATAAGAAAGGACACCAAATGGGAAGAAAAGTATCCTAGAGTTTTATTATTCATGGAATCCTGACTTATTTGGCATATTACAGCTCACAGAGCACTTTTCGATTATTTTTTCTCCCTTATCAATGTTAGTTTTTGAAAGTATTTTGGGAACATTGAATTTTGTGTTCCTGTGACATCTCAGAAGTTAATGTAGCTCAATTTTTTTCTTTTAGAATGAGATTTTTTTTTCTGACATTTTACATGATGTTCTCAAAGAAGATCACGCCCTGGTATCTAGAGCTGTATCCATGAAGATGGAAAATTTCACAGAAACAAATGAAATAAATGAGCTCTTTGACTTATTTACTTATAACAAGGTAAAATTGGTTATATATTTCCTGTTGTTCTGCATTCTTGCAGAAAGTTGCATAAAATGTATTCTAAAGATGATATGACAATATGATACTGTACAAGTTTTGATATAAATAACCTTAATTTTATTCAGTAGATAGATTTTTAAAAATGTGGTTAAATCAATTCTTATCTACTAAATATTAATCAGGCCCACTTTAGGTGCTTAGTACTATCTACCATTGTAAATAGACAACTTGCTACTTTTAAGGTGAAATCTTCTGTTTGGTGCAAATTTATTCTTGCCATGTAAATATCTAAATTAAATTTTTTCTGTGTACCCTGAACTCTTAATGTAGGACATTTGCTCACCATTTACCTATTAATTAGTGACAGTCTGTTATTTTATTATCATATTCTGGAATAACAGAAACATTCAAATAAAGTGCACAATGCAGTCAGGAGTACAGCTCTGAATACTGCTTATGAAAATGGAATGTGTCAGTATTTAGATATTGAATTTTGTTCAAATTACAGACAGTTTCTTATGTCTTAGGGAGCGTCTATGGCCCGGATGCTTTCTGGTTTCCTGAATGAGAATTTATTTATCAGTGCACTTAAGGTGAGTTTACAAAATTGTTGTTACTTGAAAGGCAGGAAACATAAATTGCTTTGGCATGTGGTTTATTGTAATCTTAACTTTTCTATTTTTACAGTCGTATTTGGAGACATTTTCTTACTCAAACGCTGAACAAGATGATCTATGGAGGCATTTTCAAATGGTAGCTGTCCTACTTCCTGACATGTTTCTACTGAGTTGTTTTGTATGATAGACTTCAACAAGATCGGGCAGCCATGTGTGTACGGCAATGCCACAGGAAAACAATTTTGCCTTGTTTATGAAACTCCGTTAGGTTGAGCTTTTCTGTAGTCTTCACCACTGTGTTCCTATGCCCAGAAGAGAGCATGTACATATTAGATCCATAAATATGTGTTCAGTGAATGAATGAATGAATGAATGAATGAACAAACTCAGGAGCCATTCAGAGCTAAACAGAGTTCTGAATTTAGCCCTGAATATCATCCACTGGGAATTACTACATAGAACAGCCATGTAGTTAGGAGATTGCTACCTCAAAAGATTTTGATGATAAATATCTGCTTTTTTGATGACTTTTTAAAACAGGCCATAGATGACCAGAGTCAAATTGTTTTGCCAGCAACAGTAAAAATCATAATGGATAGTTGGACACACCAGAGTGGTTTTCCAGTTGTTACCTTAAATGTATCTACTGGCATCGTGAAACAGGAGCCATTTTATCGTGAAAATGTTAAAAATCAGACTCTTCTAACTCACAAGTAGGTAGATTTGCTCGTCTGTCTTCATTTTTCTTGACGTTGAGCTCTGATCAGATGGAAACCAGCCTGTGAGTGAGAAAATATAACCCCTACTGGCTACACACCCTTCTGCAAAGTGACTCTGGGATGGTGACTTAGAAGTCCACGCAGGATGTTATTGGGGTGCTAAGATGAGGTTGAGCCCCTGATGTCCTGAGCTAGGCCAGAGACCTGCATTTAGGGATTCGAGTAGTGCCCCTCCCCTGGGATTAGGGCCATACCACTGACCAAAGCTTTGGGTGTTATGTATTCCTTTTTCTTTCAGACAGAGGTAGTGCATTACTCGAGATTCTGGTTGTGAGGCAATAAGATAGAACTGTGGATGACCTCATGTTAGTTAAGAGAAAAGAAGATCCTGTTGCAAGGTCATCTTCTCTTCTCTAGAAATAGTACTGAATGGAAAATAGGTCCTTGAGAAATAGTTCTTTATATGTCTGCACATGCACGTATGTGTGTATTTGTAGCCATACCTATAATATTAAAATTATGACCTTTAGATACCATTAGACTTGGGTTCAGATATTGACTTCACCAAAATTCAAACCTTATCCTCATAAATATGCATTAATATAAATTATATATATAAAGGTAAAGAATAAAATGTTGAACTATTTAGCTTTGAAAAGCTACCTTGTTTAGAACTAAAATATTATATCATTCTTGTTGAACATAGAGATTTAAAGAAAAGTTTCAAATCAAAAGCTATTAATGCAAAAAAAAATCATTATATGGTAAGTCTTATGTAAAGTTTCTGAGTTTCAGTTGTCTTATCTATAAATAAAGTAAACATAATGACATGTATCCTTGGAGGTTGGTTTAAAAATGAAATGAAATAATGAGTATACAGTGGCTTAGCATTCATTAATTTCTCCTTCCCTTCCCCTCTCTTAACTCATTAGATAATTTTCAACTGTTTTTGAGTTTTGATCCTCACATCTCATTGTAGTAAGTATCAGCACAAATCAGTAATTAATTTTTAAATACCACCACCAAAATTTTCAGGTCATCCTACTCTTTCTTTAAAACCCCAGGAGAAAGGAACAGGAGAGAGACCTGAAGGTCCCTTCTCACTGTGATATTCTGTGACTGTAAGAGGTATGCCTTAGTTATCAGATAAAACACAGATCCTCAGTTTAAAGTCTTTGAGAAAGCGGACTTGTGGGCATTAGAGCAAGATTGGACATATTGCCCAAACTCCAAGTAGTGTGTCCCTTCAGATGACTAATGGTCAGTCCCTTCGTCCAGGTCACGTCCACCAATGCAGGAAGAATGTCAAAATTCAGTAAAAGTGAATAATCTGGCTGAGTCATGCTGAACACTTTTCAGATGGGAAGAAAGCTTGAGGCAGAATGTTTGTCAAGCATTTTCTTCTTAAATTACCCTTTACCTTTCTTGGCAAGGATAAATTTGGGTTTGTGTGCAACATTTGAACAACCTCTGAGTAAGGCCAGGTGGCTATAATTTAATATAAATAGGCCTTGAAAGTTTCAGATATAAGATAGTTTTAGTAGCTACCTTAAGTTATAAGAAGAAATAAATCTATAAGACACAATGAGAGAGAGTAAATAGCCAAAGCAAAACCAGCTTGTAAAAACAAGAATGAATAATCCTCAGAGGAAAATCGTATATATCCAGAGGGAATGGCCAAAAATTTTGAGTTCTGTCTGTTATTTTATTATCTCATTTAAAATAGTCTTATTGTTTATATTTTCATGTGTGAAAATTAACTGAATTTTAAAATTTTTTCCAATAAGTGCCACATGGATTGTACCTATTCTTTGGATAAAAAGTGGAACTACACAGTCTTTAGTCTGGCTAGATAAAAGCAGCAGTAAGTAACAAATTTTTAAAATTTCTTCACATACATATTTGAATATATATTATATATAAAGGCAAGGAATAAAATGTTGAAATATCTAGCTTTTAAAAACTATCATGTTTAAAATATTGTATTATTCTTGTTGAACAGAGAGATTTAAAGAAAAGTTTCAAATCAAAAGCTATTAATAGGGAAAATATAATTATTTGGTAAGGCCGATATATATATTAAGATTTCTTTCTGTTTTATTGGGTTTATTGTTTAGAATTAAAAGGATATATTATAAACATGTATTGAAATATTTTTTAAATGTATCATTTCAAAGTTTTCAAATATTTCTTTGTAGAAGTATTCCCTGAAATGCAAGTTTCAGATTTTGATCATGACTGGGTGATTTTAAATTTGAATATGACTGGATATTATAGAGTTAATTATGATAAATTGGGTTGGAAAAAATTAAATCAACAACTTGAAGAAGATCCTAAGGTAAGGCTATTTTTTATTCCTTTTATTAAATAGCATTTATATTGCAGTCTCTAGCCTTTTAGAGTTGAGCTTTCATACACCTGTCTGGTGTACCTACCCTCATCACCACCCCTCACCCCAAAGCACACTGGAGGGTTTTTATTTATTTAATTATTTGTTTGTTTGTTTGTTTGTTTCATAGAAAGAGGAGATTTGGGTTGAATGTATTATGTTTTTGAACATTAATCCTACTTTTCCACAACAATGTTACCTTTCTAGGTAAAAATCAGAATACATTTTCCTATTAACCATTAATTTTGTCATCTTAGGCAAGTTATTTAAATGTTCTGCTTCCATTTCTTCACTTAAAAATGAAAATAATGTATCCTTTTTATTCATCATGAGGATTAGAGATGATGTAGGTCAACATATACTTAAAATTTCTAAGCTCATATGTTAATTTCCTAAAAACTTGATTCTCACTCTCCCTCAGGGGAGAGAAATTAATTTACAAAATACCGGCAATAATCCGCTATCACTTTAATTTGTGAAACAACTGTAAATCATTATGCAACATAAAAATGTTAAAATCTTGGCTAGCTCTAATCAAATTCTAATTAGTCGAATTAAACCAAATCTCCACTGATGGAGAAGGATAATGGCCTAGAAGTCTATAGAGTTGGCTCAGCTATGAAACCTTAAGAAGAAACCTTGAGACTCCACTTGCAAAACTATGTAAAAATGAGAATAGATTTGAACTAAGATATCTTAGGTGTCTCTTCAAGTGTCCTCCAAGATGTGCATGCAGCAGCATCTCTAGAAGAGACAGTATGGTATATTTGGTCCAGAGCGTGGGTTTTAGGTCAGGTAGGTTTGTGTTCATATTTTTGTACATCATTTACCAGATGTGTGACCTTCGGCCTTTTATTTGTCTTATTATTTTTATTTGCCTTATTTTCTTTATCTGTATAATAATTCCTTATCTGTGTAACAGACCAATCTTAAAGGGTTGTTGCAAAGATTAAATGGGGGTGACATATGTTGTATGCTTAACATAGGCCTGATACAATTCAGAACATGTTTAGCAATTTTTAAAAATTATGATCAAGCTTTTGAATAAAGCTACAAACACCACTTATAATATTTTACTTTTAAATCTTTTTCAGAGTAGCTAAATTCTTGTTAATTTCTAAAGTACTATAGGCTATGGATATACTAGAACACGCCATTATAGTAATGATTTTCTTGAAATTATTGTAGATTTACTTATTATAAAACTGAGATCAGTTATTCCTACAACATAATTGGTGAACAAATAAAATAACGTTTTTATTATTAATATTAATCTAGAAATTAAGCCTTGCTCAGATATTCAAAGAGTGTTGTTAAGATAGATTTTCTAGGACCAAATATATGGAAATTCTGGGAAATGTTGAAGGCATGTGATAAGAGGCTTTGGGTATCCTCAGGACACTGAGGCAGAGGCAGAGTCCCATGGCCTAGCAATGTCAAGGAGCTTAAACAGAAGCCTAAGGAATTAGGTTGCAGTTGGCTGGCCCCTGCCTCTCCATGATTCAGAGGACTTTGCTGATGGTATTGTGTCCAAGTAAAATCTTAAGGGAGATACCATTTAAAAGAGTAACAGCATTACCAAAACAGGACAAGTAATATTTATTTAAGGCCTCCTATGCCAAAAAATTCCCCTGACAATAATTTGGATATTGTAATACAATTTAATATATACTTTCTGTCTTAGAGAGGCCTTTTAAACTTGGCCTCCTGTTTTATTTTTTAGCATACTGTTTTCAGGGAGCATTTCGGCAAAACCCTCTGCCATACTTAAGTCTTATGATTTGTGTCCAACGAGATCATTCATCAAAAACAGAAGTATAATAAGTAAATTATGGGGATACCCTTAGTAATCATCATTTCTCTGCACAAGACAATTCACATGAAAGTGCCTTGTAAGCAGCAATGATCTTTAAATGTTATTATTTTGAAAATTAATTTTATACTAAAAAAATGTTCTCATCTTTTCCTGCACATATTGGGATCTAATTTGCAGGCTATTCCTGTCATTCACAGACTGCAGTTGATCGATGATGCCTTTTCCTTGTCTAAGTGAGTATCTTTTCTTCTCTCATGGTTTTAGAGCGAACCTCAAGAACTTTATAAAAATGATAACCTCATTACTGTGAAGTCGATATTTTAGTCTATCCAGTCCCTAACTTATTAAGATTAGGATCAAATTCTGTGGTTATAAGTGGGATTTTATAGCACAAAATTTGAGAAATATGCAATGTGAATAAACCTTAAGGGCATTATACCAATGAAATAAGCCAGTCACAACAATACTGTAGGATTCTACTTATATGAGGTACTTAGAGTAGTCAGAATCATAAAGACAAAATGGTGGTTGCCAGGTGTTGTGAGAGAAAATGGGAATGGGTAGAAATACTTTAATGGAAATAAAGTTTCAGTTTTACAAGATGAAAAGAGTTAAAGAGATGGATGGTGGTGATGGTTGCACAACATTATAAATGTCATTAATACCACTTAATTGTATATTTAAAAATGGTTACAAAGTAAATTTTATGTGGTCTGTGTTCACACAATAAAAAAAAAGGCGGGGGCGGGGGGAAGCCAATTTAAAAAGTCATATCAGGAAAGAGCAATAATGTCTACTACAATTAGGAAGCCATAGAAGACAATGCTTTTTACAACAATTTGAGAGGAAAGAATACGTTCTTTCTCAAGTCAAAACTTGGCAGTCAAAGTCCTATATATTTTCAATTAAATTAACTTAGGTACAATAAGATTTAAACTGATTATGGAGACTTTTTTAAAGGGTCTTAAAAGAACAGCAAAGATGATTCAATGTTTAAAAAGGAACCCCTTTAAGGAAAAGTTTTAAAAGGATGTAGTAGAGAAGATATAAATAGAAAAAAGATAGTAGTGTTTAAGTATTTTCAGGATTATTACAAAAAGTATAAGCATCATTATTTTTAAACTCTCAATCAGGAATAAAAACTTAAGTAAACAACAAGTGATCAGGCTTGCATTTGTAAAGGCTGTTAAATATTAAAATGGATAAATTTAGGAAGATTGTAGATGTGTTCATATTTTTCTGTGATATTGGAAGATAAAGAAATAAAGTAGCTGATGTATCTGCTCCCCCACCCCCGCCAAAAAAAAGACTTGCTGCAGATAAGTAGACTATGAATTGAGATTGTGAAGTGGTATGTGTTACCCAAGGGTGATGGCTGTAGGTATAATTTTAATGATATGGCCTATATTTTAACATATTACAGAATTATTAATTTTATTTATATTAGATTTACTTAATATAAACTATGCTGTTAACTATTTCACCAGGTAAATTACTATATGTTTAGAATTTAAATTTCAGACAATAAAATTAAGAAGAATACGTAATAAATTATCCAATGTATTCGTTCTTTCTTTGGCCTGTCATATTTCTTGAATGAATGTCTACTTAGTTTGTCCTTCATTTGGTACCTACTTTTCCCCTCTATAACCTGTGATGCTCTTCTTTGCTCACTACTTTGCTGAAACTCCTTAGTAAGATCGCCACGACTTTGATACTGTTTACCTCCTGGAAACTTCTTTTTTGTAATCCTGAGACTTCAATATGCAAACCTGGTTTTCCTCATTTATCTGACGTCTCTTCTTCCTACTGCTGTGAGTGACCTTAAGACCAGTCAGGGTTATGTTATTTTCTTCGATCTTTCCATTGAATAACTCATGGTTTCAGTGATTATTTTATTATGTACATGTACAGTACCTAACAGATATAAGTTACACAATAAATATTTGTGGGAGATATACTGATGACTTCTAAATCTACATCTCTACTTGTCTCTTCCTTTCTTCTGTTTATCTTATGGTCATTTAAATTCTGTACCTTAAATATTGAACTTTATTTCTGTCTCCAAATTGTTCTTGCTATTATTTTTTTCTCTTTTTCTCAAAGGTACCACTATTCTTCCCATCACCCAAACTTGAAACTTTGTAGATATCCTGGATTCTCATACATTTCCCATCTTGTCACCATGTCTTATCTCCTCATTCCTGGAAAAGTCTTTTGGATTCTCACCTTACTTACTGCTTTCACTGCTTCCATACGAAGCCAAGCTTTCATCATCTTTCGCTTGGCCTATTAATTAGTTTCTAGTCTTTGGTTCCTTTGAATTTCATTCTATCTTCCTCAACACAATTACAATAAAATTTTTAGGCATCAATTTTAGGATGTTACCCAGTTGTCTAAACATCTTCCTACCACATGTAAACTCTTCATTTTGACATGCAAGGCTCTCCACAGCTTTGATCTACTTTACCTATTAGCCATCATCACTCAACTATACACAGAAGAAATCCTCTGCCTTGGGTTAGCTTGGTCTGCCCATCACACTAATTCCCACTTTATCTTCTTTGTCCTAAGCTGTCTTCCTCTTTTTCTCAGCCTAGTTCTATCTTACCTATTCTACATTATTCTTCTCAAATTCCTCCTCCTGGAGGCTTCTCTGACTTTTCCATTACATGCAAATGTTTTTCTTCTTTGCTACCTTATTGTATCCATTGTCTTTTCTAGGGATTTATTAATAGCTTCTTACACATAAATCTCAGCTCCCCACTGAAGTAGTAAGCTTCTCAATAGTAGGCAAGACCATAGTCTTATATTCTAGTTTGTGTTCCCACTAGTATCTGGCATAACAGTATATAGAGACTGATTTTTAATTAATAATTGTTAAGTGGAAATTATACTCTCATAAGAATGCATACTAAATGCACAAATATTCTTTTGCCACATGATTAAGCCAATATTTGGCCTAGATTTTCTATAACTTCCAGGAATTTGGGCACTTGAGCATACCAAATTGAAATGGAAGATCTGTCAACATTTTGGTTCCCATCTTATCAATGAGATGGGAACTTACCCTCTAGTTTCTTGATTTCACATACCTTATTGAAGTCAAGCATTGAAGCATGGAAAGTATGCAAATCATTTAGCAAGTGAAGGTGTTTTTAGTGTGTGTGTTTTTAAACCAAACAGAAACAATTATATTGAGATTGAAACAGCACTTGATTTAACCAAGTACCTTGCTGAAGAAGATGAAATCATAGTATGGCATGCAGTCTTGGTGAACCTGGTAACCAGGGATCTTGTTTTTGATGTGAACAACTATGATATATACCCATTATTAAAGGTAATTTCATTCTTTGTTATGTGGTTAAAAAATCTGTTCTTTTTGTACTCTAGATAGCATCTGTGAAACAGGTCTTTTCAAAAGTAATAGTCTGTTATGTTAGTTATATATATAAAACATATGTGTGTATATATGTATATACATATATATATGACATATATATACATATTCATTTTCTTAGGAATGGCTGATTATTCTTAGGAGAAAATACCTTAGTCATAGATCTGGTCTAGTAGATGAGTTAGAGAGAAGTTTGGAAAGGTACTAATTTCTTATTGAAGTGACAGTGTGTCCTAAGAAACCAGAAGTGGATGGAAATGGTATGCCTTTTTTCCTATAGAAAAGAATAATATCTATTGGCAACTATTTTCCTAAAAGATTGTTAGTCAAACAGAATGACTTTTAACGACCTTGTATTCATAATTGAACTACTCTCATTTGTAGGGCCAGCACTTAAAACCAGAGAGGCATGTTCCAGAAAAAGTAAAAGTTTGAAACTGCTTTTGATGTTGCAAAGAGAGAGGGAAGTTAGAATTAATGAATGAAGAAATGACATGCCATCAAAACTGAAACAATATAAAAGGAGAAAAGTTTCATTATTAGATCTTAAACAGTGATCATAAGAAAGACGGTACAGGTAAAATCAAAGTAAAAGTTAGGGAGCAACCCTTAAGAGAGTTAAGGGCCATCAATAAGCCAGAAAGTATGTTAGGTGATGATTCCAGGTGAGTTGCTGGGACAGTCAGAGGGTGAGATCGCAAATACCTCAGGGTTCCTTTTTTTTTTTCCCTACTGTTCAAAGTACCATTGGGAACTTACTCGAATGTGGGAATGGTCACCAACCGAAGAAGGCAATTAGATGTTTGTAGGATCAAGGTGGCTCATTGATAATATCCGATGACTGGTTCTGGGTAAAAAAGTAAACACTAATACTTGCTTTTAAAGAATTTTGATGAATATCATCTAGTTTATTATCGGAGATTTCTTGTAAAAGTGTAACTTTTATAACCTTATTTACCAATTGATAGCTCAATTGAAGAAAGTTTATTTCAAATTCAGGGCTCAAATTTGTCCAAGGCATAAATCAGTTCCCCTTATTTTCTTGGAGGTATGTGTACTAAACATTGACGTTTTAAGTTAGAAAGTTTAATAGTTTTAAATTTTTTACACTTTTTTAAAAAAATTTTGAAGACAACCAGAAATGTTTGGAATGATAGTAAATGATAATAACAACTAATATTTATTAAGTTCTTACTATATGCCAGGAGTGAGCTTACATACATTATATTGTTTAGTCCTTACAAAACTGTAAAATTGATATTATTGTAAACTCCATTTTTTGTGTGAGAAAACTGAACCTAGGGAGGTTAAAAAATAAATCAGTTACACATTCCTAACAAATAAAAATTATTTCTGAAGAAGTATCTGTCTCTATTAATGTCTTTTCAGATAAAGAGAAATACAGTGCAAATTCAGTGTTATGAGCCAGAACTAACAGTATATTTTCTTTATTGTTTATAGAAGTATCTATTAAAGAGACTTACCTCAGTATGGAATATCTATTCAACTATAATTCGTGAAAATGTGGCAGCATTGCAAGATGACTATTTAGCTCTGTAAGTATTTTTTGAAGAGTGATAATTGAATAAAATGATTCATATTAAAATAGATAGGCTTCCAGATTTACATAATAAGATCTTAATACTTATGATTCACTGAGAGAATTTGTATGGTTTTTGAGAATAGATAGCTTTGAAATTGTTGAGCTACATGTATCCTAATAGGAAATAATAGTTTGGGATCTTAATTTACCTGCAAAGCACATATGTGTACACACAGGAATGTATAGCTCTATATTCTCAAATCTCAGGCTACTGGTTGAAACTGTAAGAGTATCATACTCTTGGTGAAGGGTTTTACCAAGCAAAGTCAGCCTATATCAATTGAAGGGCATGGGAAGGCCTCTAGGGAAAAGGGTACCTTCTTTATATTATTGGTGACAGAAGTTCTGTCACTGTGCAAATTTGATGAGAGAGGCTGACAGTGAAATATATTAGTCATTGTGTGTGAGCATAGTCTTGCAAATGATTTTCACATCATTGGTTTGATGAGGGGAGTAAGCATGTTGTTGCGTTGGTCTGGGAAGGGGGCAAAAGGCAAAACAGGGCTGTGGTACCACTGGCCGCCCTCTGACCCAAGGTTTGTGTGTATATGCTGGGCTTCTAGGTTTAGGGAGGGAGTTTGTAATCAACAATGGTACATGAATTATATTTGCAGCTCTAGTTAATATCAAGCCAAAATCAATTTGACTAAGCAAGAAATACAAAATATACAAAATATGATTATTCTCTCTCAAGAGTATCCTGAGAAGAGAAAATTTTAGTGCTAGGGCCTGCGGCTGGAATGACATAGGGCTGAATGGACAAGTAGAAGATGGTGATGACTAGCTGGAATAGTGAGTATGTAGGCAAGTAGTGTGAATAAATGGGAAGGCAAAAGTGTGCTCAATCAGGCAGCACACATGTCAACATGCACAACACAGCCATATCTTTGGTTCTCCTAAATTGGACAAAAGTGACCTGCTTTTTGTAGCATGCCAGAGCTAGTTCTCTCCAGAGCAACCTTGGAGAGTTAGACTGTACTTTTAGAGAACTCCCTCTTGATGTAGCCAGCTTAGAATGGGCGGGGAGAGGGAGTGAGTGTGTAAATGAATGCTCAGAACTGTCTCTCAGAGGGCCTCTGCCCTAGGACATTCCACTCCTGCTTATCAGAAAGTCAGGCCAAGCTGGGTTGAAAGTGGAGGGTGGAGCAGTAGAGATTTGACTCTTCATTTTCTGGACGCTTATGGCCAGTTTTAATTTCTTATCTCTGACTCCAAATTCAAAGAGTGTAGGGAGACATTCCTCAAGGCACTGCTTATCTGGATTTATTGTTCTTCACTGTATTCTTTCCAACATTTTTTCATTTTGAACCATAATGTGTACCCCTTCTCAACTATAAAAACAAACCAAAACCAAAACTTCTATTCTTTTTCTGCACATAAATGTAATAGCCAGGAGTTAAAGAAGAAACAAGCTTAAGTAAGGAAAAGCACATTGTTGAAGGAGAGAAATAAACTATTCCTGTTCCTTTCCATATAAAGAACTTTATTTTTAAATGTATTAGATCAAATACTCTAAAGTCATTTTTTTATCCATAAGACAATTACTGTAAAAGGGAGGAAAAATAAATTGATAACAGATGTGGAGTGTGTGTACACTGTGTGTGATTGAGGAAGATGAAGGATGGCAGTAATTTATTTCTAACTTTTCAAAAAATACCAGTCTTAGGAGTTTATTTGGTGCCTGATAGCCTCTCACAAATATTTATTTGAATCTTAAATGCATTTGCTATCCACAAAAGCTATTTTTTAGCAAACTTGATGTTATTAGAAGGATGTTTTAAAATACTCATTCTTCTATAAAACATTTTCTTGGAGGCAGAAAAAATAATGTAGTAATGCAAAATAAATGTTTTTCTTTGACTTTTCCTTCAAGAATATCACTGAGAAAACTTTTTGAAACTGCCTGTTTGTTGGGCCTTGAAGACTGTCTTCAGCTGTCTAGAGAACTCTTCAAAAACTGGGTGAACCATCCAGAGAATGAGTAAGAGTGATATTGTAATTGTCCTTGTTTTTGTCCTGTTTCAAGACTAACAATTTCTCTGTCTTTTGATGCTCTTACTGTGAGAGAGATTGTTTTCTTTTCACTTGGTTAATCTCTCTCATCTACTATTTTTTTTTCAAGTGTCCTTTTTTTAAAAAATATAATTGTGTAATGTAGGTCTGTGCATAACAATAGATTAGAATTTATACAGTGATTGTTGCCTAGGACTTATCATCGCCAGTGCTTTCTCTATAAGCACTTATGATTATTTTGAGTCTTATTTAGGTTGTTTTTTATGATTGTCATTTATATATATATTTGTCATTATATATATCATTATGTATATATATATATACACACACACACATACACACACATACATATATTTACATACACACACATACATACACATGTTTCAGAGCATCTCTTTATGAGTTTCTAGTCTCACTGAAAGCTGAGATTAAGACTGTCGTTTTGGTTTTATTATATTATCTTTAAGATATCACCTAAGATGGACTCTTAGGAAATGTGATAATAACATATGAAACCAAACTTAATTATCAATATATACTTACCATTTGTACTATTCTAATTTAATTTCCCTTAAAACCCCTTAGTTTTTAAACTAATTTGATCAAGATATCTTCTCATGATAGTAATGCTAATGACAATTCCCAAAGTTGTCTTTCTAGATCCCTACTTTTGGCCTTTATAGCTGAGATCTCAACATTTCTTTTTTCTAGATATATACTTCTAAATATATGACAATCTAGATAAACATATAACTTAACTACTATGAGAAATTTTATTGCATGTTATATTTTACAGAATACCTTATCCAATTAGAAATGTGATTTTATGTTATGGCATTGCCTTGGGAAGTGATAAAGAATGGAACTTTTTGTTAAATATCTACACTAATAACACAAAGGAGGAAGAAAAGATTCAACTTGCTTATGCAATGAGCTGCAGTAAAGACCCATGGATACTTAACAGGTGATTATGGTCAACTTATCTTGAAAGGTCCAGGTGAAAGGATGCAATTAATAAACCAAAGAGAAAAAAATAGAAATGTACTAAGATAAGAATTAATAAATATTTGTGAATAACTTAGAATCATATGGAATTTTAATTTCACTTATATAAATTAACTTTTTGTATTGGATAATTCTTACATATTTATTTTCTGCATATACATTTTTGCAGATATATGGAATATGCCATCACTACATCTCCATTCATTTTTAATGAAACAAATATAATTGAAATTGTGGCAGCATCTGAAGTTGGCCAGTATGTTGCAAAGGAATTTTTAGTCAACAATTGGCAAGCTGTGAGTGAAAGGTAAGAAGAAAATACGAGACCTCTCTTTTATTTAGCTCATGGGTTTAGTGCTAGAAGCTTGGCTTTAGTTTAGCTAGGTCACAAAAGTCCTTTGCACTGACTAGAAAAATGATGATTTTTCCTGCACTTACGTCTCACCAAAAACTGGCTATGTTATGGAAGAGAAGGTCACATCCTCAGTTCTGGCTTCCATATGAAAATGGATTTGCATGAGATAGTTTCATAACACAATTTCCCCATTGTGCCCACTAAGAAGTTTGTCTTCAGAAACACAGATTAGAACAAGTCATGTTATTTGGTATGAGTGTATATCATCCATTTATTTATTTTGTGAAGTATATCACCATATCTTTAAGAAACTACAAAGCTCATCGACCTGGGTTTTGTTCATGTCTTTTATTTGTCAGATTCCCTTTACATATTTGGCTTCCATATTTTTGAACTTTTTAATATTTCTCACCATTTAAGATTAAATCTGCTTGTTTCCTAGCCCATGTATTAAGTAATATAGACATTAACATGCAAATATCAGACAGCATGCCCTTAATGGCTAATCTTTCTAGAACATTACTTAACCATACATTCCTAATAGGCAAATACTGTAGTGTTAGTAGATGCAAAATAGCCAACAGTTCAGGTCAAAACACCTGTAAAGTTAGAAGATACTTTTTGTAAATAAATTTATTTGAAACAGAAGTATATTTAGAATAAAAATGTTTAAGAATGTGAATATGGTTCTCTTAAAGAGCAAAGCAATGAATGGATTTGGCAGGGGGTGGGGCGTGGTGAACATTTATTGAACACCTTTACAACACCAAAATATGTTGTTTAAAATAAAAAATAAAAAATGTGTAGATAAAAGCTTATTTGTACAGTTCCATTTTTCTGGCTAATCTGTGGGTCACATATAACCAACTCACATATTGAGAAACTAGTCTTTCTCTGCTATTTTAAATTATTTGTCATTCTAGGTTCATTTCTTCAGAGGGCCTTCTGAATTCCTTAAATTTCCTGGGGTCCCTAAAGCTTTGGGGGTAAATGGTGCTTCCATTTTTGCTTAAATCATTAATGATAATCCCTTCCTTCCTAGGTCCTACCTCTCACTGGGAATTTGGGAGTTGGGCTATAAATCAGAATTATTTACACAGATCCCCTTGCTCCAAGAGATTTTAGATTAAACTAGCATCATAGGTTTGTCTGCTGATTTCTGTTTTCTCTCCCAGTACCTTGTAAGAAAAGCTCCCTCCCTATGCTCAATCTAGTTCTGACAATCCCCGGCTTTGCCAGGTCTGTGAAGCCATCTACCTTCTTGCTGCTGTAGTCATATTGCCCAAGGTCCTTCACTTCTGCTACAATCTTTGACTGTTTTCTTTCAGAACCA
>NW_006436298.1:39526637-39528809 GCF_000325575.1 Pteropus alecto
TTTAAGAAATATGTCATGATTTGCCTGACAGCCCAATTTGTAATCACCATAGGCTGCCACATTCTCTATTCTTTCTGATGCACAGCTGGGCCCTGAGGAAAATGCAGGTTCACTTCCAGGCTTAGTATTTAGTAGTGCCTGGTACTTGGTGTGCACTTGTGTTAAGGATTGTATGTATTGTGGCTTAAGATGACATGTTGTCTGTCAGCCCCAGGCCATATCCACCCTAAGCACAAACCAGACACTTTCTAATGTGACAGAGCTTCAGAATCACCTGGAGTGGCTAAGTCACCTAAGGACTCCCAAGCCCACCTAACCCTTTAAAATCAGAATCTGCCGGAATAGGGCAGGAAATCTGTACCTTTCACTAGCTTCCCAGGTTACTCAGGTATAGTTTAACATGGAACCAGTTGATACCAGATTAAAAAATATGTCTAAATCTATATTGATCAACATGAGAGCCAGTAGATAACATGTAGATAATGAATTTTAAATTAATTAAAGTGAAGTAAAATTTAAAATTCAGTTCCTCGGTTGTAGTAGCCCTGTTTTAAGTGATCAATGTGGATGGTAGCTGTCCTATTAGACAGCTCAGATATCGAACGTTTCCATCATTGCAGAAAGTTCCACTGGACGGCATTGCTCTCCAGGGTAAACCAGCCCTCTTATACCATACATAGCACATGTGCCAATTAAGACCCCAAAATGGTTTTGAGCAACCCACGGAAAAGACTGCTCTCAATTTAAGGGGCTTTAAGTGTGTTTTAATTTTTATTACTCAGAAGAACCTTTTGTTTTTTCACATTTATAGAAAAGAAACATACTCCAAGAAACCCATGGTCTAGCAATTTATTTAAATGGTCTACATAACTATATTAAATAATCAAGAAGGAATTTTTTAAAAACTCCAAATGGGAGACTGGGCAAAATGGTGTAGATGATAGAAGCTTCACTCATTCCCTCTTGCGACCACATAAAGTTGAGACGGAAACATGAAGCAAACAGCAAGTAGAGTCACCTGGGGTCTAGATGAACAGAAGCCCTACAGCTAGGGAGAGAAAAGAAATCACCCTGCAGTGGGAGGAGGTAGGAGGGGGCGAAGACAGGATGCTGCCCAGTCCGAGTGGCTGAGTGGGACAGAGGCTACGGCAGTGGCAGCTGGCAGGTGTAGACATTCCTCTTAAAGGGGCCAGTGTCTACAACCAGATTTTTGCAGTGACAGACCTGCTCTCTCTGGTCCAGCTCAGGGGCATGAGAGCCTTACAGGAGGACACTGAGTTGTCTGAGCGAGGGCCAGAGGCAAGGCTCTCTCCTGGATGGAAGTGTCAGCAGTATCTATTGTCTTTCTGTTGAGTTCCCCGCACTCCCAGTGTGCAGCCACAGTGCCACCATAGCTGAAATGTCATCAAACTGGATAACAGAGGCCACTCCGCTGAGAGAGTTCCCTGAAACTCAGCCTCTCCCAACTTGTGACCCTACCCAAGCCACATCCAGTTATGTCCTTGGTGAGTCATGTGCTCCTTGCAGAGAAGCTCCAAGACACACTAGTGGCAGCTGGCCTTGGTTTCTGGCATGGCCTTTTGAGGCAGCTATAAGCACAGCATCTGTGGATTGTTTGCTGAATCTTAACAGGTGGCCCTGGAGGGGCATGGGCTGGGCCTGAACTTGACTTGCAGCTGAACTCCTCTTAGGACTACGCTACTGGACATCTACTACACAAAGCCATGCTAATATCGGAAGACTTAGGAGCTTTGATTGGTATAGAAACAGACACAGAAATGCAGCCAAAATGGGAAGACAAAGAAGCAGAAACCATATAAGAGAACAGAACAGAGATCCAGGAATAATAGAGTCAAGCAATCTAACAGATGCAGAGTTCAAAACACTGGTTATAAAGGTGCTCAATGAAATTAAAGGAAGTGTAGATGAACTCAGTGGAAACTTTAACAAAGAAATAAAAACACATAAAAATGGAAATGGAATTTATAAAAGGGAACCAGTCATAAATGAAGAATACATTATCTGAGATGTATATTAGAGGGAATCAACAAAATGAAAAAGAGGATCAAAACACCGATATAGAGGATGAGGAAGTCAAGGTCACCCAATCAGAACAGCAAGAAAAAAGTAATTAATAATTTAAGGAGCCTCTGGAACAAAATTAAGTGTAAC
>NW_006436298.1:39529230-39578706 GCF_000325575.1 Pteropus alecto
CTTTCCCCTGCAAAGCTATCATTTAGAGTTGAAGGACAGATAAAGAGCTTCCTCGACAAAAATAAGCTAAAGGAATTTATAATCACCAAGCCAGTATTACAGAAAATTATGGAGGGACTTCTTTAAGAAGAAGAAAAAAAACATGAATCAAAAACATGAATAAAGAATGTTAACAACTACATCTATCAACAAGTCCCTCAAATGGAAAAGAATTAAGTGCTCCAACCAAAAGACAGAGTGGCTGAATGGATAAGAAAGCAAGATCCCTTTATATGCTGCCTACGAGAGACTCACCTCAGATTAAAAGATTCATACAGACTAAAAGTAAGGGGATGGAAAAAGATATTGCCTTAATAGAGGGTATTGCACTGAATGGAATAAGTCAGATAGAGAAAGACAAACACCACATGATTTCACATACATATGGAATCTAAAGAACAAAATAACAACAACAAAATTGGAAATAAACTCATAGATACAGAGAATATTTTGAGGGCTACTAGATGGTGGGGAGTGTAGGGATGGCGAAAAAGGACGGAGGGATTAGGAAGTACAAATGGATAGATACAAAATAGTCATGGAGATATAAAGTGTAGCATCAGGAAAATAGTTAACAATGTTGTAAAAAATATGTAAGGGGGAAAAGGGGTCCTAGATTGAGTGGGGTGACCACTTCGTGAGTTATATAGGTCTCTAATCACTATGCTGTATAACTGAAACTAATATATTATTGTATGCCAACTATAACTGAAAAAAAAATCATTGAATGGTACAATGTAAATATCAGCAACTAATTGTCTATTCTATTTTAATAAAGCTGGAGAAAAGAAAAACTCTAAATGGATCTTATCATTATCCCCAAGAAATACCTAGAATTATAAATGCATGAACTTTTAACCATGGCTTGAATATTTTTCTTTTATAGACAAAATGCTATGCTCATAAAATAAATGCTTATTTTAGTTATGGTAAATTCATCTCAGTTCACTCCTCTTGTACATTAATGTCCAGTACAAAAAGTCTTTCAGATTCAAATAAATGTGTTTTCTACATCTAATACATTTATTTTTTAGGGTTCAGTTTACATTTACCTGTCTTGTTCGATTTTACTAATGGTTTTGTTTAAATAGTAATATTTATGGATTGTTAGAAGGAAATAAGTAACAATTTTAAAATTAATTAAAATATGATATACACTAAAAATGACATAGGAATGCTTCTTTGTATATCAGAATATTTAATTATCAGTTATTAACAGTTATATTTGACATGAATGTATGTGTGTCACTAGTCTTCATATAATGCCAGAGTAAAAAAGTATAAGTTAAAAAACTAAACAAGTATTTATGACAAATTAAAATTTATATGAATAATATGGAAAGGATTTATTCTGAATTTGCTAAAATGTAACTGATCACTTACAAGTTGGTACTGAAATTAGTGTTTCTCCAGTATATTCCACTGAGCATTACCCATGGAAGATGTTGATAAACCTTCTGTTAACAAGAAAGACAGTAGCCCAATTCATTTGGAAACTGTTTTAGCCTCCACTTTTGCAAATTCACAGTATATGTTAGCATCATAAAGGATCCAAGAAGCCTTGTAGAAGGAATCTAGAGTTTTCCACATACTTTGCCTAACATCTTACAGCTGTAATCCTGCCACATACTATATATGCTAATGTAAACAAAGTGTCATTTGCCAGTAGATCAGTTACAGGAGGGGAAAGACAGATGAGGAAGTTAGTTCTCCAACCTTCTCATCTGGAATTGTAACTAGAACAGCTATTTATTGTTTGCCTTGGTAACATTTAGGCCTTGGTTTTCTGTTCTATAAAATGAAAGCTATGTATTTGATCAATTCGAAGTTTCTTTCTAATAAAATGTTTTGGATTTTCTATGCGAAGGTACAGTTAGTTCAAGCTGTTGTCAGGGATATAAAGTGATTAGGATGTAGTAGTACGTGATAAGTGCTGTAGAGGAGAGATGGAGAAGGCTTTGGGGATTCAAAAGTCACCTTTCATATGGAAGGACTGAAAAACTGACTTGGTACTAGTCACAACCACTGGCTGGAGCTTAGGGCACTGAAGGGGAGATAGGGTTGGTCAGGTGTTAGAGTTGAGGAACTGCCAGTAGTAGTTCAGGGACATCTGCTCCCCTCAATCAGGCCCAGAATTCTTCTCAGAAAGCCTAAAAATACATTTTGGAATATTTGATTGAGTAAAACATGTTTAGCTTGGCTCTGCTCCCTCATTCCCATGCGCAGGCACTGCACCGGTTGCTGTGGGGTAATTACTTAACTGTTGGACCAAAGGTGATGTTTTGAATACTGATCCAAATGAAGGAACCTCCACTGACCACAAAGACATCTTTCAAGTTATAGCAAAATCAATAAATCAGCTGTAGATAGATTCCTTGGAAGAATGTGTGAATAGAGATGGAGCAATAGGATTTTTGTGATGGTGTTGTATGTGATAGAAATTATATTTATGCCCTTATCAACCTTGTTAAGTTACTTTGGGCTTTCTTAAAACAACGTGGGTTTCACAGCCTACAGGAAAACCCTGGTTTTATGTGAATATAGAATACAAGACAATCAGTTTCAAACGCAACTGGTCCAAATGAATCTTACCTTTTTCTTTACCAAACACTTGATTCTCCTCCGAATACTGTTATATTGTCTGAAGTCCTAAGCTTGCACTTATTTTCACTCCACTTTGTTGTATTTTATGATGGGAAACACAGTTGAAAGGGTTAAATAGTAGCGTAAGTCAACTGAACGAATTGAGATGTTGTTGGAGTGGATCCATTCCCACTGCCTGTCACAGGAAATCAGACATGGCAGGAGAAAAATAGGAGGGGAGGGGAAATGTGAGAAAGGAGAGGGGCAAAGAGTGAGCCAGACCCAAATCACTGTGCCTGCACTAGCATCGAATGTTATCAATTTTTTTAAAGGATAGTTACACTGACATCCATTGGTTCTTATTTTTATATTAATTAGAATGTATTTGAATACTGATGGGATAAGTTATTAATTAGGTGAATATTTTTTTCAGTAATATTTCAAAGAGAGTGCTCTCTCAAAAAGAGTGACAAATTCCGTCTGTCTGAAAAATCTCTCCTTTTGAAGGTTGTAAGAACAGGAAGGAATGAAGTATGCCAGACACCCTGATAGGTGCCTTAACATACATCATCTCATTTAATCTCCAGAACAATGCTTCTAACTATATGTTATTTCTCACTTTTACAACTTATAAGTTGTCCAAGTTAACTTCAAACTGAGCCCTTGCCTCTTGGGGTAACCTTTCTCCTAAATCTGGTAGAAAATCACACATTTAGCACTTTTTCCTCTGTTTTCTACTTTTTTTTTTAAGGTTGAAACTCAGTTTCTTTGTAAATTTTGACAAGTTTCTTGAGTCATCTCACAGGCTTTTTATACCTGGCCAATAAAACTGGAGAGCAATGAAATATTTCTGCTTTCTCCATGGAAACAAGTTTGCTTCTCTGAATTATACGTAGACTGTCTCTTGTCTTCTACTTTGCTCATGTAGATAGTTTACATTACAGCTGCAGCTTAAAAAGAACAAAAGCACTGTTTCTTGTGTATTATGCCAGTGTGAACTCTTGCAGTTTTTAATTTCAAGTACACATTTCTGAAGTAAATCAATAGTGTGTATCAGCTATCAAGGCAGTTCAACCGTTTCTTATTCAGTCCATTGTATTAACCCTATTTTAATTTTCTTTCTTTTTTAATGCATCCAAAGTCTTTATTTCCCTTTTTAACCACAGCATCACGTTGGGCAGGTATGTATCTGGTCTTTCTCCACGGCAGTGCTTCATGGCTTTTTTAAAGATGATTCTCATCGGATATTCAGGGACACTAAACTAAAAAGGAAATTTTAATGGCCATGTCTATTTGAGGGAGCGTAAGTAGAGCCAGCTACTTGGTCTTAAATGATCACCAACATTTGGAGAATCTCAGGAGACATAGATTCTCTCTCCAAAAAGCATATACAAATACAAAATTTTAAATAAGCTTTCAGGGTATTTTAGTCAGTTCCTGAAGTGGATCTCATATTAACTATTGTTTTTTTTAAGGGGCACAATTTGCATATTTACTTACACTCATACATTTTCTTAATTTAAGGTATGTGACATCTATTCTAACCACCTCATTTAAAAAGATGAAAATAGTTGTCATTATCATTTTTAGGAAGAGCATTTAAGTAAACTTTAAAAGCTATGAGTTATGTAGTATTAAACTATAAATATTTTTTAGTGCTAATAGAATTTTCTATATGATAGATTTTCTATTAAAAGATGAAGGTAAACCAGTTCATGCATGTTTTCTCTTAGATTTGGGAGATAGGAATTAAAAGGGGCTGTATACTTAGCATTTGTCTGGCATACGAAATATAGCTTTAACTTGCAAAACATTTTCCAACCCTAATTAACATCATGTTGCTTTGTAGGTATGGAACACAATCATTGGTTACTCTATTGTACATAATTGGGAGAAGCATAAGTACAGATTTACAGATCATAGAGGTAAGGACTTTAGATATTGTGAATTATAATAATTTAGAAGCTACTTTTTCTGTAATTTGGAGTTGCTAAAATTAATTAATATGCTTACCTGAATTACTACATTCTGTGGTCCCATTGTTGCTACTCTTTGCATGAAACGTTTTTTAATTCTGTCTTGCTCCTGAAATAGAGACCATTCTGGTTCATAGAGGGTTGGACTTCAGCTTTTCTTGCAGTAGACTCCGGCCCAGGCTCACAGCCCCAGGCTGGTCCTGACTCCATCCATCTTTCACGTTGCTACCAGCCACTGCCCTGCTCCCAGAGCTTCAGTAGTTTATCTTAGTTTTTAGGAAAATTTTAAATATTTTTATTAGCACACAAAGTCATGCATAATTGATCCCCAGCCTTACTCTCTAGCTTCCTTTTTGCCCACCTCACCACTGAGTGTGAGAGAGCAAGAGAAACAGATACCCCCAAACACTTTTCCTCTAGCCAAACTCTACCATTTATGGATTTTCTGAAATTATCACGTTGTTTCACACTTGCTAGATTTCAGAAACACTCTACCTTCTGCCTGGTGTGCCCTCCCCATCTCTGTTCTTGGCTGGATAAATTCTAATCATCCTGTACCCCTGCTCTATCCTAGGAGTTTTTTTAATTAACTGATTTATACCCTCTCCACCATGTTCTCAAATCATCCTATGAATATCTTTATCATAGCTGTTACCACAATATACTCTAATCAGTGTGTATATATGTCTATCCTATGAGGATACAATGAGCTCCTAAGGACTGAGACCATATTTTAATCATATCTGTATTCTAGAACCTAACACGGGGCTTACAATGTCTAGTTTCTACTTTCCTCTGGGCTGAGATTCACCTTAGGCAGGCTTTCTCCACATAGAGGCAATCATAGCTCCAGGCTTATGTGATCTTTAGCACCCTAGAAGAAAGAATCCTTTCTCACCCAGCTTCAAGCTCCAGCCCTGAAGGAAAGACTCTGTTGGTCCTACTTGCATGACATGCACCAATCACTATATCCAGGGGGAATGAAATATTCTGCTAAGCCTAGCCTGGGTTATATACCCACATTTAGAGCCAGCCCCACCCCCAAACCACAGGCACCAGTTCTGTAAAGAAAAGAGGATCCTATAACCACAAGGTTAACTGAGGAGTGAAAGCAAATGTCTACAAAAAAGCCACACACAAACACACACACAGAGTAAAACAAGAGTAAAATATAAATACAACCTCTACACACCCAGTAACATGAGAAAGATTTATAATACTAATTATTGGCAAAGATGTAAAGCAACTGAAACACTCTCTTATCCTGCTGGTGGGAATGTAACAACTACTTTGGAAAACAGGTGGTATCTTAAAATGTTAATTAGACACATATGCTTAACCAATTCTGCCTTTAGGTTTTTATTCAAGTGGAGAAATACATGAAAGTTCATAGCGGCTTTATTCACATTAGCCAAAAAGTAGAAGCCATCCAAATGTCCATCAATAGGTGAATGGACAAGGAAAATGTACTATATCCGCACAATGGAATACTACTCTACAATAAAAAAAAAAGGGGGGTGGCAAGTTTGTGCAGAACATGATTGAATCTCGGGATGACTCTGCTGAATAAAAGAAACCAGATACTCTCTAGGAAATGCAAACTAATCTATAGTGACAAAGGCAAATAAATAAGTAGTTGCCTGGGACAGAGAAGGGGATTGGGCTACCCAAGGGCATGAAGAAACTTATACGGGTGATGGAAATGACCGTATCTTGATTGTGGCTATGGTTTCACAGGTGTATACAAGGATCAAAATTCAACTTGTACACTTTACATAGGTACAGTTTATTGTACATAAATTTTATCTCAACAAACTTGATTACAAATTTTTAGAACATATACAAATACAAATTAACTATGACCTGGAACTATATTACTGAAAACAGAAAAGGTTTGTGTAAATAAGAAAGAAAATCAACTCTCCTACCCCAGCAAGTAAACAAATAAATGTGGGGGTCACAAAGCTCTTGATCCTGAGCAAGAGAGAGAGGGAGGGAGGGAGGGAGAGGGAGGGAGAGGGAAGCATTCAGTTATGTAGTTGTCATGACAACTACATAACTGAATGCTTCATTTGGGTTTGGAATGACTGAGGCTGAGCTGTCAGGACCTGGTTTATCATGGATTCTTTGGACAAGAAAGTGAAGGGCACACCCATACATGCTGGAATGAAAGCTCTTAGAATCAAAACCGAGTTTATGTTGGTATCTTCTAAAGTATGTCAGTTCATCTTTGTCTCTACAGAACCCAGTAAAGTTTTGTTGTTTTTGTTTAATGAATGAATGATGGCTTTATAAATTTAGCAGTCCTCAAACTTCCAAAACTCTATAGTCACTGATAATTTATTTAAAAAAATGAAAAGTGGATTTAGCAATGATTAAACTATCACTCTTTTGAAAACAAGTAAATGAGCTATTATGAATATCTTTGTCAAAAACCTATTAATGCCCAACAGTCCTACTATAATGTATTAGTTCACATGATAATATCAAAAATAATTACTAAAAAGAAAATAAAAAGTCACATGAGTCCCTTTTCCCACCATATTAGCACAATTTCTATACACTTTCTACTTCTCTTGCTCTCTCCTTATATTCCAGCATGCTAGAGCCTGGCCTACAATCCCACAGACCCTTACTCCACATCCATCCACTGCAGGCACACGATCATATGGGGCTGTAGGCATATGGCTCCCACTGCCTGGCAGGTGTGGGAGAGGATGGGAGATTTCTGGTTCTTTAACCTACTTTTTCCTAGAACTTTCCTTTCCTTTTACATTTTAATTAGTCTTGATAGCCCCATCACTACTCAGTCTCGACAGCATTAGGGTTTAAGTGATATTTGGTGAGCTGATATAGGTACAGAAATCTTGTATAATATCCAGTGAGCATTCATTAAATCTTTATTGAACACCTACTATGTGCTTGGGGAATAGAGCAGTGAATAAAATAGATGAAGTTCCCACTTCATGGAGCTTCCAGTCTACATCTGATTCTTCAGGGTATGTGGTCTCCATCACATTTTCTCGGTCACAGTCTCCCCAAGAACACACGAAATCTAGGTGTACACATTTCTACCCATTCCAATTGTCATCAGCCATTTGAAAAATCATGTTGTGACTTAGCATGAACTCTGTCTTATTTTATCTAAATGAGAAGTTAGATTGCCCTGACCATCTCTTTGTCCTTTCAGCTCCAGCAGTTTTTCAGTCCCATGTTGGAAGAACACCAGAGGCTCACAGTTCATGCCAAATTACAGACAATAAAGAACAAAAATCTGAAAAACAAAAACCAAAGTGCCAGGATAGCTGCATGGCTACGGAAAAACACATAATTTAGTGGCTACTTTAAGCACTCTCCTTGCATATTATAATGTAGTTTGCTCACAGTTTTGTCTTCCAATACTTTGTGAGTCTAGAAAAACCACTTGTTTTATTTGTATTTCAGTCACATTTACTGCTCGAAGTCCTATTCTTCCCACGTTGTCACATTGGCCCTGAGGCTCAGTGATTGCTGAGGATTTTGCCAACATTGCTGTATTTCTGAGGAAGATTTCACTTCAAGTCGAGCTGTAAAAACCACGGAATTTACTTTAAATGACTTATGAAAACAAATTTACCTTAGAAAGTTTGCTTATTCTGTTGTGAAGACCAGTGGATATTAAATCACTGGCTAAATGAAAACATCCTTTTCTGAGGGAAATACAGATTTGCCATACTCTAGGGTTTATTTAATTCAATATTTAAAAGAATAACAAGCAAATAACACAATGGTGTAAGAAACAGAAACCAGAAAAATAATACTAGAAGACAGGAAAGCTGAAGAAAAACAAGTTTTAAAAAGAAGGAACAGACAATTTTATGAGCTATGTTAAGCAGCCCTACTGGCAGGAAATGTGTCTTCTCTTGCCTGTTTCTCACCACAGTGCCCAACGCATCTTGCCACACTTCACTGGCTATTGAACTTACAGTGTTACAAAAAGACCCAGAATCATTGGATCCCTAAAGTGCCTCTAGGCTCGCTGTTGTGGAGGCCAGATGGAGAGGAAGGCTCTGTCCTGAAGCTCTAGACTGTGTATTCATCTGTGGGATAGACGCTCTGTGGGACGGACACTCTTTAAGCCACAGTTTACCAGCGAGGGAAAATAATTATGTCAACAGACAATAGCAATTATGGGCTAATTTTCAGCACAAAAGGAGATCGTCAAATAAAGAGAAATGGAACTAAAAGGCTAACGAGAGCATAATCTTTACAGCTTTGCACTCAGGGTATTAAGTTTGAAATGTGGTTTCATATGGTCAAATTGAAGCTACTTGTAGTTTGGATAACTTTAAACATTTTCATCAGTCACAATGTATGGAATTAGCTTAGTTTTCTTACACCTGATTAAATCAGGACAGCTAAGGCAAATCAATCTACTCTAGAGTTTGTGTGTATATGATTTCATTGTGTTTTAATTTTGATTGTATTTTTATAGACTGGAGGTAAAACTACAGATCTATCTACATCAGAGTGATATTGTAAAGATTAAGGAATATGTCAATTAAAAGCTTTTAAATATGTTATATAAGCTCAAGGCAATGTAATCTAAGGTTCCCCCACCCCCATTTCTTGCATAAGTTAATGCAGCCACAAATTGAAATGCAAAACAAAAGTTCATTTTCATATTTGCTTCACAAGAAGATGCTCCCTGAGTGTGAGTGGGAGGCTGAGATTTGGACATGAGGACAAACCAAAGCACAGTCTGTCTACTCAGACTTGACCATGGATCATAGGTCAGAAAGATTTTTCTTTAAACTTAAAATTTTAAAGTTTAAGCAATAAAATACCTCCATGTCTTTAGATTGTTACATACGCGATATCTTCTTGTGTTTTCTTAAACATTCTTTCTATATTTCCGGTATTTCCTCTGATCATCGATCTCGTCTTTTAATAACAAGGTCACACATCCTCTCAACGGCTTTTCTCTGCCTCCTCTTCCTCTCCACCACTTCCACCTCTTCCCTTTCTCCCTCTGGCTCCCCTGTTTTCCTTTCCCCTTTCCAGTTACCTCTATCTGGTTGTCCATGCATTGTGTCCTTGATCTTCTTAGCCCACTGTGTTCTCATTCCACCAAGGGCAGTTGGAGGCTGACACTGGGGCCTAAGTGGACTCTGATGCCTGTAATTGGTGATGCCAAGAACTTCCTGATTCTCTCAAGAAGCACATAGGCAGCGCTCTCCAATTATCTATTGATAATTAAAGTCCCATCATATTTTAACTACTGTAGTAATTAAACTGTGCCAAAAGTGTTTATCCAATATCGAATGCTCAAATATTTGGTTAATAGCCCTTCCTCTAAAAATGAAAAAGAATTTTGAATAATGTAAAATTTTTCTGACTTGGATGAAACCAATTACTCCAAATAAGCATGACATTTTATTATATTATACCTTATACTTAGTATAAAAAAAAGAAGTAATTAGTGATTGATTACTGTGATAGCAATAAGTCACAGAGTGATACCGAGGCACATTTGTTTAAATGGTATAAACAATTAACTAATAAACCAGCTTATCTATTAGCACCACAAATTTAAAAGTTTTTCTGATCCATCCAATTTAGTCTGTTCATCCTAAGAAAAGTTAACAAGATTTACAATGTATTCATGATTTTTTTCAATTTGGTAATTAGAAACTAGTGTTTTCCTCACAATGTTATACTGCTTTCCCGGTGAAACCCATCAGTGACTTTCCAGTTTTAGCTTTAACTGAAAGAATGAATGCTTTAGCCTTGAAGACTCAAGATCCTCTGTAATTTAGAGCCCTAGGGCCAATGTGTAAAGCAGTTTATTATGAGAAACAAAGAAGCAAAATAAGACGAGATTTAAAAGGATCTCTACATGATTACTTTTCCTGTTTACCCCAGTAAATGCTATCTTTTTTCCATCCAAACTCTAGCAGAACTAACATGTCCAAAGCAAAGTCTTAAGGGGGACTTACAAATAAATATAACTGCCTCCCACACACAAAGAATTATATAATGTAGTCAGCAGTATTTGAAACCACATGTCATTGCCTCCAGCTCGATTTTCTCTCTAATCACTAACATTCATCAGATATTCTTTACAACAAACATATTTAGAAATTATCTGGACTCTTCCTCTTCTCTTTGTTTCACAAACAGTTTAGTTATAAAGGTGAGGCAGAGCAAGGTAGGTATCTACACCAGTGGGAGCCAAAGGGGAGCTGTGGTGGCCCCTGGTCTGGAATGGAGTGTGAGAGTGTGAGTGGGGTGAAGAGGGAGTCCACATAATGGGAGCAGCTTGGCACAGGATGTCAGAGCCCGAGAAGAGTTAGCTGGATGACTACACAGTACAGGGAGGGGGTTTAAAATATGGAGAGTCAGAGCTAAACAGGGTCGGGAGGACATCTATGCAAGGGAACCACCAGCATGGGTAGTCAAAGCCCAAAGAGGGTGAGAATGGGGAGTGCAAGTCATAGTGGGTGCAAAGGAGGTCCAGACCAAGTGTGGGGTGGCCCAGCATGAGGTATCAGAGACTAAGGAGGGTGAGGAGGGCATCCACATAGGGTGGGGGAGAAGCAGAGGTGGGAGCGTGGTTACCACAGGGGTATGGATCAAATAGGAAAATATACAAATAATAATAGAATCCAGATTACTCACTGTTGGAGAAGGGAGTTGCAGCTATTCAAAAGGAAAAAACTAAAATGAACCTTTTGTTGTTGCATTGAAATTAGAGGTATTGATGTGAATGGTTCCCGCAGTTCTCAATACATGGATAGGTTTATACATACACACATATATGTATTTGTAGACATATCTTGCTTTTGTCTCTGTGTAGATACATATAGCTATAGATATATAGAGAGAGATAGAGATATAGATATGGATATGACTATTGATAGAGACACCCCAGCTTTTCAACTGAGAAGGTCTGGGAGCACCAACATGCTAATAACAATGAGCACAGCCAGTGTCCAGATCTTGGCTCCTAAATGCCATGCTCTATTAAAAGAACCAGGGCTCCTTGGGGAAATGGCTGATTTCAGCACTGGGACAAGAAAGGGACAATTTGAGATAGAACATCTTTTTGTACCAAAAGATAAGGAATTGCTCAAAGAATGATAGGGAATAGTGCAGAGTACAAAAGTCAGCTTGAAGGGGCCCCTATTAATTAAATCTAGGAAAATTTGAGCATCATAATAAAGACAGTAAAAGAATAAAATAGGGGTTCACGAATCTATACTTATATGTCTAAATAATGAAGAATTTGAAATTTTGATGTGGAAAAGACTATAAACACAACTGCAGAGTTAACGTCCCTCAAAATACTGAAAAATTGCAGAGTGGGTGAGTAATTTACAGTGGAAAAGCCTGGCAGATATCACCTTAACCAACGAATTACTATGAACATCATTACAGTGGTATAAGTAAAAAAATCTGTTCCAGTTAATGAGGTAAAATGACAAAAATACAGCATTACTTTTGTTACATTTCTGAAAAATCCACGTAACATGCATTAATCTAATTATAAGGAAACATCAGACAAAGTCAAACTAAGGTTCATGCTAGCAAATAGTCTTCAAAAGTGTCAATGTCATGAAAGTCAAGGAAAGATGAAGGACTGTTTTAGACTGAAGGAGATTAAAGATACATGACAAAATGTTAACGTGATTCTGAACTGAATCCTTTTGCTATAAAAGACATTATTTGGACAACTGGAAAAATTTGAATGGAATCTGAGGATTAGGTACTAGAAATGTAACAGTGTTAATTTTCTAACATTGGTAATTGTGTTATATTTATGCAGGAAAAAAATTTCTGGCTGTAAGAAATATACATCAAGGGGTGAATGGAGTATTGGGTGAAAATTTCCTCTTAATGATTCAGGAAAAAAATTATTTTTACTGTAATTCCAACTTTTCTATATATTTGCAATTAAATAAATTATATTTGAAAATAAATAAAAGTTATTTTTTTTATTAGAACGGCAATGCATTTTTCTTTTAAATCATTTTTTCTTTCAAACTTGGTAATGGCCATAGTCACATCCTGAAATTATCTATTAAACATTTCAATAAGCACAAAGTGAAAACACAAGTTGTCCAAAAAGAGTCGATTTCTTGTTTAAGCCAATATTTTCCATCTTAAACCAAAGGGACTAAAAAATTAAACTAAAAATTTATTACTCAAAATTAACAAAGCTACATTAATGTAAAATAAATGTAAATCATTAAACTTTCAAATAAAGTTTATATGAAACTTATGTTTCTGGAATCACTAAAAAATAAGACTATATAATATACATATATGAATGTGACCTTGAAGTCACTATGGCAACAACTTGACTAATCTATGTACAGTAATGCCTAAATAATATATTGCCATTTTACATAACTAGTGATAAATGATATGTAAGTCTAAAAATTGTATAATACACAATAACTGCTATATAGCTATATATTCTTAAGAACTATTATCTTGATTTAAGGAACACTCTCTGCTAGGTACATATAGCAGCTACTTTCATACTTTCTCATTGGAGAAAATAACTAGATAAATAAAAATTATTTTGATTTGATTGCTATAACACGACTTCAACATTCTAAATGTGATTAAGAGATATAGAATGAAAAATACAGATAGAGACTTCTGCACTATTTAAAAAATTAATATCCTTGAATCAGAATTTTTAAAATAATAAATTGCAGGCATTTTTATAGGAATATTTCCTATGTAGGCTATATCCTTAAAAGTATATTATAACTTTGCTAAAAGTTTATTTTGTGAGAAAAGGTTATTTGTGTAGAGGAAACAAACTGGAATAGATGATAGATGATAGAGGCTTTGTCCATCCCTCTTGCGACCATATCAAAGTTGTGACAGAAACACAGGGCAAACAGCAAGCAAAGTTGCCTGGGATCTAGATGAACAGAAGCTCTACAACTAGGGAGAGAAATAAGAAATCACCCTGCACGGTAGAAGGTAGGAGGGGGCGAGGATGCAAGGATGACTGGTCCCAGCAGCTGAGTGGGACAGAGGCTGTAGCAGTGGCAGTGGGCAGCTGCAGATGCCTCTTAAAGGGGCCATGTCTGTAACTGGACTTTCGTGGTGATAGACTTGCTTGATCTGAGCACCAGCACCAGGTGGGCTGCTTGGGGGCACCAGGGACTTACAGGGGGACACTGAGTTATCCAACAAAGAGCCAGAAGTTAGCTTCTCTCCTGGACATAAGTGCTAGCAGTATCCATGGTCCCTCTGTTGAGCCTTTCCCCCTCCCAATGTGTGGACATACCAGCGCTGCCATAGCTGAAATGTCATCAAACTGGATAACAGAGGTTGCTTCACCCAGAGGATTTCCTGAAACTCCGCCTCCCCCAACTCATGGTCCCACCCAAGCCACATGCAGTTGTGTCCTTGATGAGTCTTGTGCTCCTTGCCGAACAGCTCCAAGACCCACACTAGTGACAGCTGACCTCGGTTTCTGGCATGGCCTCTTGAGGCAACTATAAGCACAGCATCTGTGGATTGCTTGCTGAATCTTAACTAGTAGCTCTGGAGTGGCACAGGCTAGGCTTGAACTGGGCCTGCAACTGAACCCCTCTCAGGACTATGCCACTAGACACCTACTATATAAAGCCACGCTAATAAGATTGGGAGACTTAGGAGCTTTGCTTAGCACATAGACACAGACACAGAAATGCAGCAAAAATGGGAAGACAAAAAAGCAGAAACCATATGAGAACAGAACAGAGATCCAGGAATAATGGAGTCAAGCAATCTAACAGATGCAGAGTTCAAAACACTGGTTATAAAGATGCTCAATGAAATTAAAGGAAGTGTAGATGAACTCAGTGGGAACTTTAACAAAGAGATAAAAAACATAAAAATGGAAATGGAAATTATAAAAGAGAACCAGCCAGAAATGAAGAACACATTATCTGAGATGAAGAATATATTAGAAGGAATCAACAGAATGGATAAAGAAGAGAATTAAACCACCGATATAGAGGATGAGGAAGCCAAGGACACCCAATCAGAATGGCAAGAAAAACATAACCAAGAATATAATAATAATTTAAGGAGCCTATGGAACAAAATTAAGGGTAACAACATCTGTGTTATAGGGGCACTTGAAGAGGGATAACAAGAAGTTGAAAATATATCTGAAGAAATAAATGAAAACTTCCCTAATGTGATGAAAGAAATAGACATACAACCCCAGGAAGCTCAGAAAAAAGCAATTGGTTACCTACAAGGGAGCACCCATAAGACTGGCAGCTGATTTCTCAAAAGAAACTTTGTAGAACAGAAGGACTTTGCACAAAATATTCGAAGTGAGAAAAACGCGGGATGTACAACCAAGAATATTTTACCCAGCAACGCTATCATTTAGAGTCAAAGGACAGATAAAGAGCTTCCCAGACTGGAAAAACAAACAAACAAACAAAAAAACCTAAAGGAATTCATCAACACCAAGTCAGTATTACTGGAATTATTGAAAGGACTTCTTTAAAAAGAAAAAAACATGTGTCAATAACATGAATAAAGAATGGTAATAACTATATCTATCAACAAGTACCTCAAATGGTAAAGAATTAAGTGCTCAAACCAAAAGACAGTGGCTGAATGAATAAGAAAACAATGCCCCTACATATGTTGCCTACAAGAGACTCATTTCAGATTAAAAGATTCATACAGACTAAAAGTAAGGGGATGGAAAGAGATATTGCCTTGTTGGACCTAGAGGTATGTGCTGAATGGAATAAGTCAGAGAAAGACAAATACCATGTGATTTCATGTACATGTGGAAACTAAAGAACAAAATAAACAACAACAACAACAACAAAAACAGAAATAAACTCATAGATACAGAGAATATTTTGAGGGCTACTAGATGGGGTGGTGAAAAAGGATGAAGGGATTAAGAAGTACAAATGGATCGTTACAAAATAGACATGGAGATATAAAGTGCAGCATAAGAAAAATAATGGTGTAATAAATATGTAAGGGAGAAGAGGAGTACTAGATTTAGTGGGGTGATCACTTTGAGTTATATAGATTTCTAATCACTATGATGTACAACTGAAACTCATATATTATTGTATGCCAACTATAATTGAAAAAAACTAATTGAATTGTACAATGTATATGAGCAACTAATTATCTATTATATTTCAATAAAGTTAGAAAAATTATTTTAATTAAAAGGCTATTTGTGTATATATATGTACATAGAACCCAGTATGCGTATGTGTGTGTGCATAAATAGTATCTGTGTTTGTATGCCTGCCTGTCCAAGACTGAACTGCATGTTTATTGTTTTGATTGTCCTGGAACATGAACAGCAGGATATTAAGTGGGACAAATTGAAGGCATCATCTCTCTTTACTGTCTCTCACAAACAATGCCAAACTGCTGAAAGTGAGCTATCTTGTTGAGTCTTGGATCCTGGGGGTTTATATAGATTACATATACATATACGTATATGTATAAGAGGAGTAAAGGGGTGCTAAGCATGGAGTTTGGAGGAGTTTCTTCTTTTCTATTTTCAGTGCAATGATCACTTTATCATTTAAAATGGCCCCTCAATGTTAGCATATCTTAGTTGGGGTCAACACAGTCTGTTAGTCCCATCAGTTCCCATGAATCTGAACAATCTTTAGTGATGCCTGAGGTCCCATGCCTCACTTAGGAAACTGTTCTAAGAATGCTCTATAACAGAAAATATGTTTTCTTTCAGAAAGCATTTTTTGAACTTCCCAATCGTGAACAGAAGGCCTTCCTAACTGTTAGCACTAGACGGTGGCTTCAGTAATTGTGAGCTCCTATGAGGGGTAAGTAGGATGAGAGTAATTATTTCTTCATGAGGTGGATGTTCTCCCTCATTTCTCTCTAACCCCATTTTATTTTAAAATTTGGTAATGGCCATAGTCACAGTCCTGAAGTTATCTATTAAACATTTCAATAAACACAAAGTTAAATATACTCCAAATTTTAGAGAAAATATACTCATTTTATAAATAAGTTCAGAGAGAAGTTACGATCTATCCAACTCAAAGTAGCATAATAAATTAGAGATGTGGTCACCAGGAAAACACCACTACCAACTGAATGCACTCTACATGATATACTCAGCTATGTGCTATGAATACTTTATCACATCTCCAAAATAACCCCATGAGACAATGTATCCATTAAGATCCAGTCAGAAAAACAGAAACCAGACCATTTTGTTTGTTTTACCAAAGAGATTTTAATATTAGGGATTTAACAGCTATTAGAGAAGTGAAAGAGCAAAAGAAGACCCCTAAGATATAGTACAGGAAGTAGTTCTTTCCCATAGGGCTAGAAAAGAAAGGGCAAAGGTTGGAGTTACTACAATGTAGAAGCCTGGACTAGGGAGCACGAAATTTTCTGTTTTGTTTGAGTCCACCCAGAGTCCTCATTCCAAATGTCAAGGTCTCACTGCTTTCCAATCAATGCCCTAACTCTCACAGTAAAGACTCTGCAAGGCCATGAATTCAACTTGACATAATGATGCGTCCTGCATCAAAAATTAAGAGATTTTTTTTAGAACTGCCTTTGCAGTTCTCTGGTTCTCTATGACTTGAGCTGATCATTTTCTTCCTGTAATCATCCAGCACACTCAGAAATAGCCATTCTATCCTATATCCTTGCAGTCACAGCGGTTAAACACAGTAGTCACTGGGCCCCAAAGCCACTTGCTTTAGTAGGTATTTCATTGTCATCAACCACCTGATTAATCATGGTAGCACAAGGATCACTGCTGTGTTCAAGGACAGGGCATGATCTGAATCCCACCTTGAGAATCTGTTTCCTAGAAGTCTGGTGGTCTTCAGTCAGGCTCCAGTCAGGAAAACAGAAACCAGATCAGCTTTTTTTGACTAAGAAAACTTATCATAAGGAATTGGTATATAAGGAACTAAAAAGGCAAAAGAGGGCAGGGCAACAAAGGGAAGGAGTGGGATTATTTAGAACCTAGAAGCTAATGGTGGTGCCTCAGAAGCTCAGAGAAAGAGTCAGGTGGAGCTGGGATCCAGCCCTTAAGGAAGGGATCCGCTTGACTGGCGCCGATGCCCCAGGAACTCAGATGACAGCCCCTTGGAGCTGCACCCGGACCTCTGAAGAGGTGACTCTGACTGGTGGTATCTGTGAGAGAACGTACCAGGAAAGGTCTGGAAGACTGGGGGCGGGGCGGGGGTGAATCTCGGGAACTGAAATCCAACAGCCACACCACAGTCAGGAGGAAGAATCATTGCTGGAGTGATGCGGCATTGAAACCGGAAGCAAGCCCTTTCTCCCTCCTCCAGCCTTCCTGTGGCCCTCAGCGCCCCCTATTGGCAGAGCGGGCAAAGCGGAAATGCCCCTTGCAGAGTCTGAGTCCTAAAAACACACCGCGGAGTATAAAAAGGTGGATTTGGAACCGAGGGCGTGGCTTAGTAACCAACTCAGGTAAGTATAATTGTTCTGATTTTAACACATGGGGAAACAGGCTTAAGGCCACAGTGCTGGCCCAAGCAGAAGCCAGAATTTAAAACCCACTGTTTACTGCCGAACGCTGTTTACTTTGGGTTTTTCTTTTACCTGTTAACTTGGGACACGGTTAAGATACTATTATATACTGAGAATCCTCATCTGAAACTTATTTAATCCACACACATCTACTGTGGACCAGAAATATCCCGTGTCAGGTAGGCAGCCCTTGGACAGGCAGTGCTTTATGTAGACGTGGCCATTCAAACCAAAACTTTCTAAGAATTTTTTTTCTTAGAATGGTTCTTTTTTTCCTAAGACTGGTTTTTGAAAGAGAGTTAAATTGGACTTGTATTAAAAACAAACTTTAGATAAATGCATTTAAATAGATTGTTGCATCTACTTTGCAAACATTATTTAGACAGATTTTTACAGGATTACAAAATTCTTAACTAGATTCATGCTGTCAAATCAACATTTATTATGGTTTGTAATTACATTTAAAAATTATAAACTATACAGGAAGTACAGCCTAAGGACATTTTATTGATATAAATAAACTTTAGTATATAAATATAACCCAAGAATATGCTTATATTGCTTATGAAAGTTAGCTTTAGCCGAAATGCCGAGTTCCTATAGTTTTCATAAACCATATACAACCATAAAAAGGATTGAAGTGAATCCAGTTTAAAATATCAAAAATTTAATTCAATATAAATTGTAAGTGTGATCTATATGTCAATTTTTTGAAAAATATTAGAGTTTAATATATTGACGCATTTTGAATGTCCTGAAAAAAACAATTAATGGGTTTTCTTTTGCTTTTTATATAGTTTTCCATTTCAAATGGGAAATTCCTCCTCCTCTAGGTGTCTCTCAGTAATAAAATGAAACTATTACACTGCATTAGTGATTTTCTCTTGGGCTTCTTGTAAGTATTTCATTCTATAGTTGTTGATTAAGTACAGCCATTCTTGATTATGTCAGCCACCAAGAAAGTAGGGATGGGAAATTTGGGCAAAGAGAAGGCTCTTGTCTTCAACCTCCCCTTCAATTAGGACAGCTCCAATTTTGTTGCTTTTGTATATTGGGATTTATTTAGAGAAAAATCTAAAAAACAGTGTTTGAGGACTCATGGATTATGTGATTTCTAAACCCCTTTCCTGGTGCAAAATCACATTGACATCTGGCATGTCCATTCAAGAATCTTCTGCACAAATCATTCCCTTTTCTCCCACATTCCCTCTTCAGAGTTCTTTACTTCTTTCTGAAATGACTTACCCTTGACTGTAGAAGGAGTCAAACAATTTATATTTAATATACATGAAAATTCTGGATCCAGTGTCCATTTTGACTGATCCTTGGTCACTAAGAAACATGCCCTCCACATGGCATTCTTGAAGTAGTAAGAGTTATTATTTTTAAATCTTTTAATTCTGGATTAGGGCTTTTGCACCATCTGCTGGACATATTTAATTTTTACATACTATGAGAGAACTGTACATTTATTGTCAATTATCTTTTAAAATATTAATATTTTAAAAAAATTGTAAAATATATTATAGGATATGTGTAAGAGTAGAAAATAATAAAGGGTAAGACAACAATTCAGAGATACCTACTAGTAATATCTAATGTTATTTCTTTCCATGCACAGAAGAATATGTTAGCTTTCTGTTTTGGCTTAATTTTTTTTTAAACAGAAATTTGAGATCAACACTGGCTATTTAGGTTGTGCCAGTAATGAAAAGAGAAGACACATTACAGAGATATGAGATTTATGGGAGGGACTGCTCTCAGTCCCTGCATGTATGTGAACCTTAAGGTTTACTTTGCCTATTATGCAAGGCATGAATCTTATGCCTTAATTTAACAGGGCAGGGTGGGAGTAGAGATAGGATTGGGAGAGTGGGTTAGACCCTGGAAAAGTGCCTTGTATTGCTCAGATCCCCAGGAAACAGATCCCCAAGTTACTATTCCCAATGGTAAATTGTAACATCACTCCTTTCTGTTCATGGGATATGTACTGAGCACCCTTGTGCTAGTTACTGCAACATGTGTTATAGAATGAAGAAGTCTTATAGATGCTGCGCTGAAGTGAGAGAAGTCCAGGAGGGGAGACAAGTATGTAAATAACTGCAATAAAAGCTTGGAAACATAGAAACAAGAATGCTTATCCTGACTGGGCAACAGGGAGTGTTTCACAGTGGCAGTGTTCAAAGCACACTGTGAGGAAAGCGTAAGTGGGTCCAGGAGGTGGGAACTTTCCTGGCATTTAGTGTCAGGTTAATGGAGGGATTCTATGACAACAAAGCTGGGAAGATAGACTTAGATCATGTCATGGAAGGCCTGGAATATCATGTTGAGGATCGCAAAGCACCACAAAGGTTTTGGAGGAGGAAAGTGATACAGTGATTTTAGAGCGCTATAGCTGTGGTAGTGATGTGTGAAGATGTGAAAGACTAAAGGCAGAGAAACCAGGTTAAGGTCCAAAGCTGACCTGGTAAATATGTGGGGGTGTGAAACAGAGGCAAAAATTCATTATTCAATGCACGTAGGAAACAGCACGATCAGAAAACCACATCATGAATAATTACTACTAACTAAAGTAAAATTTGGACCCAATTGTGAAAGAAATCTGAGAGCAAACGTATGGTTCTGTGGATCTCTAACAATATGCAGAGCCTTCCAAAATTAAGTAGCGCATCCCGAGGGGTCAAACTGGAAGCAGTTTCCTTGGAATTGCATGTCTCTGATAGGTTTCCATTGAGTCCCTGGAGCCTGAGAAACATCATGGAGTAACAGAGAAAATGGAGCAGAATGAGAAATGCACAGACAAATCACTCTCACTGTCGGAGGGACAGGGTAGGGGAGACAGGGGAGATGGCAATCAGCCCTGCAGATACTAGTCTTGATTAGTTAATGGACCAGGGACATTCCAGGCTTAAAGGTAAGTCAGGAGCACTTGTAAGCCTGGAGTGGAGGCTTATGCCCAGAGCAGGGGATTGGTGGGAAAATTTCCAAGTGAACATATCTCTATTTGCTCTCTTACATCATCCCTCTAGTCCCTCTTCCCATTATCATTCCACAAATAGCTGTCCCAGAAAGAATGGCCTCCATGTAAAGATCACAGATAATCAGAAAGGATCAGAATGAGACCTCTGCAAAGGCACTGGGAAAAAACAACATAATTGTTAAAGAATACATAGCAGAACAAATACACTATAAATCAGAAGAAAATACAAACTTCTCCATGTAATAAAAAAAATTTAGAAAACATTTCTTCTTTGAAATGAGATCAAATCAGAAATAGGACTTAAAAGAGATATGATCGAAAAAGAGAGAAGATAAGTAAATTTGGCTAGCAGAGACAGACCAAATGAGATTTAAATCCACAAACGCTTATATTAGGGGGAAAAAAGGACTGAAAATTAATGTTAATAACATTAACATATACCCCAAATAGAAGAATACGAAATAGAAAATAAAAATACAAGGAAGAGAAAGAAAGAAAGAAAGAAAGAAAGAAAGAAAGAAAGAAAGAAAGAAAGAAAGAAAGAAAGAGAAAGAAAAAGACAGGAAATAAAGAAATAAAGAAAAAAAATGAAAGAAAGACATAGACAGAAAGAAAGAAAGAAAAAAAAGAAAGAAAAGAAAAAATGACAGAGGAAAGAAAGGGAAAGAAGAACAGAAAGAGAAGAAAGAAAGAAAAGAAAGAAAGAAAGAAAAAAAGAGAAAGAAAAAGACAGGAAATAAAGAAATAAAGAAAAAAAATGAAAGAGAAAAGAGGAAAAGAAGGGAAGAAAGAATGGAAAGAGAAAGAAAGAAAAAGAGGAAGAAAGGAAGAGAAGTAAAAAAAGGAAGAAGGACAGGAAGGAAGGATGGAAGGAAGAAAGAAGGAAGGAAAGGATGGAAAGAAGGAAGAAAAGCTAGCTTTTCTTTGACAAGATGAGAAATCTGAGAGAGAAGGCATAAACAGTATTAGGAGTAAAAAGAGAGACATAACCATAGGTGTTCCATCCATAAAAGAAAACATGATTATATTATGAACAAATTTATGTCAATAAGTTTGAAAACTTAGAAAATATGGTTAAGGTCCTAGAAAAATGTAATCTACCAAAACTGTCTCAAGAAGGTGGGGCGGGGGGAAACCCTCTAGATTCTCATGTGAACTCTGCTTTCTTAACAATTAATGGTGTATATCTTTCTTCATTTCAACAAAGACATTTCTACAATATTTTAATGGCTGCATTGTAATTCTCTAATTTTGTTTGATAATTGTTAAATTTTCACTCTAGCAATTAATACAAGATACTAAATCTTTGTAAAGAGCTTTATCTTCCCTTAGAAGAAATTCCCCAAAGAGGAATTGCTGGGTCAAAGATTCCCATTTTAAAGCTTTTGTTACACAACGGCTAAATTTTTTTTTAAGTTGTGATGTAAGGGAAGTTTACATATTTTAGAAAGTTCTAGTTGGGGTGGGAGGGATTGTCCAGGCTATAATTAGGCTGAACCCTAGGTGTACTGCAATAGCAGCTGTTCGCTTATTTAGACTCTAATGAATGTCATTCCCAATGACAAAAATGGAGTGTCTGGCAGGCAGATGAAATATGGCAAGGCAGAAGAGAGTAAGCAGAGTTATGCAATTTCAGGATCTCTAGCAGCTCTGTTTTAGAAAATCATTAAGGTGATTTTACACAATTTTTAATCTGGACAGAGATCAGTGTCAGTATGCATGATGTGTAGGTGAACAGTTTTTAAAAGAATTGCTTTACCGTTATACTATTGAATTGTTTAGAACTATTTTATTTATTATAACTATGATGTATTTATTAATAATATTACTATTAACATAATTATTAGGCTAATATTGCTCTTCTAATTTGATTTACTAATATAGTATACTTATGACTTTATAGACTACTTTCTATTCTCAGGAAACATTTTATATTTGCTGTACCTAAATTTATTCTGGTATCTTTCTTCCATTATATAAAACTTTTGCTCAAAGCAGCTCCATCTGCCTAGAATGCCTTTCCTACTCCTTATCTATCTACCTATATTTCTCTGTTCATTTTCACACAACACCTGGCTGATAAGAGGTACTTAACCAATGCTTCCTGGGTGCATAATTCAAAAAGTCCTGGTAATAGATACACTTGTGTGCTTCCAGTGATAGAGCTACTGGTCCTGGCTCAAGTTACCAATTCCATTAATTTCTGGCCCTCCATAATGATTGCCACTAGGAAGTCTGCCTTTTCAAAAGTATAGCTCTTCCAGTTTCACAGTGTTAACTATACCTGCTATTTTCATTTAATAATATATTCTGGAAATCACTCTATATCACTTCATAGAGATCTTCCTTATTCTATTTTCATAGCTGTGTAGTACTCCATGTTTATGGTACATGTGAATGTATTATAATTTATTCAACCACTTCCCTATGTATGGGCATTCCAATATTTTGCTATAATAAACAATAATATAATAAATAAGCTTATGAGTTGTGTTACTTTTAAGTACAGCGTATATTACAAATTAATATATAGGTAACTACAAACTGATAAAATAAGTTAATACAACTCATAAAGATTTCTACTCTCCAGGAGTTAATAGGTAAGCTGAGAAGTGTTTCAGTATGTGAATCCTTCATTTGAGAAAGCAACCAATTTTAAATTACATTCAAGTTATCCTTTAGAAAACCTGAGAATATCTGAAGAGAAAGAAATATATATTCTTTGTAAAAATCATGTCAAAAGTGCAATAAATTCTAGATCAGTAAATTCAGGTCTTAACTTTGAAGAATACTCTTTGATCTTTTAAAATTAAATTGTCATCTTTTAAAAACATGATATAAAGTTCTGAAGATTTGTCAATTAAACACTATTAGTTTGAAAAGCTATTAGATTATGCTTGAGAAACTTAGAAATAATCCAGGATAATTATTTTATATGATTTATTTACTTTTTAAATTAAAGAAATAAGAGGAAGTAACTTTCAATTCTGTGGTGCACTATTATTTCACAGCACTTTAATTTTTTTTTAAAAGTTTCAGTTGGGACTTTTTGTGGTTGGTCACAATCCTCATCTTTTAAAAGCTTTTTCTCCATCCAGTTATAAGAGGATTACTGTCCTTGCATTTGGCTCTTGATATGTTTGTTCCTTCTGTAGCAAAAAAAAAGTGTGGTTAGATCAGTGAAGAGTGCCTTCTCCTGTTGTTTGTGTAAAACCAAAGCCAGATGTTGGCTAAATAATATGTTTTTTTGTAAGTTGTGATTGTGGAAAATCTGGTAGGATTTTTACCTTTGAGGCTTATTAGTCCTTAACTGGCAAGATGGAATTGACAGTCCTTAAGTGGCAAGATAGCAAATTTTTGATAGGCAAAATGTACTGTATGTAGTCTCATACAAAATGTAATCTCAAAAAAAATAGCAGTTGCTTAATGAATATAAAGTTCAGGTCAAATATACTTAAATCTGGTACCACCTTAAGGTTTCCCATTATTGCCAGATGAGTTGCAAGCTCTTTTTTTGTTTCCTTTCCTTGTTCTTTGCAGCAAAATAATTAGGTATGATGTGGTGGTTTTTACCCTATAATTCACAAATAGAGTGGTTTTAATGACTCATAGCACAATATCTGAGTCCTAGTGGCAGAGGACAATGGTTAGAGGGTTGTAATTTAGAGATTAATAAATGTCTTAGACACAGCTTATGAACATGGTTTAGTTTTCTCTTGGGACAACACAGTTTTTTCTTAAATAGTTTTTAGCTTATATATACATATTTTAGCAGCTTGCCAGGGTGTGTGTGTGTAGTGTGCTATTTACACTGAAATATAAAAATAGCCAGGAGGAAGTTTGGTGTTAATATTAGTTGAACAGTTGAAGTTGAGATATGAGACTGAGCAGTAGAGTCAAAACTTAAACTCTAGATTCATTGCTTATTGCAAATGAAAAATGAATGAGGAGATAGATCATCATTTCCTGGTTTCATGTGATTTTAGAATAGACTTGTGGTGGAAGAGAAAGTTAACGATGATTACATCTATACCCTGCCCCTACAAACCCCTCTGTTTTTCTACCTCTCCTCCTCTCAGCCAATATTATGAAGGCACTCAATTATAGGAGCACCTTAGAGACCTATGACTTTTTCCCTAGAGGGTTCTATGGTTTCTCAGCAAAACAAAGGAAACAGGCAGTACAGTTTCTCTTTTTCCTCTGTATTTTTTTCTTCTTTTTCATCTAACTCAAAGGTATGTGTATTTTCTCTTTACTACTTACTGCTTCAGTTGGACAAGGCAACTCTCATTAAGAAATAGAGAGTAATGGAACTGTGGAAAGTCATAATTAGAAAGGCATTCCTTTTCCAGATATGTATTTAAACTTGAGTCCCTCTGAGGCTGGTAGAGAAGAGGCAAAAACAAGCCATTGGATGTTGACTCTGAATTAACGTGTTGTAGTTGAGAGTGGAGGAAAATTGGTGTTCTTTTGTTTCAGTGTGGACTGAAATAAAAATGAAAGCTAAGAGAGGAACATAAAGGAGACTTAGGGGTCTGAGAACATAACCTCCACACTTGAGATTTGGGGTGAATGGTTTCGAAGTGTATTTATCAACATAATGCCAAATGTATTTATCAAGATAATGCAGAAAATGGCCCAGTCTTCTGGTCTCATAAAATAAATGTCTTCCTTCTCTACTGTTCATCGTTGGGGCAGAGTAAACAGACAGGTTTCTGGTTTTTATAATCCTTAAAATTGCAGAGAATTGAAAGTGTAATTCAAGAAATCCAGATTATAAATAAGGTGCTTGTAGAGAGGCACTTACAGATGATGATCTGTAACTGACTCAGGCAGGCCCTTCAGGGAGTTTGGTTTCAGAGCCCAGACTGCAGAATTCCCAGCATTAGCAAAAACAACTACATGGTCACATTGTGTTCCATAGTTTGTCAAATTTTCTGCCGAGTGCCCTTTCAAATTATATTGAAAACATGATATTGTTTTCACATTATTATATATTGAGCCGTAGAAGGGTGTATGTGTGTGTGCATGTGTGTTGGAAAATACAGCAATGAAAGTACCATTAGGAAATTTTATATATTGTAAATAAAGTTGCTTATAAAACATTAACATTGTTCATCTGAAAACACTCTCAAAGGTTTGGGTCAAAATTACTTTTAATTCTTATAGACAAATGGCAATGGAGATTTTGTTAGAGGTTATTGAGCAGTTTTTGTGGCTTTGAAAACAGCTGAATCAGCTGGGAGGGAGCAGCAAGGGAATAACTTAATTGATCATCTGCACAGCAGTTGTTTCTCTTTACCAAGTATGTTCCTGGTGGGATTTGACTCACCTATCAATTATCTCAGTGACCTGTCACATTTAGGAAGTAAAAGAACTAAGGCCACAGACAGAATGAGATTAAAATAGCTTGACTTTCTACTGTGATTGCTTTTAATGAAAACCTTTCAATTAAGTCATGACTCCATTACCCATTTGAATGTTCTATGTGGATGCCTACATGTGTGTCTTTTATTTCTAAATATCTTCTGGAGGTGGTTTACAGCTAGTATCTCTGAATAAACTTCTTTATCTGCTACTGAATAACAGTAGAGACCAATTTTTGAGCTAAAGTTTAAACTGAACACTTTTCTTGCTTCGATGATTTGCTAGTGTCCTTAGGGATAAAAGTAGAAAAAATACTTATTCTATGTTACGCAAGACATAGTCAGCTCAAATATATTCAACTGTATGGAGCTGTGGGGTATCCTAAAGATAAGCATAAGTGATTAAAGTGTGAGTCATTTTGCCTGTACTTCCCTCAATGACCTGTGCCTCAGAGTGAGCGGGAAGATGGAGATCTGGACCTGGTGCTGCTTCTAGGGTGACCTAGTTCCTGAAGCCTCCACAGAGTGAGCAACTTGTGAGGGTGTGTGATTGCGAGGTTTAAAGGTAACCATAATTTAATCACGATGACTCCTACTTCATCTGATGCTCAACCTAAGAAATGATAATTGACTTCAGTGCTGGAGAAATGGTTGGCCGTATAGGGCTATTGCCATGCAGCATTTTCCAAAGGCATTTTCAAGGATAACTTTGTCTATGTGACTTTCTTCTTCTGTGCTGACTTCTGATTCCATTCCTGAGGTCAGACACAGCTCAGGTACATGAATGGGAGTCTCTTGCCAGCACAGCCTTTGAGATGTGCGCTGTGACGGAAGAGCTGGAGGAGGCAAACTTGAGATTATCTGAAGCGCATTCTCCTCTACTTCTCCAAGCTTCCTTTTGAAAAGACTCTGTGTGGCTGGCATTGATTATGTCTCATCCTTCCACAGTATCCTGTGAACAGATAGTAATCATCATTAAAACAAATTTGGAAGCACTGTAACATCCTGAAAAGAGCTTAGTTTGGGAGGCTAGACAAATCTGGGTTTCATATTCATGCAGCCTACTAGTAACTATGGAGTCTAAGTGATCTTTCTGGGCCTCAGTCTACTCATCTGTAAAATAGAGATAATAATATCTAGTTCAGAGTATTGTTTTGGAATCAAATGAAGTAATATATGTAGAATGCTTAGCAAAGTGCTTGACACATAGTTGATGCCTAATAATTACCACTATTGACATAATATTCATGAGATTTATTGAGCATTGACTGTACACTAGTTCTAGGCTTGCTGAGGGGTAAAGAAAGGAGTAAGACTGCTTCTGGAGGTATAGACCTAATAGAAATAGGAACTTGAGTGTGAAAATTGAACTAATTACAGAAGGAAGATGAGTGTTACAGCCAGTATGAACCCTGGTGCTACTTAAGATTCCTGTTCATGATGAATCAAGGAGCTTGTGCCAACATGACATTGATGAACTTCCTCCTCCAGGAAGACAGTCTTGCTATGAAGAAAAATATCAGCTAACCTACCCAGGGTACTTAGTGAAGTAGTTGATTTCCATTCTGACCCAAGCCTGATACTAAACAGTCGCCCCCATTCTTGGGCCACACTTTGAGGATCCATGCTCTTAGAGTATGTTAGGTCTGCCACTGGGGGAGCCTCTTCTCTTTGTGTTAAGCCATATTTTAGATCTTTCATAGGCGATCTGGCATAATGTTAAGACAAAATACAGAGTTTGTTAAATCGATGTCATACACTTTTTGTTTCTTTAAATGCAATAATAACCCAGGATATACCACACTGCTTCCAGCCCTGTGCTTGAAGATAAGTATCTTCTATGGCCAGAAGCTGTAGTCTCAGCACCATGATTAGCGGGGGTGGTGGTGGTGGGTTCTCCCTGCCTCTTTGCAGGTGTTCTTAATCTTATTTTTTTGTGTCATGGACCCCTTTGGCCAACTGTTATATCTCTGGACCATTTCTTAGAATGATGTTTTTAATCATATAAAATCTGTAAGGTTACAAAGGAAACCAATTATATTGAAATGTATTTATCAAAATGTTAAAAACAATTTGTGATAGTAATATCTGTGTTTCATCTTTAACATATAATGAAATTTAGCATCAGGTCTAAGAACTACCATCATTTTGAAGAAGTGATGAGCATAAATAACATTTTGACATATCTACAACTCTGATGGGCTAGTAAAACATTTATGCTTTCCTAGGCAACAAAGTCATCAGTACTCCTAACACTATTGTGGTTTGTTGGTTGCATTATAAAGAAGGAAATGCCAGAATCTCAGTTAGAGGTCAGTGAAAATAAATATGCATTCTTTACCCATCCAGGTTCAGGGCCCCCTTCATTCATTCTTTGTTTAAGAACCCCTGCCTTGGGAATACCAAGCAGAGAAAAAGGGGAGTTCTGACCTTTTTATGACTTTTCCTGGGACAGATATTTTGGGCTTGTAATAAAAGTCAATTACAATTTAAGTCCCTGATGAGATTCTATTATAATTTCCTTTTGCTTTATTTGGCCTACAAAGGAGTATGCTTTTCTTCTAATCTATTTGTGGAGACCTACATGTCACAAAAGACTTAAACAAAGGCATCTTAGGCAGAGGATTTGCATGAAATATTCATTTCTCTCAATGCAGTTAAGTAGATGCCTTTTCAGGAAAAGTTCTTGCTTGCAAAGATGATCATAAGGTCATATCTATTCCCAGGAGGAGGAAAATTTGTTACACAAAGAAGCTAGAGGGTTTAGGTCACCTTTGGGGGAATTTTCTTGAGAAACTTCCCAATAGCCCAAGAGAGAAAAGGATCTTGGAGGACTAGAGTGATCAGAGAGGCTTCTTGGGCAGAGAAATAGACCACAGTTCAAAGAGGAAGGCTTGGGTTGGGTGAGAGATGGGAGGTATGTTAATGAGAATAGGGAAATCAGGTAGCTTTGTCCCTAGCGAAGGTATACATGGAGGTGAGCCTAGACAGGTAGTTTGGAGACAGTTATGTTGGACCTTCGCTGATATGCTAGGGATGTGGGACATTATTGGCAGAGGAAATCAGTGAAGTCTTTCAAAAGGAGGGAGATAAAGAAATTTCTGATAATAAGAATATCAACATGACCACATGTTTTGGCTGAATTGAGTGTGGGAAGAAAATATGGACAATAAGTTTAGGATCTCATGGTAAGACTGGATGGAGAAAATTATACCTGCTTTCTCTGTCCTAACATCTCTCATAATTGCCTAAGGGAAAGCTTATTAATTGTATAGATTACTAAAATTTTTCTCTGCAAATTATAACCCCAGTAGGTCTGGGATTCAACAGGGAATTTATCATTTTTATTTTATTTTATTTTTCAATTACATTTGACGTTCAAGATTATATTAGTTTCAGGTGGACAGCATAGTAGTTAGACATTTGTGTACTTTAAGAAGTGATCCCCCCAATAAATCCAGTACCCACCTGACACCATACAGTCACTACAATATCATTGACTATATTTCCAATGCTGTACTTCACATCCCCATGACAATTCTGTAACTACCAACTGAACTTCTTTTCCCTTCACCTTTTCACCCAGCTCCCCTACCCCACTTCTCATCTAGAAAACCTGTAGTTTGTTCTCTGTATCTATGAGTCTGTTTCTGTTTTGTGTATTCATTTATATTGTTCTTTAGATTCTGCATATAAGTGAAAATCATATGGTACTTGTCTTTCTCTGTCTGACTTATTTCACTTAGCATAATACCCTCTAGGTCCATTTATGTCCTCACAAATGGTAAGATTTCATTGTTTTTAGGGCCAAGTAATATTCTATTGTATATATATATATACCAACTCTTCTTTATTTAGTTGTTCTGTTGATGGGCACTTATTTGCTTCCATATTTTGTCTATTGTAAATAATGCTGCAATTCCTATGCTAGGAATGCATATATCTTTTCAAATTAGTATTTTTGATTTCTTCAGATAAATACTCAGAACTGGAATTGCTGTGTCATAAGGTAGTTCTATTTTTAATTTTTTGAGGAATCTCAATACTGTTTTCCATAGTGGCTGCTCCAGTTTGCAGCCCCACCAACAATGCATGAGAGTTCTCTTTTCTCCACATCTTTACCAACACTTGTTTTTTGATTTATTGATGATAGCCATTCTGACTATCTCATTATGGTTTTAATTTACAAATGTCCATCTTTTCATATGTCTGTTGGCCATGTGTATGTCCTTTTTGGAGAAATATCTACTTAGGTTCCCTGCCCATTTTTTAATTGAATTATTTGTCTTTTTTGAGTTGTAAGGGGTGTTGTGTGTGTTTTTTAAAATTCTGGATATTAACCCCTTATTGGATGTCTCATTGGTGAATATCTTCTCCCAGTTGGGAGGTTGTTTTTCATTTTGTTGATGATTTGCTTTGCTGTACAAAAACTTTTTAGTTTGATGTAGTTCCATTTGTTTGTTTGTTCGTTTGTTTATTTATTTATTTTCCCTTGCCCAAGGAGATGTATCAACAAAAATATCACTAAAAGCAATGTCAGAGAGTTTACTGCCTATGTTTTCTAGGAATTTTATGGTTTCAGGTCTTACATTTAAGTCTTTAATTCATTTTGAGTTTATTCTTTTATATGGTATACGAAGGTGGTCTAGTTTTATTTATTTTATTTTATTTTATTTTATTTGCATGTATCTGTCCAGTTTTCCCAATACCGTTTATTGGTAGGGAATTTATCATTTAGAAACAACTCCATGTGATTTTATCTTCATACAAGTTGGAAAATTCTCTGTAGGAATATTCGTCTGATCAGATGAGATAGTGCACGTGAGGGTGTCAAAGCAGAAATTGCATTGGACAAGGTTAAACAGGCAGTGAAGACTTTATTTAAGGCTATTGTAATAGGGGAGAGAAAGTAGAACTCAGTCTGAACTCAACTCCACAACAAAAAGCCAGAGGAAAATACTAGAGTACTTTAGGGGAGTACTGTAGTACTCTAGTCAATGGAATGACTTGAGCACACTGAGTTATTCTTGAGTTCGCAAATGTTTTTCTCTGTGATTTGGCCACCTGTGTTTGCTAATTGGTGGACAACAATTAGCAAGTTAGGCTTCTACCTTCTCACAGAGACTGACAAATAGGTCACTATCTTTCTGGATGATTACATTTCAAAGGGACGGCTCCTGGGTTGTAAAATTGGGAGGGGCTGGGAGAAGATTTACATCTCAATGGAGCAGAGAAAGAATTTACAATCGTAAGTTTTCTGAAGTAAATACCCTAAGAAAAGGGAGGTCTACAGTCTGGAAGAAGCCTGTCTAAAGTTTGTCAGGCTGACAGGAAGGTTAAGTCTATTTTCGTCAAGGGTAAGGTACTATTACTACTACTATTACTATCTTCAAGGTGGATTCTACCTGATAGAGAATGAAAAAGAAGAGTCAATATTAGGAGGGAAAAATCAACCTGACTTCCTAATCTAATGTTGGGAATTAGAAAGGGGGATACAGAAGGGTGAACAGTCAATATTGAGTGACCGTAGACATAGGGAATATAAAGATACATTGATAGAAATGGAATTCTCAGTTGACAGGCAGAGTGGTGGTACCAAATGACCCAGGCCAACTTGGTAAAGCATAACTCTCAGTTTCCTTTGGTTAGAAACAGGACCCTATAGCTAGTACGGGGAGTAGAAGAGAGGGAAACAGCAGGACTGTGGAAGCCTCCTCTGGGTCCTGGTCTGTAAAGCAGCCCTGGATGGTGCATTTGTGATTAGAATCTTGTGTTAGCTTCACCTAAGGCACACACAGACCATGTCATCTTGTATATATACTGAAGTATTTCAAAGTAAATTACAAGCATTTTAACAGCTGAGTTTTATGGAAAACTGATGACTTCCGTTAGTATGAGTTATATTAGAAACTTTTTATAAAACTCGAGTGAGGAGGTCAGGGCTTTTAGAGACAGCCTGCCATCTCTGAAGAGGTGACAACTGAAACCATGGGAATGGATAGGATTTTCACAAGGTTACTAGAGATGTGTGATATGAACGTGTCTTACCTTTTTTTTAAGGGAGTGAGTGTAAAGAGGGAAAATAGATGTCTAAGAAGTCACAGTCCTCTCAAGCAGGAGAGGATGGCCCAGAGGTCTATGATGCTAAGAACTGTAAAAGGTACAAATGATTTGCTCATGGAACGCCAGCAGAAAAGAGTAAAGTGGACTGGGGGAGTCAGATACAAGATTTGAGAGTGAGTGATAAGACAGAGATAGACAAATACCATATGATTTCATGTATATGTGGAATCTAAAACTCAAAATAAATGAACAATCAAAACAGAAAAAAAAAAAAAAGTGGTAAAAAAGAAACCAGAAGTGAAGATGGAAGTCTGGCTTTGAAAGAAAGTTAAGATGTAGGAAGAGAGCAGGAAAATCACAGGATTAAGCTACTGGGGATATATAAAGTTAATGTTTTACTTTTTTTTTTTTTTCTAATTTTTTAGAAAATGAGTGAACAGTCAGAAAAAAACAATTCTACTCAAGAGGGACCCACCGGTAAAAGTTCTCCTGAGAAAAATGGTCAAATCGGACAAAAGCAACTGGTATGGCATCTGGCTATTATGATTCCATGGTATTTGGGGAGTTCCCAACTTGGGCGCGAAGGTGGGCTCAGTCACGTCTCCTCAGGAAAGGTCTCTGCCCCTACTCCCCATGCTGATGGTGTTTTCCCTCCTCTTAACTCTGTTCACAGCTGAGCTGGTCTCACTTCACATATCTCCTCTGTGCCTCTCAGTTGCCTGATTGTTAGCCAATGTACTGTGCATTACAATCCTGCCCTTGGAGTAGACTGTTTTACCGAATATGGTCGAGTGTTTTTATTTAACAAACCCTTGGTTTTTGTCTTAATGTGTGCTAGCCAGGTTCTGAAACTGTATCATTTCACCTAATCCTTATCACTAGATACTATTGTTAACCCTATTTCACAGAAGGAGAAAGTGAGAATTAGAGAAGTCGGAATTTGCTCAAAGTACCCCAATAACAAGAGGCAGAGACAGATTTGAATATTGGTTGGCTTACCCTGCTCTCTATGTTCTTAAACTCTTGCTAGGCTACTGAGAATAGTAATAGAATGAACTAAGTTGTATTTACTTCACAGCTACACCTAAATGCAGAATTGCTTCTTAAGGTTAAGTTTATAAAACAAACCCATATACACACACCAAAATGAAATTTTAAAGATTTATATTATTTATATTTATATTAGTTTGGACCTACTAGACATCTACTAAACCAAGTAAACTGTAGAAAAGCCTGAGATTCTGTTACTAATTTACTACTTTGAAATTCATTCATTGAAAGTTTCCTTTTTGTTTTCAGGTATAGTATTTCATGTCTATATTAACCTATGTGTTTTTGGGCCACTCAGATTATTTTCTTCTAAAATCCTTCAAAAGAGCATTTTCTTCCCTCATGACATATGTTTTACATGTTCAAAATAAGTTATCAGGATCGTTTAAAGCATCTTTGTTACTTGTCTTCTTAATTAGGCCCCATTTAATTTAGAATTATAAATATCCCCAGAGACTTGGAAGTTTTCCACTAACACTCTAGAAAGCCATTCTAGCAAGATTTTCTTCTTCATATGTGACTTTGACTGACAGTGGAAACTTCAGATGGCTGCGTTGTGCATCGGAGCCCTGATGGAGCCACATCCCAGGGCAGTGAGTAGCTCTGAAACCCATCCCAGAGCACTGAAGGGAAGGACTGTGTGTGCTTGGGCTCTTGCTGTGGTTTGACACTTTTTATTGGCAGGTCTTTTTCAGCTAACAACTGTGGAAAGGCCTTTGCTCCCTTGTCTTTCTCCGTCATAAAATGCTAATTCTGACTTTCATTCCCATCATATTGGAGAAGCCAACTGATGTTTTTAGATATAAAAAGAATTCTATTTCCACTGGAAATACATTTTTATTATGTAAGTTTTATATGATGGATTTCTTTATTTAGAAAGAATGACCTAACATCTTTTGAAAATCAGAGAAAACTAATTATTTCTCTAGGTAAAACATTTGTACTTTCATGCCATTATGGTAAAAAATACAGGAAATTTATTTTGACATAATGTAAAACAAATAAAACTATCTAGTTCTCACTACTAATACACATTATTTCTTTCATAGCAACAGATAGAGCGGCAGTTAAGATGCTTAGCATTTCAAAACCCTGGACCACAAGTAGCAGACTTTAATCCTGAAACAAGGCAGCAGAAAAAGAAAGCACGGATGTCAAAGATGAATGAGTATTTTTCTGTAAAATACAAGTAAGATCATGATATATGATATTTGACCTGTGGGATTATAAAATATATGGAATTCTCCTTAACAAAGCAAATAAAGGTTGCCCCTTGTTTATGAATTTAAAATGTTTTCTAAAATACAGTATTACCCCATGTGTCTGGAAGTTAGTAACTTCAAGAAATAAACTGTGATCCCAAACTAGGAATAATTTTTTTAAAGGCTGCAGAAGTCCTTGTGTTAGAGTAATAGCTTCAGGAGGAAAGATGACTAAAAGTAACAAAGACGTATCATTCAAAGGAGAAATAAACCATGGGAATGGATTCAGGTATCAATGGATACAGAATTATCATAAGAACAGTGATTGCTAGTACATCAGAAGTGTAAACTAAGCAACTCATTAAAAGGAAAAGATTGATAAATTTGACTACATTTAAATGAAGATGTATGCCCATTAAAAGATACCCTTAAAAAAATGAGACAAATAACAAGGTAGGAAAAGTTATTTATCATCTAAAAGTTGAGTATCTAAAATATAGAGCAAATTCTGCAAGTTAATAAGAAGATAAATTTCCTATTGAAAATGAACCAAACAATGAACAGGCATTTCAGAAAAAAAAAAAAAGGCTAATAAACACTCATAGTACCAAACCCCACCAGTACAGTGTGGGAAAGTGCCCCACCCCCAGGTAAGCAAAGAGCTTAGTCTGAAATATAAATGTTGATGAAGCTATGGGACATGAATTGAATGTAAAATGGTACAACCACTATTTAAAAACGGCATGGCATTATCTATGCACCTTATGACCTAACGTCTTCACTCCGGGGTATATATCCTGGAAAAGCCATTTCACGCATACAACAGGACACATGTACAAGAAGATTCATAGCAACACTGCAATAGCAAAGAAAATAAAGTAGTAATAATCCAAATGCCCATCCATAATTGAAAAGATAAGTAACTTGTATATTCATACAGTAGAATGCATATAGAAGTAAAAATATTTGTATACAGTCACACACACCATCAGGGATGAATCTCAAATCATGCAGTAGAATAAGAAAGCAAATACAGAAGGAAAGATGCAGTATGCTTGGTGGTACATACATATGTGGCATAACTAAAAGTAAAACAAGGAGATGATTTTTATAATTTCAAGGTGTGGTTCCTCTTGGAAGGCCGGGGTCAGGGATATGATACATGGGGCGTGAAGAGGGCTTCGAAGGCATAATACTTTATTAAGCTGGGCAGGGGGCACATTTTTCTTTTTTATCTGTGCATGTATGTTCTCTATGCTTTTATATGTATGATAGTTCAGAATTTTACAAAAAATAGCATTGGATGGACAGGAAACTATAAAATCTGTGTCTTAATTAAGACAAGGGAGTATTTGGTTAAGGTGAAGGGAGAAGGATGGAATCTGATCTGTCTTCCTTTTGACTTCAAGACTGCCCACTCCCATTATTCCCATAATCAATTTTAAAATCAGCTGACACCTGAATTTGCTGGTGGGTTTGGAAGCGGGTGGGGAAGCTTTCATTGCACAGATGAAATGCTTCAAATATAAATCCTCATTAGAAGTATTCCTACCGAAGTGTGATAATCAGGCAGCAAGTACATATAATGACCTTCAACCTTCCCTGCTTTATTAGGAGAGAGAAGAGGATGGAACAGCATTACTTATCTGAACAGGAAGAGAAGAGTTGTTATGCCTGCTCGGGGACCAAGGGTGGAAGTTCATAACCACACTAGCTTAGGGACAGGCTTTTTTTTTTTTCCTTATTTCAACTGGTAATAATGGATACAGGCTGTACAGAAGTGTTTTTGTCATTCTGAGGCTTTAAAGCGAGCTCAGTTTTAAAGGATTTATTTCAAAATGGTTTGGATTTGAGATGGTAGTGGAATTCTTGTGAAAGCCTTTTGCCTCCTGGACACGTTGCAGAGGCTAACAGAGGAAGTGTGGGAACCTGAAACAAGGTGTAGACTCTGGTGCTCTCCTGTGGTGCAGAACTTACTGCCTCCACTCAGAGCTAAAGGCAGATTCTACCATCTTGGTCACCTGTGTTCTCCGTTCACACTGGGTGTAAAATAATCAGAAAGGAACAGAAGCAATGGCACTGGAGACTGTTAGCAAAGGCGTTGTTTTATTTATTTTCTTTTTTAATGATGATGGTGTAGTAACTAAGTTTTAATGCTTGACTCACCACTAAAAATGTAAATGTCTTCACTATAGTGCTTTTCTCTTAAGAAAGAAAAAAGAGGGTAATTTAGTAGGGAAAATTCCTTCAGGAATGGTTATATTTTAAATGAAAATTGGAACGTTTATAGGAGGAAGATTTAGACAGCTATTCCTCATACTTTGCTTAGGTGGAATATTACCTTCCCCAGCATGCTGAAAAAGTGAAGTGTTGTTACTCTTGGTGACAAGCCTGGCTACATTAGAAATTGGTCACGTATTGGCTGAATTTCCCAGGACATCACTGCCATATGATATTCCGAAGTGTTGCTGGGTAATCTCTAGGGTGCTGGATCATATTTATGAAGTTTGCTACATAATAATTTATTCTCATCGTTAAGGAAAACATCATTTTAGTGTCACTCTTTTTCTTTGCAGAGTTATGAGGAAGTATGACAAAAGTGGCAGGCTAATCTTTAATGATGCTGATCTGTGTGATTGCCTGGAGAAGAACTGCCTAGGCTGCTTCTACCCTTGCCCCAAGTGTAACTCCAATAAGTGTGGGCCTGAGTGCCGCTGCAACCGAAGGTGGGTTTATGATGCCATTGTCACCGAATCCGGAGAGGTCATCAGCACGCTGCCATTTAATATTCCCGACTAGGAGCTGATTTGTTTCTTCTTCTTCACATTTACGTCAGTCTCTTTCTCTTGGTGAATTCTATGGCTTGGGGAAAAATGTTTGAGAAATATACTTGAGTTATGTTCTCCAGAGCTGGAGAACAATATAGAATGAGCAGTCATTCTATAAGTTTCTGTGTCTTCTCAAATTCCTTCACTTGTAACTGAGGAGTGTGACAGTGCGTGGATCTCAGTATCTCTCACCAATACTCCCATCTCTACCTTACCCTCAAATTTAAAATGTCTTTCCTTTTTGCTGGTATCTGAGAAAATGTAATTTTAAGATTTTCAGAATTTTATAACTGAGAGATTATTTTTTACATGGAACACATAATCATAAATTTATAATATCTAGTTACCCTTAGAATCTTATGCATCATTAGTTCTAAATCAGAATTGCTATTTGTATTAAAAAAGAGACCCAAACCTTGTGATTTTGTATTGTATATTCATAGTTTCATTTTTTATTGTTAAAGTTTTAATAACATTAAAGTTAAATTTGGTAATAAATGGTAGTGTTTTTATTAAAATTTTTTATTTTACTTGTAAAATTGAGAAATTAGGACTTGACTATCCTAAAAGCCAGTGGTTTATATTGTTTTCATTTCAGGATCAATATTTCAGAATTTTTTTCAAAAGGAGGAAACAGGTTATTATATTAAAGTGTGTTTGTTGTATGTTTGCTAATTGAGGTTATTGCTGTACAGTTGAATAATATATGATGTGGTTTTTTCCAATATGATACCTCGTAGGAGGTTTATAGAGAGTGAATTCAGTTTTGTTTAAATTTGTTTTTATAATAGAGTCCTGTTTACTCTCAGTCAGTGGTTCTCATGCTTCGGTGTGCATCATAATCACCTGGAAGACAAGTATCATAGATTTTATCATCCCACACAGAATTTCTGATTCATTAGGTCTGGGGTACAGCTCACGAATTTGCTTTTCCCAGGTGATGTTGAGGCTGCTAGTGTGAGAACCACTTTGAAAACCACGTCTTTAAATTATATTAGATATGTAATATATGGAAGGGTTTAAATAGATAATTTAATAAATTATTTAAAAATTAATAAGAACATTTAATTTTAAAGTAAACTCAAAATGTTAGAAATAGGGTTTTCAGGGCTTATTTTTCCATCATAATAAGTTTCAAAAGCACTTATTTCTGTAAAGTCCACATGTGCTAGGGAAGGTTCCTAATAATTCTAAAGTTGTTATTTGACAGTATGTTTTGGGGCTAACGTAACAAAAATTTTAAAAATCTGTGATTACAGTCCTCCTGCATGTGTAACAGGAGAATTTATTGTGTTTTCCACTGAGTTTTCCGGATAGTACTCACTTTTACTGAGCCAAACATTATGCTAAGAGCTTCCAATTCTATACCTTTAACCATCACGGCAGCTATGAGGAAGATGTGAAATCAAATCTCCCAAGTCAGATCTTTTGAAATGCTTACCAGGAACTTGCAGCCCTGAAATCAGTCAACAGGAGTGGTGGCCCTTTTTACTTTATGTTTTGTTTTGACAGTAATTGTTATTTTGTAAATGGCTGATGAAATGAATTGTTTTATTACTTATATATTTTAGAATAATATAATTTTTAAAGTTGAAAGAATCTTACAGGTTATCTAAATAGTGAGTTAGTCAGCAAATATGAACCAAGAGGCATGAACCAAGAGGCACCAGGCTAAGAACAAGTGATGAGTAGTGAGGAGGGGGTTCCTATCTTCACGGGGCTTATGGAGTAAAACCAGTCGTTTTGGTTTGGTTTGGTTTGGTTTCCACAGCTGAGGAAGTTTAGACCCAGTGTGTTAAAATGACTCGGTTAAGGACACATGGAAGAGCTGGCAAACCTGGTGTTTTGAACCCTAAGACTAGGTCAGTGTTCTTTCTGTGACACGGAGCAGTTCCAAATTTGCCTGATTGTAAAACTTATCCAGGTGTTTTTAATAATACACATTCCTGAACCCCATCCCAAACCTCAGGAATCAGCATCTCTTGGGATAAGACCTGGGAATTTCACACTTTTAAGCAAGCACCCCAGGTGAGTCTCATGAACAGGTAAGTTTGGAAACACTGCCTTATCACTAGTTGTCCTATTTTCATACTAAAAAGTAATTTTAGGCAAATTAACATTAAAGTACCTTTCCTTCTTGTCTCCTCTTGGATTCAGTCTTAAACGTTAGATGAGATAATCTAGTTTAAAATGATCTGATTTAAAAAAATATATATTGGCAAATTATGTTGGTTTTTCAGGTAAAGCAATAAATAAAATAAGGTAAAAAAATTGCATAATTACTAAGTAGATGCCTTATACTGCTTTCCTATGGAAACCTAGTAAGACATTCGATGAAGTGATTTTTTTAGAAATCAGGTTATTTCATCTTAACCTAATGCCAATCCTATGCATTTTTAAAAAGCTTCCTGCACTGATTATTGCAAAAATAAATGTATGTGAATTGACAGAAACTTATTTTGCAAATGTCTAATTTTATCACAAAGTGAACAAAGCTATTTAGTTATTTGAACTAAATTCAAATTAACAAGGAATGTAGCTGTACTATCTAATTACATTAAGAAAATTGTCAATGTGTTAGGATTTTTCTCTTTCTGCTTGGCTATGTTTCAGTGCTGATGGTGTGTCTTCGTGAATATGTATAGAAACTATAAGGAAAGCTATTTCACAGAAGGTCATTTGAATATAAAATGTTACATACTGAAGGATTTAGACAAGTCACCCTGTACCGATTTACACAAGGATTTACAACTGGAATGCCATATCATATCATTTTGCAGAATAACTTTTATCTGAGTCTAATTTGTAAGAGCTAAAGAATATCCATACAGTACCTGAGACAATCTATTTGTACCTAACCCCCTCACTCCCCACAGTGTCCTGGATCCATTACAGATAGGTAGAAACCTTGGGATGCTAGCAGGAAAATCATTTAACCTCTTAATACATTTGATTTTATGGAAAGTAATGCTGACTTGGATGTTTTGTAGATATCAAGATTGTACTTCTGTAATGCCTTGGTAACTTAAATGTTTACATAAACAGGGCTGCAGTGTTTGGCCATGTAGGCTATTTGCTGTTCATGTCCATGGGGTGCCTTTCACGTAGGTGTCCCTGCCAACAATGCCCTCTAGTGTTTTATATAGCAAAGTGGCCCTGCAAGCAGGTGCCATTTGATGTGTGGATCTCTTGATTGTCTAATATTTATTGACACTAAGTGTGTTCTAGGCACTGAGTTCTTTAGATTAGCTTATATTCTTGTATAAAATAATGAAAAGAAGATCTTTACATCTTATTTCTTTCCCTTCTGCTTTTTCTTCTTTTTCCTTCATTCTCCATGAAGTCTGTAATAGCAGAAGACAGTTTTCAAGTTATTTAGAAAAGTGGTCCATATAGTTGATCTAGCCTAAGCAGTTTTCATACTTTGTTTCTTTTTAAGAGTCTACATTTTAATCTTAGATTTGGAATATTCTTTTGCATATTCATGGGTTTCCTGAAATTCTACTTTTTCCACAGTATTTTTCTTCACTCTGTGGAAGGGAAATGACTCTCCGATCTTCACTATTTATGTCTAACAAGAAGTTTATTTTGTGTTTATAGTTTGTAGTTTTAGCAGATTTATATTCCATCACTTTTGTATGGTTACCTGTGTATTCTATTTTAATTGGCCAGTACTTAGGTAGGTTCTAATAAATTCAAAGAGATCTGGGCCTGAGTTTGTTTTGCCTTCAATAGTGAATTCACTAGCCCTGCATGCTTAATAGATAATGCCACTTAGCAACCATTCATTCATTTGTTCATTTATTCATTCATTTAATCTATTCATTTATTCATTTGTTCATTCATTCACTTGTCAAGCACTTCCTATTTGTCTGATACTTTATGAGATGCTAAGAATATACTAAGTAAGAAAAAAAACAAACAGATAAATGAAGTAAAAAAGAAAACCCAGGCTACTTACTATTGTCTCATTCCTTGTGTCCAAAGTCCCTATCCAGCCTGTGTTCCTCTCTCCACCTTTCAGAGCTGTCGTATTTGTTTTACTTATAGCCTTTTTAGCTGTACTTACTGAGAGAAATAAAAAAGTATGTCTATCCCATCTTTCTGGAATTGAAGTCCTTTGCTGGGCTTTGGTATCAAGGTTATGTGAACCTCACAAAAGAATTGAGGACTGCTTTGTCTTTTTTCTTCTCTGTTACCTTTGTTTCAGATGGCATGATTCTTTCTTAAATATTTGTTGGAACTTGTCAGTGAAGCCATTTGGGATTGGAGGGTTTTTATTTGTTTTTGTTTTTGTTTTTTAATAGGAACGTTTTAAATTATACACTCATTTATAAAAATATTCTTTTTTTCTGTCCTCATATCAAGTTTTGAGAGTTACATTTTTCTAGGAATTACCCATTTTATCTAAATTTTTGAACTTGTGAAATACAGTACAAAATAACCTCTTATTATCATTCTTAATTATAAAATATTTTCCCCAGATTTTAGTTATAAACTATTGAAAAGATAGTACAAATCAGTATCCTTTCAATAAAGTCCTTTCTCCCCGTAAGTTAGTCAAAGTTAGATTCTCTTGCTTATAAGCAAAACACCCTAACATAGGTATCATTCAGAAGATAGAGACACTTATATTTAGTTGCAACCAATACTTTTTCAACAAACTTTCACAAGAAATCTGTTCCTTCCCTTTCCTAAGCTATACATACATAAGGCCTGAATTAAGAGGTCGGAGCTAGAGGCCCACCTGCTTCTTTTCAACACAACTGGAACCAGTATGAACCAATATGATCCCAGAAACCGGTTAACGGAAACTGAAAAAGTGTCGACACAACTCGTAGAATGTTTCAACTGAAATAGAATACAAATTTCCTAGCTTTAGCGGAGTTACTCCAAACAAGTCCTAGAGACAGGAGAGAGAGAAGAGAAGGAAGGGAAGGAGGAAGGCTTCTTTGAACTAGTTGGGATTCTGAATCTCATTTTAGCTTTGAGATTTTCTTTGCAGTATTTGACAGCAGAGTAGCACTAAATTATGTGATTTCTGTGATTTTTGCATATGTTTTTGGAAGATGAGGTGCATTTGAATTTTGCAGTTTTTAATCACTTTCCTAAAAGCTGTGTAGAAAAAAAGTTCCATACATGACTTTGGCTCCCTCTGCTGGTCATTCATATGTACTTTAAGTTTTACCCAGCGAATAAAAAAACCAAGACACCACTATTGAAATAGATTTGGTTTTTTCCCCCCAAAGGTTACTTCACTTTTTAAATTTAAGTTTGAAATTTAAATTTATGACATTTTAAGACTTGATAAATATATTTTTATTTTGGTACCTTTTTCACTTCAAAAGTATAACTGAAAACAAAGGATACATTTAACAAAAATAAAGTTTAGAAAATACTTCAGATAAAATGCACGACTCCCACTGTCTCTTCCTCAAGTTGTCTGTGCTGCGGATAGCCAGTTATGCAGACCAATGTTTTATGTATTCTCATGGCCACAGCTCTCTTGGTTCAATCAACTTCTCAGCCATTCTCCACAGCAGCTATTTGAACCTTTAGCCTCTTTAACTTACCACTTCATCCTCTCAGCAAGGTTTCCTCCTTAGAAAGGTTAGAGGTCATCCAACACAGATAACTTTAACATCCTTATTATCTCTCCCATCCCAAATCCTCCTACAAATCTTTATCCATGTCTCTTCTTTCCTACATTTCTCAAGGTTCAGAGAAACAATTTTCTCTTCTGTCAAAGTCCAGCCAATTGGAATGACCTCTGGATCCCATTTCCTCTGATTCTTCAGGAGCCCCATTGTATTAATTATTGTTATTTCTCCTCCTCTTTTTCCATATCTTTGCACTATTACTCTTTGATGGCTTTTCATGATTGGCATGTGGACATGCTTATATCAGCTAGGGTTTTTCATCTGCCAACATCTCTGGCTAAGCCAAAAAGAAGCCCCACCACATGTAAGGAAATGTAGAAGAAACTGCCTTGAGAAGAACAGGTACCAGGGCATCTCTGTGGAGCTGGGTAGCACTGTATCATGGGCAGTGTCTTCCAGGACAATTGTTAGGAGTTTGGCTGAGCTGGGAGAGACTGAGAGATGAACTGTCAGGTGCCGGAGTAGTCGATTAAAGCACAGAGCTGAAAGGAAAGAGTTAAGCCTTTACTCACTTACTGCAATGGTCTAAGAGGCTAAAACCAGACAAAGAGCCAGCTCCCACTTTTTCATTTTCCCCCATGGAACAGACACTGATGGAGGGTCAGGTACACAGACATGGGGGTCATCTCATTGTCTAGGGAACCCTGAACAAAAGGCTCCTGTAATATTCTGGACCATGGGATGACAGAGGCAAGGGGGCTAAGGGTTAGGAGTAGAAAAGTACTAGGTACTGAGTCTGAGTGGGGAAATGTATCTTCTCGATAAGGAGGGCTCGGCTTATGAAGACCTCTGCGTACTGCCTTAGTTATGAGACCGAAAAGTGAAGCCACTGGGGCTAGAAATGCAAATGTGATAAGAGCAGGAGGCCAAGGGGCCTGAATCTTTGACTGTACCATCCCCAGACTGCAGTTCATTGGCTATGCCTCAGGCTGGTGTGGGGAGGGTAGCTTTTCCCCTGTGAGGCCTGCCACGGAAAACTTCTGTGATTGCCTATGGTCAGGCCTGAACAATCACAAATAGGTTTTATAACCTAAGCCTGGTTCCTCATTATTGTTGGGGTGAATCAATTTTTGCCACTTTTTGTCCTAGTGTCAAGTACTCAAGTTTAAAGTCTCTTAGGAGAGTGCCATATGGGTGGGTCAGAGACCTCTCACTTCCAATTAGCTGTCTCACCAAAACAGCATAGAGGAGGAGAAGAGTATTACTCCAATTAAAATTAGGGGCTGTTGCAGAAAAAGCTGGAAGAGTAATTAGGCAGGTCAGCTCAATACCCATGCACTAACCGTGCTCAAGTCTCTCTCGTTTTAGAAAAACTAAAGCAAAACCAATTGTAGAAAAAGATTCTCTTCGACCTGATATCTATTGCTGACCCCTTATCTGAACAGCCAAGCTTCCAGAAATGATACTCAACACTCACTCTGTTCATTTCTGTCACTTATTTATTCATTTCACAACTCACTATGATCTAGTATCATCTCTCCCTCCCCCCCCCCCCCATGCAAACAAAACTTCCCTTGCCAAATCCCCCAAGGACCTCACTGTGGTTAAAACCCAAGGACCTATTTCTCTCTGTTTTGGTTGACCTCCTCTCTATATTTGACTCTGCTGGCAACACTCTGCTTTTTGAAACTGTCTCAACCCTTGATTCCCCTCCTTCCTCTCTGAGTATTCCTTCTTTGCCTCTTTTACTGTCTTTTATTTTACTGTCTTTTACTTTCATTCATCATGAAGTTTCTGTCTGTCTTCGGCCCTCTTGCACACTCATTAAATCCAGTCATTCTCCATCTCTCAGCAGGAGAGTGGTTAAGAGTGGTGCTAGGTCTTGAATTAGCACATGGATGGGGTTCAAATCCAGGCTCTACCCATCACTCACTGACCGTGAGAAAGTTCTGATATGAGTTTCCTTATCTGTTAAAGGGGAACTGCCCAGAGGATTGTTGTGAGATTTCATGGAATAACGCTTGTAAAGCATTTAAGACAATGTTGGCACACAGTAAGCATAGCCTGGTAAGTGGTGGTTATCATTGTGTATTCAGAGCATCCACCCTTGCACATGCTCACATCAGTCATGGGACTGTTTTACTTTGTATTGTCTTTTTTTTTTTTTTTGGCCTCACATTCATTTGTAAGTTTCTTGGAGGGAATCACTATGTTGTTAAAATACCAGATCCCTAGCACGGAGTTTGGCACAGTAGATGCTCAATAAATACATATTTGGTGGAGGTGATAGATATCATGGATTACATGTTGAGGGGAATATGAAAGTAAAGTAGGTACAGTTATGAAAGGTCTTCTGAGTTTCTTAGTAACATAAATTCTTTTCGTTATGATGTTTGGTTATCATTTTTATTTTTTCACTTCCACTTGACATCTTGAACCCTGTTCAAGTAAAATTCAAGATACTCTCAGACAAAAGCTTTTCCTTTCTTTTGTCTTCCCATCACCACCAGCACTACCATCATCGTCACCATCATAATTATCTTTAAGTACCTTATACAATCATTGAATAAAAATCTTTTTTGAGTAGTTTGCCCAACAAGAAATCTCTGTTTCAAGTTAGGTTCCCCAGGAAGCAAAATCTGAGCTGACATTAGCATGCAGGAAGTTAAAGAGTGCTCTTGAGTTCAACGCCCTGGAAGGGGTGGGAAGGAAACAGGATTAGGTAGAGGGAGAGGGTGGGCTGCCATGCAGTCATACCAAGCTCTCAGCTGACCCCACAGGAAGCTCTGCAGTTGTAATGGTTCTTTGAAGTTGTCCCAAGTTGACTTCAGGAAGACACACCGGTATGCTGGAGCTGGCTCCTACCAGCCCAGGAGAGGCAATTGTACGCATCTCTTCCTAAATGTGCATTCACTGACGAAACATTGGTAGCCTGAAATGGGCCATGGTAGGAACATTTACACTATAGAAATTGGTAAATGCTACAGATCAGGGCTTTTCTTTTTTCAGAGAGTTTGTTGTTAAACATAACCAATTATTGGAGAGAGGCTGCCCTGAGAGGCGGATGTGACCTTGGGCTTGGTGGTTCTCTTCAGGTGAGACAGTTCCTGAAGAAGACTGACAGTTTAGTGCTGTCAGCCAGCAACCTTCCCAGCAGCTGGGAGAATATATCTCTCCTTCCGAAGGGAGGATATGGATGGCACAGCACAGCACCCATGCAGTCCCAATGTGCTGCTATGAGAAAGCACAGAGATGATGATATTTCTAAGTTTTATATTGTGTTATTTTGAGAGCAGTATTTTCTTTACAATTCAAAAAGTTCCAATCGCTTCTTGGCCTTTTGGCTAAGATTAAGTGCAAAAAGTTACAAATAGTCAATAGCTTTTTAAAAAATAAACTATAGTTTTTAGAAGTTTTAGAAAAGAGAAAAATTATAAAAACAGTACAGAGAGTACCCATATACTCCAAACCCAGTTTATCCTATTAACACCTCAGATTAATATAACATGTTTTTTGTTACAATTGCGCCAATATTGATACATTATTATTAACTAAAATCCATGCATTATTCAAATTTATTAGTTTTCGTCTACTGTCCTTTTTTTGTTTGAGAGTATATCACAAAGAATAAACGATTTGACCCTAGACACAGAACTGAGAATGGGCTGGCACGTTGTTGGAACAACGAGGAAACGGTGAAGAGTCAAATTCTGCATGGTTACCTGTGGCTCTGATGAGGCAGATGAGGACCTCTCTGGCTATTTGACTTAGTAGAAGCACCACTTTATCTTTAGTAATGCTATGCTGAGTGATGCTGAAGGAAAGTAACTGCTCATCTTGTCAATTTACTAATCTAAGCAAACAGTAAAGAGAAAACCTTTAAAACCCTGTCTAAATAAAATATAGTCAGTTATATTGAAGAGATAAATGAGAGCATTCTTTTCAAATCCAGTAGTATTAATAATTTACTTTGTGGACCTTTCTTTCCTTTAATATAAAAAACTTAAGTACATTTTGACAATGATTAATGAATTAGGACTACAAATTACCATGAGAATGATGTTAATATTTGGGTCACCCGAAGTATTTTTATTAATATGTAACCCTCTTCTTCTACCTAATATAAAAAAGCCTGACCATATAACTAATTCACTCTGTTTTCATTATATTTTGAATAATGACTTTACTGTTTTGTCAAAATAATATATTCTCATTTTTGGAAATTAAAGCGATATAGGGAAATACAAAGTAGAAGGTAAAAAATACAGAAAATCTTACCCAAGCAGAAATAATATTGTGAACATTAGCCAAACCAAATTCCAGCAGTCTCTCTCTATATGGATATTTATATCTAGATCTCAATCCATATATGATATATATAATCTATACATAGACATATAGAAATGATTTTATTAAACTGGATAAGAGAAGGAAAAGAAACGGAAGAAATCGCTTTATTTTAGATAGTTGTTTCTTTAGCAAATATATGTGTGTTCCTAAAACACTCTTGTAAAGCAGGGGTCACAAACTCAAGTGCCTTCAGGAGCAGTGACAAAATGATTCATGAAGCAAGCTCTAGATATTAAGTTGCTAGGTATTGTTTTCAAAGTAAAGATTTCTCTGATTACATTGTCTGTGTCATCACTGAGTAGGTCAGACGAATTGGGCAAAATATTTCCTCAGTCCATGAGCCGTATTCAGACTACAGTTCTCCAGATTCTTACCCTTGCAAAAATGAAAAAAAATTAAGAAGTTATAGTCGATTTATTTTTTAAGTGATATATTTGAGATAGCATGAAAGATTAAGAAATTAGTACTCTTAAAACTTTATTTCCCCTATTCTGTCCATTTTTAAATTAGTTCTCTTAGCATACATTAATTTTATATTACAAAACACTAAAATATTTATATTTAATTTCATAAACATAATTTCCATTTTAACTAAACCTTAGTTCTATATGAATTGAATATTCGCTACATGCCACGGCACCTCCATTCCTGAGTTCTTTATTTTTATTAAAATCTTGGTTGGCTTGATTTCAACCATCAGTTTTCCCAAAAAGAACTCACGAAACTTATGAATGCAATTATGTTTGATAGTATCTAACTTCTGCTTAATAACTGAATAGCATCTTGACTGGATACAATGCATTCTTCTAAAAACTTTGTAGACATTGCTATGGAGAAGTCTGAGATTCGTTGATCTTTTTTCCCTCTTGTAAGTGACTTTTTCACCTAGATGCCTACAGAATTTTTTCCTTATCTTTGGAGTTTGATAATTTTACCAGAATTTGTCTCAGCATCATCATTCTATATCAGGTTCTTCCAGAAAACAATATGCTTTTTCATCAAACTACAGATTCAGTTTTTCCAACATTATAGGGAGATTGTCTTCTAGTAGATATTTGTTGTGATCATCCTCTAGAGGTGAGGTGGGCTCCCCACCCCAAATTCGGTTTGGTGTTGAGATTGATGATGCCATACATACACACTAAGAGTTATGAACAGATTTATTACTCGAGTAATCAGGCTTTCTGAGAAGAACAATTCAGGCTACAAAACAGGTTCAAAATGGCTTGAGAGAGCAGGGAAGGGCAACTGGCTTGGGGTTCATGGTGGTTAGGGAGTGGGCCTGGGATGAGGATTGTCCCACAAGCCAGGTGCTTGTGTGGTTTGAACTCTTGCAGTGCTAATAGTCGGGGCACCTGGGCTTCTTTATCAGTTTGCCCAAGTGTGGGCAATAGGGAAGAGGGAGTGGTGGGTTTTAAAAGCTGTCAGCAGTCAGACATCAAAAATGGAGTCATACTTTTCACAATATTGGAATGGATTTTTGTATCTGTTGGGTTCTTTGCCTTGGTGACAGGATTATCCTTAGGCTGGCTTTTCTTTGCTCTCAGTATCTACTTTGTGTTTGTCTCTTTCCTTTGCTTTTGCTATGAACAGCCCTTTTTTTTCCTGTCAGGAATACAATTTGCAACCATGCCCTATTTCTTTCAGTTTCTAATCAATGGATAACCTATGAGTTTGTATTTGCATTAGATAGGAAAGGGCGTGCTTTTAGTCCTCAATTTCTTTCTTTGGTTTTGCAATACCTTTTACATCTAATTTTGTTGTTTTCTCAAGTTGTCTTTTAGCTCTTGTTCCACTGATTTTATTTTATTATTAAGTTCTATCTTAAGAAGCATTCACATGATCTTTTCTTCTATTAGGTTGTATTTTATTCCAGATTGAATTTTTCACCTGTTTTTTTTTATGC
>NW_006436298.1:39578755-39583700 GCF_000325575.1 Pteropus alecto
ATCCTACTGTGTTTAGCATGGACAGCTCTGCCCAGACATCTGTTTTTCTGATGTAGTGCCAAGGTCTCCTAGTTCCTTTGCTTTTTACTGTGAAATCTGTTTGTTTTTCCATCCAGGATGCCAGCTTGATAGCGCAATATTGCATTCTATCTACTTTTCTACAAAAGTTTCAGGGAAAGCTAGGCTGAGAGTAGCATTTGTTGGTGGATTTCATTCTTACTTTCTCAACTCCAAGATTTGGTTAACTGTCCGGTATCAGGATTCACTCCACTAGCTGGGGGTATGTCCAATCCCAGGGAGGGGATAGATTCAGCTGAGCCCTTCATTAATCGTGGTTCCCAAAGGTTCTGATTCCTCTTGGGTCAGCCCTGGTTGTTCACTTCCCTATTTCATTTCCACTTAGTATGGGGAAGGATTAGGGGGCCTGTGGGTTTCAGCCAGCATTAACCAAGAGGTGGGGAGGTGAAGGGAAGGCTTAGTTCACGGAGGTTTCAGTGTAACTTTCTCCAGTGGCTTTTTGCCTCCCGGTGTCTTTTCTTATGTTTTCTTTTCAAATGTCTATCTTCTAATCTATCATTTGAGATATTAGATATAGTTTTTCTTTTCTGCCTTATTGCTCTTCCCCCTTCCCGCCCCTCCCCCCCCCCCCCTCAACCAGAGGTACCAAAAGAGTGACTTTTGGAGGTCCCTTTAGCCTCCACTGAATCCTGCATTGGCCCTCACAGACTTATATTCTCTGGGGGTTTCTCAGGACTTCTCCTTGGCTGACTATTTACCTCCCATTCTTGTCTTTTTCAAATTGGAGGATATACAGATAATTCTCATGGCCTTGTGGATGCCTTCCTTTCCTTCTCTAGGAACAGAAAAGAAGATATCCTGTTTCAGCAGATTGGGAGTCACCTTTAGACTCCAGTTTTGCTAATGCAGATGCTGTTTCTTGGCACACACTTTTTCAAGTGTGTTGTTAGGTTATGCTTCTTTTCTTGTTTGCTTACTGTTGATGGGTGGATTTTTATTTTTCTGTTGCCCATTAGTGGTGTTTAGCATTATTTCCTTTACTAGTCATTGGGTAAAAGGGAATCTGTAATTGTGCCTCATTCGACGTCTATATGGGAAGCACTACTTAATTTTTTTCAAACTGTGTTCACTGGTGAAAATTGCTGAAAAAAACACTCAATCTTTCACACATCCTATGTGTAAATATCAGTCCTGCTAATGGCACAGACCTCTGGGAGGTAGGATGGAGGGAACTAGGTGCAAATTAAAGGATGGAGGGGTGATAATTTGAGATGGCTTTCAACTTTAAGTTTGAGAATAGAAAGAGATCTGTTCATGTATCACAAAGTACATTTTTGCTACATTTTAATAAAAGTTTACCTCCCATACCCTTCCATTTTATTAAGGGTGGGTGAACGTAAATAATATTTTTTATAGGTAAAAATAGCCTATAACCTTAATACTATTTTTTTCCTTTTTTTCTCTAAGCTTTTTGCTTCCTTTCCACATCACAACCTGGTATGCAAATAATTAGAGAATAGAGTATACTCATGACTTCTTTATTCCTGTTACATCTCATATTAAACAGAAATATTTATATAACCAACTCATAAATTAAAAATATGTAATTTTAAAACTTCATTCTCCCGAGAATCTGGGGGAAAATGTGGAACAAACATTCATATGTTTACCATTTAGAAGGGTGTTTTTCAGTTATATCTCAATTGATTCTCTCACACCTATGAGGCAAGTGCTAACTATTGAGCTAAAAACAGTCTAAAAACTGACTGAGTGATGGTGTAGAGAAGGGGAGGTGTGTGTTGGTGTGGTGGTGGGAAGGAGGAAAACGGGGCAATGGCTTCGACAATCGACTGTGACAAAGCAGCTGAATATGAATTTTGTATTTGATAGTAACCTGAGGATAGGGCATGGGTAGCGGGTAGCTTTAGCCTTCTGCCCATATGTGACTCTAAACTACCTTTGATAGATGCACCTGGGAAACTCAAGGTACGTTGGAGGACTACAGACTTTCAAAGTGTTGAGGACTTGGGCCACATACTTAGCTAAATAATTGTCAGAACAATCTAGGGTACATAATAAAATGCCTATTTCCGCCCCCGAATCCCTAATTTGACAATATATATCAAGGTCCTTTCAGCTGGACTGGGTTCCTGGGGCTCAGTTATCGTTCTGGTGGGTAAGTAGGTGTTACCCTTTCTCCAAGGATAATCATTTGTATTTGTGGCTGGAATGTTGAAGAATGCATTTAGGCAGAGATCTTTGGAGGACTCGGGGTTTACTTTATTATTATTATTATTATTATTATTATTATTATTATTATTATTTATGCCTACAGCACCTTGTCTTCCTAGGTGGTCTCCCATCCAAGTATTAACCAGGCCAGATTCTGCTTAGCTTCCGAGATCAGACATTGGGCTTGTTCAGGGTGGCATGGCTGTAGACCATGGACGGTGGCTCCACTGGGGCGCAAACCCAGGACCTTCTGCATGTAAAGCAGATGTGCTATCTGCTACACTGTGGAACCATGTCTGACTCAGGGTTTATTTAAGGGTTGGAGGAGACTTCTGGGGGAAAAAAAAAGGCTCAGACTTTGGTCTACTTCATTGTGGGTGAAGATATAAATCATGCCTAGTGGGAAGAGGGTGGGTGCAGACTGAGGCTACATTGCAGGAGGCTGCCATGACACCCTTGAGAAGGAACCCAGCAAAAGGGAGGGGCTCCAAACAGGACAAAGGGCATACCCAGAAGGAAGTGTTAGCTCCCAGGACGCAGTGGTTGTCACCAACCTCACTCCAACCCATGCTGTGATAAACTTTGGTGAAACAACTAGGCATATGCGAATTGAAAGACTGCATCATTAAAGAGCTGAAGCACTCAGGGCCCAAGCAACTCTTGTGTTGAGATTCCACTCAAGGAGTGAAACTGTCTCCAAGTTATGCACCTTACCAAATATGCTCAGCTTCAGTGTATCCCAGGCTTCAGCGTGTTGGTCCACTTTCTCAATAAAGTGGCCCCTGGGAACTCTGAACTTTTCCCATGATCTTAAAGCCCCTGCCACTTGCTGCTACCCTTGGCGGCATCGGGAAGGGTGGGGAGAGGAGATATCTGGAGATGCGTATGGGCAGGGATTGGGCCATGGACTCTTCTTCTCCTACAGCTTCTACTTTATCAGACTTGACTCATGGAAGCTTTGGATTTTCCAGTGGCTGCCTAGAGGCACCAGGTGACATACCCCAGAAATACAATGGGAGGTATAAGCCATAGGACAAATTTTGACCAACAAGAGAGAGGAGACTGGAAAGAGTCTGCAAACAAATTTCTTTCCCTCCTACCACCTGGCTGTTCCAAGACACAATGACTTGAATTAGTCTCTGGAAATATCTCAAAGTACTGAGAAACGAGCTAGGTTTTGAAGCTGTGACCAGTGGATAACCTATGAGTTTGTATTTGCTTCCTTCTTTCCTTCCTTCCCTTTTGCCCTCCTCACTCCTACTTCCCTACAATTATAGCCCCCAGTGAAGCACTAACTTGTAATCAGATTGTTTTCTAGAAAACCCAGGCTAACACAGGATGTAAAAAAAAAAAAAAGCATTCAGCATGTTTAGTAGCCATAATTAGATAATTAGATCAGGGGCAGCAGATCTGGGCTCTGGATCCATCATAAAGATGGGTTGACAAGTTTGAAGTTAGGGTTAAAGTGTGATTGTGGAATTACATTTCCAGGAAGTACATTTCCTGTTCTCTAGCAGCTGGCAGCAGGTAGACAACCTGCTGGATATATATGCCTATATTCCAGAGACCATAGAACTATTTTGTGTGAGAGTCTCATTTAAGGGACGAAATTATTTACTGCATCAAGCCTTTAGCGATAAGTGGTAATGAGATGTGGTCACCACATCAATGAAAATGAAAAGAATTGGGGCTTTGTGTCCACTAGAGACTCTTTTTTGCTAAAAGCTTGGAAGCCTGTGCTTTGTTCTATAAGGGAGGGTAGAGTGTTTTCCTGTGTATATATCACATTACTTAATTCTCATCCCAGTGCAGGGGAGCAAACATTGTTCTCATCGTCATTATGCAGATCAGAAATGGGAAACAGTAATGTTAAGTGCTTTGTTCCAGGTTACATAGATTCAAGACTTAAACCAACTTGATGCTCTTTTACTCAAAAGCCCAGCTATGGTTTTGAAGGTAATTGAGGAGGAAGTAAACTTCACTAGAGATTCAAAATGTTTTCAACTGGTTAGTGGCTCTACTTCAGACAATGAATCAAAACAAAAGGGAAACAATTCAAAAGGTGATTGAACTGGGACTCTTTTAAAGTTGTGCCGGGTAAGTAATGTGTTTGTATCAGAACCTGTAATTTATGTAGCCACATACATCTTTTTTCACATATTGCACAAACCGGGGAGTATGTGGAGTGTTGTGGAACTAAATGTATTTGTATGTATTGAGCACACTGTATAATTGTCTCAATTATCCATGTGGGGATTATTCACTTTTAATTTGTAATCTGGCTTCTCCTTCCAGTTAGGATGTTTTTAGGCTGCTTTAGGAATGCCAACTAATTTAAATAATTAAGTAAAATGTAATTAGGAAGGAAAATGAAATTCAATCTTTTGCCAGCTCTTAAAGATTCTACAGCTGAAATATAACTTTAATCTATCTACTAGCTTTTCATTCTGCAATGCCATTTTACTACCACAGGATTTTATTGCTTTCCATAGATTATTGCAATAGTTTCCTATCTGGCTCTCTGCTTACCTCTTTTCAACCCAATCATCATCCTGCTGACAGTAATCTTTAAACAAATAATCAAACAAACGAACAAAAACAAAAAACCAGCTCTTATCACAAAAATTTCTTTGCTCAAAAACATTTACCTAAATGTATATTTGTACACACATACTACGTACGTAACACATAAAAG
>NW_006436298.1:39583920-39585083 GCF_000325575.1 Pteropus alecto
GTATCTATAAAATCCATAATGTTCTTCATTAATTTGTTCTCAATACTTTTTAAATATCTTTCTTGAGTTTTATCAATTATATATATTTTATATGTGTAATATTATATATATATATACACACACATTTTACTACCACAGGATTTTGTTGCTTTCCATAGATTATTGCAATAGTTTCCTATCTGGCTCTCTGCTTACCTCTTTTCAACCCAATCATCATCCTGCTGACAGTAATCTTAAGACAAATAATCAAACAAATGAACAAAAACAAAAAAACCCATGTTATATATATATATAACATGCATATGTACTTACGCCTAAATGTATATTTGTACACACATACTACGTACGTAACACATAAAAGCATACACATCCATATCCAGGTATATTTAAGTAAGTATATAAATATAAATGAATTAATATGCGTACAGCCTTAACTGAACAAGTTAGAGAGCCAGTGTGGACAACGCCAACGCCCCTCGCACCTCCAGGGCTGCAAGAGCCGGGAAGCCCGGAGGCGGTTGCGCGGCTGGGCCCTTCCGGCTTTCCGTTAAACAAATAATCAAACAAACGAACCAAAACAAAAAACCAGCTCTTATCACAAAAATTTCTTTGCTCAAAAACATTTAATGGCACCCATTTTTCACCAGATTGAGTGCACATGCCACAACTCATCATTCAAGGTTTCTTCATGCCACCTGCCCTGGGAAGCCTTCTTGATCATACGTCTGATGCCTTGTCACTGCTCTCACCTCTGAATTTCCTTAATGCATTACAAGTTTTTCTCCGTGGTAGACGAAGGTATTGGCAAACCCAGGTAGTCTTTTGTGAGATCCTTAATGGTAATCTCTGCGGCGTTTCATTTCTGCCACTAAACAGGACCCTAGCTCAGTGCCAGACCTCAAAGAGGGCACAACAAATAAAAAAAGGGCAGAAATTTTGGTCTTTCATATCTCAAGTGCCTAGCACAGTGCCTGGCACATAGTAAGTGCTCAAGGAATACTGTTGAACAAATGAAGATACATACTGCAAGCTCCGTGTGGCGCCCTGCAGGGATCCGGGGAAGCAGGTACAGAAAGGGCTGATAGTACAGGGCTGATAGGCTGGAGCTGACAGCATGACCTCTCGGAGAGGTGGTGCACAGCTCCCTGGGCTTGTTCAGGGAA
>NW_006436298.1:39585929-39607356 GCF_000325575.1 Pteropus alecto
GCCGCCATTGGTTGAGCTCGGAGCAGCTGACAGGTTGCGGCCGGGCGAGGGAGCTTCGAGGATGGCGGCGTCCGCGACACTGATCCTGCGCGAGAGCCCCAGGTAGCCGCCGGGTCGGGCACTGGCGGTGGCTGCTCGCGCGTTGTCGGGGACGGGGCCGGCGCAAGGATGCCCCGTGTCTGTCGCCGTGGCGCTGACGCGGGGCCCGGCTCGGCAGAGTGGGCGCGGGGCTCCCGGAGTCGCAGTGCGGACCCCGCTGGGGTGCACGGGACTGTGGGCGCCTCCACCTCCACTGTGCTTCACCTGCGTGGGGTCACAGTGCGCCTGGCAGCTGAGGTCGGTTCGACAGTGTGTGGTCTCTGTCCCTGTTCCCGGAGTGTAGTGTCAGAAGCACCCAGGCCTGCCTGGAGTAGTGCCGAATCAAGTGGAAGGGTGTTCCGTTTCCGTTTTCAATTCTTTCAAACTTGATTATGAGAGAGACTCCCATTGGTGCTGCACCGTCTTTAATATAATACTTAATACGTGTCAATATCCCTTTTCAAGCAAGGTAGACTAGACCTCAGGCCAGGAATTTTGGGTTGGTAACATTATGTAGTTAGAATCTGGTAACATTGTTTTTGTTTTCATTCTATTTATTTTTAGTTAATTTCCACCTATGTTAGATAAGGTCCGCTGTCCATGGTGGTAATATAAAGTTTCCTTTTAAAATAAAATTATTTAAGTAAAAACGACTCTATTTAATTAAAAATAATTAATGGTGTGTGGATGTGAGAAAAGGGCTGAAGTATACAGGCAAATAATGGAAATTGGAAAATAACTTTTTCGTGCCTGGATTGGGCGGGAATCTTAAAGAAGCGAGTTGTCATTTTAAAGTTTTTCCTTTTTCCTGGATTCCTTGAGTTCTGACAGCTAGTTCCTTTCCTCACACCCGTGTGCTGGATAACACACATCACATCAGTAAAACATAAAAAATATGATTCAGTAGAATCGTTCTTATCATATAAAGTTGATTATTAAAATTGAAGCAGAGTTTTAAACAACTGTGTACTTAGTGACCCCAAATCATTTTATATGTAGTATTTTTTTTTTAAATTCTATTATCTGCCATTCAACATTCTTTATATTTTTGGTGAAAAGCCATTTCCCTCCTCCCCCTTTTCCGAGTTCCATTTTGGATTAAGTGATTACTTTAACACCGCCTGCTAAATTAATGCCATTCCTCACAGAGTGTACGCTTGCCCTAGTAGTTTGCCTTGCCCAAAGAAAGAGAAAATTTGCCAAATGAACCTTTTCAACAGATGTGCTTTTCAGGGCCATCTTTCTGGAAATGCCTAGCTTTCTTCGTTGGCAATCATGTTTTCTTTATTTCACTGAGACTTCCTTGTAGCAATCAGAGGTGTCGAAATGAAATTATAAACTGAAGTTGTAGACAACTGTACTTAGAACAAGTACAGTTCCACTTGAAAACTCACTTTAAAACTTTGTTTTAATAATTTAGCATGAAAAAAGCAGTGTCGCTGATAAATGCAATAGATATAGGAAGATTTCCACGATTGCTCACCCGGATTCTTCAAAAACTTCACCTGAAGGTTTGTACTTTTGCATTTCTATAGCTTATACTTAATTGTGATTCCACTGAAACTCATTTTCTACTTTAAAAACTTTTTTTGCAAGGTATATTGTGCTCCAATGTGTCTTTGAGAATACTGGGTTTCTAGAAAATTTGATAATGTCCCATGGTGAAAAGTTTGGGAAACTCTGTCTTCATTGAAGTTAATTTTTTTTTTTATTGGGGAACTTTTCAGAGTATATTATATGGTACTGTTTATAGTAAATATTTAAAGGTGAATGTGGTGTGCAAAATTTTCTAAATGTGTTTGACCTTGCAACTGTTTTATCATGGTATATATTTTGGGACTAAGGTTCTGTGGAACATGCTTTGGAAAAATTTTGATTTTATGAGTTCATTCTTCCTCTTAAAAATAATTCCATGGTCTTGCTATCAATCAGTATTTAATCTGTCATTTTATCTTTCACTTTTATTTCAAGGGTGTGGTTATTTTGGATGTATTAATGTTTAGTGATTCACTGCCTGGTCACCAATCTAAGTTAACTTTTTCATCAGGTTATAAAAATTTAATTCCATCCAACGCATGTTTATGGAGCACCCACTAATCGCTCTGCTTGGTGCCAGGCATCACCATTAAAAAAGAACTGGGACTCTTTCCTTTCTTTTTTCCTGGTCAGGAGACAGCCCCAAAGCCCTTTTGCCTCTGAGGTGTCTCCCAAATCCAGGTTCTCCTCATAGTCCTAGTTCAGATTCTTATTATCTCTCCTTTGGACTACAATAATTACCTTCAAAATAATATCTCGAGGCCTCTTCTCCCTTCCTATTGCTTCTTCATAATTCTGTTTCATTTATCTTTCTAAATATTTTTTTTCTAAAAAAAACAACAACAAAGAACTGGTCATATCAAAGCCATCAGTGACTTTCCATTGCCCCATGGGGAAAAGTTCAAAATCCTTCACATTATATTATAATAACATTACAATATGGCCACAACCTATATTCGTGCCACTTTGCTACTCCTCCAGTAACACTGGACTGTGCTCTTTTACCAGAACATACCATGAACTTTTTTCCTTTACTGAATAAACTAGTATTCATCTTTCAAGGACTTTAAATCTCACTCTCAGTAGTTCATTGTTCTCCCTTCTGTGCTTCTAAAACTTAGTGCATTCTCACTTCACTTTAGTACCTCATCGTAAATATTTGCTTCATGATTACAAGGTCTTTCTCTGACCTTGAATACCTTGAATATCATGTCTTATCATTATATTTCCTGTACCTAATATATTTATTCTTACACAATTAGCATGCAATAACAATTCTTGGAGTTAATTCTTTTCTTTGCCATAGGAAACACACACAAAAAATAGGTCTTCTAAATTCCTGCCTGTAAGAAATTTGTGATGTAGGTGGAGACAGGAAGAACAGTAACAGTAACAATAACAATACCAGCTACATTTTATGTTGTTTGCTATATACGGTTACATCATTCCCTCTGTGACTACTATCATTCTAATGGCTTTGTATTATCAACTCATCCAATCCTTACAGCAGCTTTAGGAAGTAGGTACTACCATCATCCTTATTTTATTCCTGAAAAAAACTGAGATAGAGACTAGTTAAGTAATTCGCCCAAGGTCACACAGTTAGCTCATAAGGCAGTCTGGTTCCAGAATCCATTCTTTTAACCCATTACAGTAAACCTCAGAAAAGAGTACAAAATAGTATATAAATCATCTTAAAACTAAATGATACAGGCAATTTATACAGATGTTCTGCTTTGATTTCCTGAGCTGGTTGGTGGCTGCCTTCTGAACATATAAAACAATATGGGACAAAAAACTCATACATCTTTTATTCTTCATGCTGAAGGACTCTGGAACATTTGTAGAGAAATGTGATGTGTGGTTTGTCTTTGACCCTTTTAGTCATCTCTGGAGTTGAGAATAAGTTAATATCTATTTTAGAGTACCTGAGTGGCTAAAGCATTCCACAGAGATGCTTGAATGCTATGAGGTAGGGCAGGCAGTAGGGATAAGAAGTGGTTGTTGAGAGCTGAAGGAGCTGAAGACAGAAACATACATATGTGAATATTTGCTCGCTATGAAAGAAAGTATGGAAAGGTACAATTTTCTTTTCCTGAACAGTTTCAGGAAGTGTTCTTCCAGAGGTGCTCCTATTGTGATAAAAGCTCTTATCAAATAAAGTTTGCAGTGACCTTCAGGATCTACCAGCTTTCTTTTATGTACTCTTGGTCTGTCAAGTTGGCCTTTGCCTCGAGACAAGCAGAGCCATTGGAACAGTGAAACTTGATGCAGGTGGATTGGTGAAGAGGGTTAGGAATTTGGTTGCTATTCTAAATGTTATCAGCTTGGCACTTTGATTTTACCAAGTTTAATTTGCTTATAGGCAGAGGATATCTATTTTTGTCCAAACTGATTCCTTGGAATCCCTAGTAGGAATAAACGTGGGGAAACTAAGCTTAGTATAAAATATGGGCATGCCTAAGTATGGGTCTGGGAGCCCTCTTTGAATTAACCATCTTCCTGGTCTGTTCTAGCATATAGAAATACATGTCAATTTTGGAGATTGCTACAATGTGTGGAAGGTGCTACTGGCATTTAATGCCCAGGAACTTTAAAAATGTCTTGCACAGTGCGGGACGGTCTTGTACAAACAATTGTCCCATCCAACATGCTAATAGAGTCTACATTGGGAAATACTGAGACAAATCAGATTAACTACCATAGCTGGGAACTTAGAAATAAACATTGGCAGCTTCCGAGTATCAAAAATAACCATCACAGCTCATGCAATTAAAACAACTCATATACTTTGCTACATAGGAAAGACTTTTAGGCCTGCACACAAAAGCTATTAATATAACCATGCTGTAGGTCTAGTTCTGAGAGATCAGCTATCTGTGTTCCTGGCCATGGCAGACTAGAAACAGCAAAGTGGGGGACGAAGGTGCTGCTATGATGAGGCACTCAGGCAGTTTCAAGAATTGACTCCTGATCATGGAATGGAATGGAAGAATTATGAAACTCATACAGAAGAAATATAAAAGCACAGACATCTGAGGTTTTTTTGTTTTTTTGTTTTTGTTTTTTTTTCCTGAAGTAAGAAATCATCAATATATCTTAGGAGTTCTTCAAGATATTTCAGCCCAGAACTTTGGTGCTTGTAATTATGACCTGAGTCATCACAAGAAATTAGTTTAATCCAATATACTTCATTTAAAAAATTCTAGAATGGATACCATACATTTTGGAAATATTTCTTTTAAAAGTTTAAAAGTTCATTTATTTGATATATTCATTTATATGTACCACTATATTTTCTCATTATGACAGAAAAGTTTCATTATAGTAACATAAAGGACGATCATAGATACAAACCCCAGCATATAGAAATACCTAAGGATTTTTTGTTGGTTGTTACAGTGTGTAGAGGGTGCTATAGGCATGTAATGCCTTGAGACTTTAAATGTCTTACACGTGCAGGGCAGTTCTGCACAAAGAAGAATTGTCCCACATATGGACAAAAAAGAAAAAGGTAGCTTATCTCCAAAGATGCATTTATTTTGTATTTAATATAAAGTGGGAGGATCCTTTAAAATTTGTTTATTGTGTGAGAATTATGTATCTACATACACACTTTAAGTTATGATGTATGCAGAGTACTAGTAGCGTGTGTTCTTCTATTGTGGTGTTTGTGTGTGTGTATGACTGTATGTGAATCAGAGCTTGGACTCTGGACCATAATCCTCTCTGTCTCTAAGTTTTAAAAACTTAATTATCTTCATAATTATTTAGATAATATACTATCGTCTTAGAGTAGAAGACTTCTATAATTTTCTGAAGGATATGACCTGATTCTAACCATACGTGGAACTGAGATTTGTTCTCTCATCATGCATGTTAAGAAAAATGACTTCTTTGAAAAAAAAAGTTGGAAGAATGAATTTTTAATTTGCCTTTTTGGTGCCCTTAAAGGTCAAACTATTTAGAGCGCTTAATTAAGCATTTTAATAACATTTTAAAGTTCACAAATAACTTATGAATAAGTTTTTGTTTTAAAAAATTTAAACAGTGTGGACAAACTGAAATGCCCCCTTGGTTAACTCTTGTCCCCCCTACATCTTAATTCTCTCCTGTATTAGTTATCTATTGCTGAATTACAAATTACCCCCAAATTTAGCAGCTTAAAACGACAATAAACATGTCTCACAGTTCTTCTAGGTCAAGAATTTAGGAGTGGCTTGGCTGGGTGATTCTGGCCTGGGGTTTCACATGAGGTTGCTGTTAGCTGTTGGTGGGGCTGCTGTCACTTAAAGGTTTGACTGGGGCTGGAGCATTTCCTTCCAGTATGGCCAGCTGGGGGCAGCAGTTGGTGGGAGGCCTTGGTTCTTTGCCACACAGGCCTTTCCTCTGGACATGGAGGTTGGCTTCTTCCAGAGAAAATGATCCTAGCAAAGAAGTTGCTGTCTTATTTATGACTGAGCCTTGGATGTCGCATAGCTTCGTTTTCACTGCGTTCTACTTGTTTGAAGTAAGTCACTAGATTTGGCTCACATTCAAGGGAAAGGAAAATAGGCTCTATGTTTTGAAGGGAGGAGTTAAAGAATTTGCAGAATAAAACCATCACACCTTTCTAGAGGTAGACTTGTTATTGATTCAGTTTTTATCTTTCCACATCTTTTTCCATGTATTAATAAATACAGATGTGCACACACATATGTATACACATAGAAATGTGTCATTTGTCTATGTGTTTTTATAAGTGGTATCATACTGTATATTTGCCTTATGTACCTTTTCACTCACTTTTATCAATGATCTTTCCACATCAATCCATATTAGTACTACCTTATTCTTTCTAAGTGTTATTCTTCCTTTCTGCCTGTGTATATAGGTTTGTAGCATAAGTTCTTTTAATATAGAAAAAATTACCATACTAATTTCCATTTTAAAATTTAATTTTCTTGGATCCTTACTCTGTAGAACTTTATAAACATGGGCCTTAATTTTCTCCCATTGAGAGGATAAGAAAGACTATATCTCTTTTACCTTCTCTTTAATTTCCCAGGTGTGTGTGGGTTGCTGTTGGTAGATAGAAAGAAGTTAAACTACTGCTCTTCAAAAGCAAATAGAGGAACTTACATTTAATATTTATCTACCCACGGTCATTTTTGTAGCAAGATGTATTGAATATGTGTTTGAAATTTTGTTTTATAGCTGTATTCTCCATATGCTGTTCTGCTCACTCATTTTAAACTCCTCTTTATTTTAAGTGTGCATGCCTGATGTCCTGGTGGATGGAGGGATATAAATATCTGCTTGTCTCCCTTCACCCCCAACCACTTTATTAATATATTGTCCTTGAAGATCTTGAGAATATTCCTTTTGTTGCTCTCTCTCTCTCTCTCTTTTAAATCTCACTTCCTTGTTCATATTTGGGGACACCGAAGTTTATTTTTCTACATGCTCATTTAAAAAAATTTTTTTAAAAAAACATCATATTTTGGTGTATATTAAAAGGAATCAGATTGACCAACTTGAAAGTTAAATTGTAAATAACCATTGAATTAAATGCAATATATGGTGCAGTAATTATGCATAAGTAATGCTGTTATATTTCTTATATTGATAAAATCTGGTACTGTAGCTCATTATATCAAGAAAATATATGGTAATCATAGGAAATCTGGAATTTTCAATTCAAAACATCACTCTTCAGGTAAGTAATTGGCATTTTGGCCAAATGGGTTCATGCTTTTCTCAGACATAAAAAAGAAAGCTCTCTGGGAGTTCTCGTGACTAGTCTCCAAAAAACTAAAAATGTGCCAGTTTGAGTTCTAATGTGGCTTCAGTTGAATAACTGTGTAGTTGTACATCATCCTAACCTGTCAAGGCAGGGACTCATGGGACTTCTGAAACTTCTCTCATATTGTTGTTGGGGAGAGGCAGCAGCAGAGAATGTTGTTTTTAGTATGTGTGCGTAAAGTATTTTATTTAAAAGCTGTCTTACATTTTTCTGTATACATTTTTCATACCTGATAAATCAGTATCTTTAGATCAAGAAGATTATTTTGGAAATGAAAGAAGGGAGACTAGCCAGAGGTTATACTCAGGGGCTATCTCCTTTCTATCATATATTGCTTATAAAAGTAATTGTGTAAAGTTTAAGTTTTGGAAAATATTGAAATTATAAAAAAGACAATTTCTTGATTTACATATACTCCTATAATATCTGATACTTTTGCAGAACTCATCAAAATGGATATTATTTGAATAATTATTTGTTTTTGTGTCTTTTTAACCACAGTATACCTGAGGACATTAACTATCTATGTAACACAAAATAGATACTCAGTCAATATTTTTGAATGAGTGAGGATAGAAATTACTATTAATTATTGTTAACATTTTGAGGTTTAACCTTCAAGTTTTTTTCCTAAATGTCCATTTGTTACGGTATTTACTGTTATTTTTCACCTCCTATAAATCATAGAACTTAAAATACTGTTTTTTAAAAATGAACCTCATTTGATAAGTTCTAGTTATTGAACTGTACTGTGATTTTGAGATATGGAAATTTACAAACAAATCAGCTTCTTTCACCATTGATTCACTTTTTCTTTCAAGTTCTCATTCTGTATATAAATGAATATTCTGTCAAGTATCTGAGTTTTGAATATCCGAATGTGCGCTAATAGATTGTTTTATGTGTTGTAGGCTGAGAATAGTTTCAGTGAAGAAGAGGAAGAAAAACTTCAAGCTGCATTTTCTCTAGAGAAACAAGATCTTCATCTAGTTCTTGAAACAATATCATTCATTTTAGAACAGGTATTTTTATTGCCCCCAATTTCTCAACCATGGTTTGTTTACTGCATGTTTGTAGTGGTGTGACCTCTATAACATTTTATGTTTTTTAAAAAGTATGATGGAAGCTGTGAACATATTTTAATCAAAAATTTCGATGTAGTAAAAAAAAATATTTGAATGTATGATTCCCCCTCCCCCAGTTTTGCTTTCTACCAAACAATCTTAATATTGAGTAACATGAGTAAGGTATTTGATGACATGAATCAAGACTTTATTGACTTGAGACAGTTACAAACAATTTTAATTCATTGTTACTTGGTATAATAATTTGGAAAGATGAAAACTTTATTTAAAAATTTTATTAACTAATTTTGGGGGATTTGTTTGACTAAGATGATAAAACATTTAGAAGGGAAGTACTTGTCAAATGACCTTATGTCATACTATTTCTTCCTACTGAGCTGCCTTTCCGCATCCCTCTTTTCATCTAAATTCAGTTCATTGAATAAGTTCCCGGTAAGTCAAATCTTCTGCCATTGCAGCTGTGACCCCTTATACTTGCAGTCTTCCCCTTGTTTGGATTCCTTTTATCCTTGACTCATCATGGTAGAGCACATTGTTAATCTTTCGTTATTTCATGGTTTGTCAGTTATGTCTTCTTCACTAGCAGCCAGCATCTTTTTTGTGTGTGCGTGCATCTTCTATAAACATTGCATATTGCTGGGCTTAAAATAGATGCCTGCTAAATTCCTGTTGGTTAGTTAAGTAGAATACTTGTAAAATAAAATTTTAAATAATATTTTAGTTTCACGAGCATTCTAGTGAACAATACTGTTAAAATGACAAGCTGCTAGGCATCTAGTACATATGGCCTTACACAAATTACAGGTCATAAAGATGACTAGCCTCAGTGGACTTTCAGCAGAAGAAAAGGGGAATGGGATAGGACAGAGCATCATGGGGTTTATGAGAAGGTTGTTCCAGAGTAATGTAAGAAATAGAACAGATAGCACTGTTAAAAATTTTATGACTTTTAATTATATATTACTTAGGAAGATGGTAGAAGGAAAGTAGTTTTGGAAAAGTGCTTCTTGGAAAAATTTTGTTAGTTGGGAAACAAAACTGTTGTATACTTCTTTGAAATAATTAAATGAAATAAGAAAATGAAATTTTAATTAGGTACCATTTACATAGCTAAAGCCAAGAAATTTTTCTGTTAGGTGGATTTAGGGTTACTTAAACCACAGGCAAAACTGAAAAAGTTTAGCCTGAATAATTTAGGCCGTTTAATTCTAAATCTTTCAGACCTTGGAATGGTGTATTATTTGTAAAATAATAAAACATTTCTGCAATAGAAATATAAAATATTCTCGTGATTTAAATCATTTAAAAATAATTTTGTTTGTTTATAGATCAAGAATATTAGAACTCTGAATATTAGAGATATATGTAAATTTTTTTTCTCTTCAATAGGCAGTATATCACAACGTGAAGCCAGCAGCTTTGCAGCAGCAGTTAGAGAACGTTCATCTTAGACAAGACAAAGCAGAAGCATTTGTCAGTGCTTGGTCTTCTCTGGGTCAAGAAACAGTTGAAAAATTCAGGCAGAGGATTCTTGCTCCCCATAAGGTATAAAATGTGTTACACCAAAGCTATTTTTTAGTAATGTATGGCATAGATTAATATAGCTAAAGAGTTTTTAAGGTGATAATATTCTCTAGAGAGGAAGAGTCAGGCAAAACTAAGTATGTATACAATATTCCTATAAAAATCATTTCCATATAAATTTACTACCACAATGTGATTTAGTTTTAACTTGCAATTTAAAATATGCCTCTATAACTTAAGGATAGGAATGAGATGGTCTTTTTTTCCGCCCCCTTGAGGCCTTGGACAGAGTGGGTTATTTTTTTAACTGTGTGCTTATGTATAAGACTTACCATGATTTTACCAAATCACATAATTATTTGTTTTTGTATGTCTCTATTAGTGCCTAGCAGAGTGACTTGCATGCAATAGGTAGTCAATATTTGTTCTGTAACAAATAGTGAACAAAATGAACACTTTGGGAAAAATATAAAGTAACGTCACAAAGCTCTTTAGTTACCTTTAGTCACTTAATGGAGGTTAGATGATTATATGGATTATTCCCTTTTTTCTGTTAGTATGTTGTATTAAATAATTGATTTTCAGATTTTCAACTAACTTTTCATACATGGGTTAAATCTCACTTGGTCATGGTGTCTAATCCTTTTTATGTGTTGCTGTATTTGATTTCCTAATGATTTGTTAAATGTTTTTTCATCTATATTCATGAGGAATGTTGGCCTATAGTTTTCTTGTGATGTCTTTGGTGATATCAGAGTAATATTGGCCTTATTAAATGAGTTGGAAAGTGCCCCCCACCTCCTTTTCTATTTTCTGAAAGAATTTGTAAAGGATTGGTATTATTTTGCATTTCACCAGCATTTTGAGTTCCAGTAGATCCAAATCCTTGTTAGAACTTGTTATTGACAGTTGTTTTCATGAAAGTCATTCTGTTAGGCTTCTAGTGGTAGCTTGTGTTTGATTTGCAGTTCTCTAATTAAAGTTATGTTGATCTTTTTGTGTACTTACTTGCCATTCATATATCTTCTTTGGTGACGTGTCCAAGTCTTTGGCCTATATTTGCACATTATGACAGGTAAAAGTCTCATTATAATAATATAAAGGACAATTACAAGTATAAATACTAGCATATGGAAATGCATGGTTTTTTTTTTTTTGGTTGTTACAATGTGTGTAGGGTGTTTGTTTTTTTAATTGAGTTTGTGAGTTCTGTGTGTGTGTGTGTGTGTGTGTGTGTGTGTGTTCTTTATATAATCTAGGTATAAGTCCTTTGTCAGATATGTGATTTGCAGATGTTTGCTCCTAGTCTATAGCTTTCTTTTCGGTTTCTTAACAGTGTCTTTTGTAGAGCAAAAGCTTTAATTCTGCCGAAGTTTGATATGTCAGTTTTTTTTCTTTTATTGGTCCTGCTTTTGGTTTTGTATTTAAGAATTTGTAGTCTAATGTAATGTCACAAAGATTTTCTCTTTTTTTCCTGAGTGTTTTATCGTTTTATGTTTTACATTTAGGTTTGAGGTATAAGGCATAAGGTACAGATTGAAGTTCTTTTTTTCTGCATATGGATGTTCATTTGTTCCTGCTTACTTTGTTGATAACATGATTTTGTCACTGAGTTGCCTTTGCCCCTTTGTCAAAAATCATTTGACGTAAGTCTTTTAGTTAGGTCTTTTTCTGGACTCTCTCTATTTGGTTCCATTGATCTATTTGTCTGTCTTTATGCCAATATCACACCATCTTAATTACGTAGCTTTGTAAGCTTTGTAGTAAGTCTTAAAATCAGGTAGTGTGAGTCTGCTCTGTACTTTTTTGTTGTTGTTTTGGTTATTCTAGTTTTTATTTATTTTTTTCCTTTTCATAGAAGTTTGAAAACCATAGAAGTTATAAAAAATCTTGCTGAGATTTTGAGATTATATTTAATTTATAGATCACTTCGTAGAGAAATGACTTCTTAACAGTATTGAGTATATCTCTCCCATTTGTGTATGTCCTCTTTGATTTCTTATGTCATTATTTTTCATTCTTTAACATACAGATACTGCACGTATTTTGTTAGATTGTTATCTAAATATTTAGTTTATTTTGGAGTTATAAATGGTACTGTTTTTAAAATGTTGGTTTCTAATTTATCGCTAGTAGATAGAAACACAATTGATTTTTGTATATTGATCTTGTATTCTGTGACCTCCATAAACTCACTAATTATAGCATTTTTTTCTGTGTGGATTCCTTGTTATTTTCTTTGTAGACATTTATGATGTCCATGAAGAGATAGTGTTATTTCTTCCTTTACAGTCTTTTCAGCTTTTACTTGTTTTTCTTGCCTTACTGCACTTACTAGGACCTGATATTGAATAAGAGTGGTAAGTTTGAAACATCCTTCCTTGTTCTCAGTTTTAGAGAGAAAGCAGTCTCTCATCATTGTTAAATGTAGGTTTTTAGAAAATTCCTTTTTATTGCTGTTCTTTTCCCTCCCTCCCTCCCTCCCTTCTCCTTCCTTCCTTCCTTCCTTCCTTCCTTCCTTCCTTCCTTCCTTCCTTCTCAGAGCTCTCAAGTGACCTTCTCATCACTGCTTCATTTTCATTTCAATTTCTACTTTTTCCTACATCCTGTATAGATTTTAAGTTTTCCATTTTATGTCCATGAAATTCTTTCTTCTTTCAACTATCTTCATTGAAAAAAATCTCCACTTGCCTTTTGATATTGCCTGTTCTCTATTTATAATTTTTTTCTATTTTATAGGGTCCATTTTTTCTTGCATTTATACAAGTACAATATATCTGTACAGTTAAAAATATTTCTTTTTATGCTCTCAATAGTAAGTCACTTTTCAGTATCTTCTGGATGATAGTTTCTTTTTTAAAAGTAATACTTCTTTCCCATATTATGTTGCATTACATTAACTTCTGTTTAAGAAGTGGTTTAATCAGATGTCATATAAAATGTGCAAAAAGGAAGGTGGAAGAACATAATTAATTGCAAATTGGCCCCAAGAGAATGCTAGAAATTTTTTGCCAATTTACACAATATGAGAGAATAGCTAATTCATTATTTTAATGCCTTTAATGCTTAATTAAGATAATATAATAATAGCTAACATTTCTTTTATTTATTTTTGACCAGCTGCTCTACTAATTGCTTTATATCTTATAAAACCCAGTAATAGTTCTAGTTTATATTTAAAATAAAATCGAGACTTCAAGAGATTAAATAATTAGTCTATGGTCATGCAGCTAAGTAAGTGGCAGAGATGGGATTTGACACACGTAGTCACACTCCTAAGCCATTATACTGTGCTACCACTTAGATGTTACCTGCAAATTTTTTTTGTCAGGCAATATAAAGGGTGATTTACATAGTTGTGTGTGTATATGTTTTATATCTTTGAAAAGGAAGGAAATAAAACTTTAGGAAGTGTAACTTTTCCATCTTAACCCAGTAGTCCATGGTGAAGCTGAGATGGAAATCAAGTCTCTCTCTTAAGCCTCGTTCCTTTTATATCATGCTACCTCTGGCAGCTGTAATGTCATCTTCCTTTTTGCCCTGATAACTATTTAGGTTATGGTGACTAAAATAGCCATGTGTGAACATAGATCATGTCATTTAAATTTTTAACAAAATATATGACAGTGACTTATTATATAATGAACAAAAGGTCTATTTACAATGCCTGACTGTTTGGTAGAAATTTAGAGGCTCACTCATGAACTATCTGTGTGGTGTGTGCAGTGGAACATCTGTGGGTAATAATTCTAAATTCAAAGAGTTGTATTCAATTAAATAATAAGTTAAAAATTAAAAGGTACTTATTTTTAATTCAATTTTAAAAAACATATCTTTTATTATTTAGATCTGATCATTGAGAGGCAGGTTGAAAAATTAATTTTAGTGATAGCTTTTTGCGGGATATGATTGAAGGGATTTAAAATTTTTATCCCATCTCACTTTTTAAAAAAAATATATTTTATCTTAATCTCTTTGGAGACTTGAGACTGAAATGTCACTACCACATATTAGAACTTGTATTCTCTCTTTCATCAGTGTTGACTATGTCAACAGTGTCCTTCTAAAAGGGTTTTCTGTTTGATTTTTGCTATGATGCCCATATGGTCATGTCATTTATTAAATTATGAAACCCTTTTCAGACCGAACTTGAATACTATGTTTAATTTTACTACTAGAATTCTGTTTAGAGTGTCTTTACACATATTTCTACTAAACTAAATGTAGAATATTATCGATATATCAAATTATCAAATATTATCGATATATATCTTTTCTCTGAGACCCTAAGGAAAAGAAAGTTTTTCCATGTGCTGGAATTAACTGAGTATAAATGTTTGTGAGGTTTAAATGCTGCTATATTTATTTACTACTTTTTATTGAAATATATTTTACCTGTGGTAAATGCAGAGATTTAGTGTTCAGTTTGATGAATTTTAGAATAAATACCCATATAATTATTATCCATAACAAAATAAGAGAAAATTTTCATGACCTAAAAAGTGCTTAGTTTCAGTTCCCTCCACTCTCACTTTCCATCACCATAGATTGATTGGTATTGTCTGTTCTTAGACTTAATATAAATGGACTCAAATAAATGTGTCTGGCTAATATCTCTCAGCGTGTTTTTTTTTGGATTCATTATGTTGTTCTTTGTATTAGTAATTGTTTTGTTGCTAAGTGGTATTCCATTGTATGAAAATATCACTATCCATATTCCTGTTTATGGACATTTGTGTTGTTTCCGTTTCTGGTGATTATGAATAAGACTGCTATGAACATTTGTGTACAAGTCTTTTTGTGAACATATGTTTTTATTGCCCTTGGGTAAATATCTAGGAATGGGATTGCTGACCCCTTAAGCCAAATTCGAAGCTTTCTATTGAAGAATTTTAACCACCCTATGCTGTACGGAATGGGAAAAGCCATATAAGTATGAATCTCTTGCCTTGAGTAGGTTCCTTTTTTTTTTTTACAAGTCAAATTCCTTTCCTGGAGAATTTAGTCATTCTCCAATGCCTTCAAATGATTGTTTTTTAAATATTTGTCTAGGTTATAATTTTTATTTGCAATACCAGATTAGGAACTCTAAAAGTGATTCTTTTAAATTTTTAATCTTATTCTATCCCTTCTCTGCTCCAAATCAACCTAAGGCTTTCAATGTAGCTTACAGTAGAAATCACAGTTCTTACAATTGTCTTTAAAGCCCTACATGATCTGTAGTCCCTCTGGGCCCACTACCTATCTTCTTGACCTTTACCTGTTAGCATCCTCTACCTAGCTCAGTTTGTACACCTCTAATCTCTTTACCTCAGAAAGTCGTTTGGATTTTAATATGGCTGGCTTCCTTATCTTCTTCAGCTTTTTGTTCATTGATCAATGAGTCCTGCCCTGATTATCACAATGAGGCATGTCCCCACCTCTGTAATACTTTCTTAACTTTTCTCCATAACATTTATTATCTGGCCCATTATGTATTTTATATTTTATTTATTTATTTATTATTATTATTGTTTGTCTCTACTACTAAACTATAAGCTCTACAAGGGCAGGAATTTTTGTCTGTTTTGTTCACTACTGTGTTTTTATTACTTTAAATGGCCCATGGGAGATAGTGGGTTCTCAATAAATGGTTGTCGAATGAATAAATGCACAATATCTATGCTTTACAAATTGTGCCATTTAAAGTTCAGTCTATTAGGTTTTCTTATAAAAAGAGATATTTGTATTTATTGGAGAAAAGAGCAGTGAAGAGAGGAGGGTGTGACTTATGTTTTCCATTTTCTAGTTTTTTTGTGCTTTCGTTTGGTTGTGCTTTAAGCCTTTTTGTGGTTCATCTATTTCAAGACTTGAGTTTTGCTAGATTCAATCATTAACATTTTTTTCCTCTTTAAAAGTAGAAATATAGAGAGAATTGCTTTAACTTGAAACAGAAATTCTCCAGGGAAAAAAAGGTGACATCATTAGCTGTTGATGCAGCAATCAATTTAAAGAGCTTTAGCTCTAAGAGACCCTTAATCAATCTTATATAAAACAGAAATGTATTCTCTGCTTCATAAATAATTGGCTAAAACCAGAACCATTAACAAATTAAATAAAGATTTTACTAATGCCAAAGAACTGTGCTGTTAGAAAAATTACTCTTTTCTGTCATGATATTTAAAGATGTGCACTTGCTAAACAGTGTTGATGTACTTTTTCAGAGTGTTGCCAATTATGAGAGCATTAGTTGCATTACATTTCAGTGTCCTCAAACTTGTACTATTAACTCATATATTCTTGGTGTGCATAGGTGGCAAATGGTTTGAAGGATGTTCATTGATGTTTTCCCTCAACACCTTACAACTTGGATATGGAGACCATGATAAGGTATTTTGACCAAATCTGCAGGTCAAGGAGTATAATTAAGTTCCATGTCACCCTAGTAGTGAGACTAGATTGACTTTTGTGGCATCTAAACTTAAGGGTATAAGTTAGGAAATATCTCAAATTATGATATTTGTAATAAAGCATTTGTACCTCTTATGATTTAGCGTAGCAGCAACATTAAAGAAAGGCATTGGATTAGTAATTTTTGGATTTTTGATGTCCTCTGGAGACTAACGGGTTACTCTGTGCAGTGTGATTTGTACGGTATACTTTTTGGAGGTAGGGTTATCCTGGGTATAGGATAACTCCAATATTGATTCAAGAAATTTACCTATTTGCATCTGTGTGGTATATGATAATATATTTACATCTGTGTAATATGGGTACCATACTATATAATGGTCATCTCTGAGATCTTAATGTTGTCTTTGTATACTTTATATATGTCACAGTAGAGGAGTCTTTCTCTACAAGGCATGTAATAGTGTGGCTTGATCCTTGGAGGCTTATAGCCTTCTGTTCTTGCCAATAATTAGAGGAGGGCAAAGCAGGTGATTAGTAGCAGGCAGCTGAAGATGTTCTCCCATTACATCTGTATAGTCTTCTGATACAGGCTTTAGTATATTTTATCTTTTTTAAAATAATGTTATTAATTTCTAATTTACATAGTATAATCTGTATCCTTTTAAATTGTACAGTTCAATGAATTTTGATAGCTGTATGCCAATGAGATCACTCCTATAATCAACACACAGAGCATTTTCATCACCCTCAAAAACTTTTTCATGCTTCTTGGCAGACAATCCCTTCCTCCCTTAACCCTGGCCCCAGGAAACCACTAATCTGCTTTCCATCACTATAGATTGCATTTTCTAGGATTTTATAAAAGTGGAATCATATATACATTTTTTTCTGTCAGGCTTATTTCACTGAGTATGATTTTGAGGTTCACCCATGTATTAGTAATTTGTTCTTTTTTTTTTGCAGGGTAGTATTTTATTATATAGAAATATCAAAATTTGCTTATTCACTCACAAAATGTTGATGCATATTGGACTATTTCCAGTTTGGGGTTATTTTGAACAAATCCATTAATAATCATGTACACATCATTGTATGGATATATATTTTAAATTCTCTTGGGTAATACTTGGGGGTGGGTTGCCAGGGTTGTAGGATAGATGTATTTTTAACTTCGTAAGAAACTGCCAATTTTCCATTTACTAGCAATTTCTTTGTATCGTGGCCAGCACTTGGTATTGCCAGTCTTTTACATTTTAGCCATCTTAATGGGTGTAAAGATATGGAACATAAGGATGTTGAACATCATTTTATGTCTTTACTGGACATTTAAATGTATATATTCTTTTGTGAATTATCTGTTCAAATTTTTGCCCATTTTTGTATAGATTTCTTGTCTTATTATTATTGAGTAGTACGAACTCTATGTAGTTTGAATATAAGTCTTTTCTCAGGTATATGTATTGTAAATATTTTATCAGTTTGTCATTTACCTTATCTTTTTCTTAATGGTGACTTTTGAAGTACAGAAATTTTAATTTTGATGAAGTCCAGTTTACAATTTTTTTAAATGGTCATGCTTTTAATGTTCTATCTAAAATCTTTACCTATCCCAAGATGACAAAGATTTTCTTTTGTGTTTTCATCTAGAAGTTTGACGGTTTTAGCATGTACATTTAGGTCTATGATCCATTTTTAGTTCATTTTTGTGTTTGGTGTTAGGTAAGGGTAGTTGTTCATTTTGTTTCCATATAGGTATCTCTTAGTTCCAGCATCATTTACCTTGGCATTTTTGTTAGGAGTCAATTGATGGGTCTATATGTTTATCCTTTTGCCAGTGCCACATCGTCTTTTTTGCTGTAGCTTTATAATAAATCTTGAAGTTAAGTAGTATAGCTTCTCCAACTTTTTCAAAAAAATTGCTTTGTCTTTTTTAGATCCTTTGGATTTCGATTTAAATTTTAGAATCAGGTTGTCAGTTTTTATTTAAAAAAAAAATGCCTATGAGATCGTTTCTGTTTGGTTTGTTTATTTTATTCTTTAGATTCCACATGTAAGTAGAATCATGTGGCATTTGTCTTTCTCTGTCTGACTTACTCCACTCAGCACAATATCCATGTGGTTGCAGATGGCAAGATTTCATTCTTTTTTATGGCTGAGTAACATTCCATTGTATATATGTGCCACCTCTTCTTTACCCATTCACCCATTGATGGACACCCAGGTAGCCTTCATATCTTGGCTGTTGTAAATAATGCTGCAATGAACATATGGATTCTCATGTCCCTTTGAAGTAGTATTTTTGGTTTCTTTGGATAAATACCTAAAAGTTGGATAATCTGGTCTTGTCTTTTATTATAACTTTTGTTTAAAGTCTATTTTGTCTGGTATAAGTGTTGCTATCCTAGCTTTTTTGTTTGTTTGTTTGTATTTTCATGAAACATCTTTTTCCATCTCTTTACTTTCAATCTGTGTCTTTCGGTCTGAAGTGAGTCTCTTGTAGGTAACATATGTAAGGATCTTCTTGTTTTCTTATCCATTCAGCCACCCTATCTTTTGATTGGAGAATTTAATCTATTTATGTTTAATTATTGATAGATATGTAGTTATTGCTATTTTATTATTCATGTTTTTAATTTTTTTTTATTTTTTCTTTTTTAAGAAGTCCCTGCAACATTTCCTATAATACTAGGTTGGTGGAAATGAATTCCTTTAGCTTTTTCTTGTCTGGGAAGCTCTTTATCTGTCCTTTGATTCTAAATAATACTCTGTTCAGTAGAATAATCTTGGTTGTAGGTCCTAGCTTTTTATCACTTTGAATATTTTTTGCCAAAATTTCCTGCAAGGTTCCTGTTGAGAAATCAGCTGACAGTCATATGGGAGCTCCCTTGTAGGTAAATAACTGCTCTTCTCTTGCTCTTAAGATTCTCTTTTTGTCTTTAACCTTTGGCATTTGAATTATGATATTTCTTGGTGTTGCCTCTTTGGATTCATCTTGTGTTGGACTCTCTGGGCTTCCTGGGTTTATAAATCTATTTTCTTCATCAGGTTAGAGAAGTTTTTCATCATTATTTTTTGAAATAGGGTTTCAATTCTTTGCTCTCTCTCTTCTCCTTCTAGTATCCCTTGTGATGGGAGTGTTGGCACACTTGATGTTGTCCCAGAGGACTCTTAAACTATTTTCTTTTTTTTTTTTAGATTCTTTTTTCTTGTCGCTGTTCTGATTGGGTGTTTTCTGCTACCTTATCTTCTAAATTGCTGATTCGATCTTCTGCTTCATCTGATCTACTGCTGATTCCCTCTAATGTATTCTTTACTTCAGTTATTCTTCATTTCTGACTGATTTTTTGTTTTCTATCTCTATTTTCATGTTTTCTATCTCTTTGTTGAAATTCTCATGGAGACCATTGAGCATACTTATAACCAGCGTTTTGAAGTCTACATCTGGTAAATTGCTTATCTCCATTGTGTTTAGTCTTTTTCTGGAGTTTTGTTTTCTGGAGTTTTCCACTTTTCTTTTACTTGGGACATGTTTCTTTGTTTTCTCATTTTCGCTGCCTCCCTGTGTTCATTTCTATGCATTAGGTAGAGCTGCTATGTCTCCCGATCTTAGTAGAGTGCCCTTATACAGTAGGTGTCCTGTGGGGCCCAGTGGCACACTGGGCCACGTGCTCCAGTTGTGTCCCTTGTATGGGTTGTGTGTGCCCTCCTGTTGTATTTGAGCCTTGGTTGCTGTTTGCATGTCCGTGGGAGGGACTGCCCCTCAGGCTGATTGTTTGTGAGGACTGGCCATGACTACAGTGGAGGAGCTGTTGTGAAGAGGCTGACCCTACAGAGCAGGATTTGCTTTAGCAGGGGCTCAGGTGTCTGTTCAGTCTGCCCTTTGGATGTGTGGTCTGTAGAGGCAACTGGGTGGTGTTCCTGCTCTAGTAGAAGCTGGCCACTGGGCATGCCTTCCCCAGGACTTCTCGGAGGGGCCCCACCATAGGCCAAGTTTAGCTGCAGACTGTGCCCTACCCAAACAGTCTGCATGTCCTTTCAAAATAGTATATTTTAGATCACCTGAAATGATTCACAAAGCAATCCACAGGTGGCTGCCATCTGCTTGAGGATACTCACCAAGAGGTCTAGGGCATGCTGAGGCCAGATGCTGCTTGTTTGGGGTTTGTGAACGTTTCAGAGATTTTAGGAAGGTTTGTAGCATGAGCCAAGACAGGCCATTTGTATAGAAAAGGCACTGGAAGTGTCTTGAGTAGGTCTGCAAGTTATGTGGGGCAGGGTCTCAGGGAATCACTATGGCAGAGTGAACGGTGTTAGGTTAATGGAGATTCATGTGGCTCTTACCTGTGCATGCAGGCTGGGAGTGGGGAGGGCTTAACAAAGGAACGTTGCCCTCTGTCTGGGAGAAAGATGCCTCTCCATCCCTTGCCTTGAAGCTATACAATTCACTTCCTCCCCATATATATCTGGGGCCTTTCAAGCTACCGCCCCAGCACTGGAGCTCAGAGTGAGTGAGTCCTTCAGCGAGTAAGTCTGTGCATGGGCCCCTTAAGAGGAATGCCTAGGACTCCAGCAGCCATCCATCTCACTCAGCCACAGTCTTCACAGGTTTTCACAGCCAGAAGTTGTGGGGACTGCTCTTCCTGACACTGAACCCTGGTTTGGGGAGCCTGATGTGGGGCTGGGACCCCTTGCTCCTCAGGGGTCAGGTATTTCTCCCGATTTTTAACTGCCTCACTCAGGTGTGGAAGCAGCCCCTTCCACCACCTCCTGCCAATCTTCACATGACGGCTTTTGCATGTCTTTAGTTGTAGGACTTCTGTTCAGCTAGACTTCGGGTGATTCTCAATGATGGTGGTTCTGTAGTTTAGTTGTAATTTTGATGTGGTCATGAGAGGATGCAAGCACAGCATTTACCTACTTCACCATCTTGACCATCTCCTCATACTCTTAATAGGAGCTTTTGGAAAGCAAAAATTTTTCATGTTGATGAAAAATAATTTATCATGTTTTCTTGTTATAGATTTTG
>NW_006436298.1:39607385-39722128 GCF_000325575.1 Pteropus alecto
TTTCCCTTGCCGTAGTTCATCTAAGAACTCTTTGCTTAGTTTTCTTTTAAATAAAATTTTATTGTTTTATATTGTCATTTATGTCCATGATCTCTATTGAGTTAATTTTACATAAGGTGTGTCAGTTGGTTGAGGTTAAATTTTGCCTATGTGGTTCTTGAGATTCTTGGGTCGTTGATTTGATGTTTTTCCTCTTTTCAAATTTAAGCGTTTGACGCTGTAAATTTTCCTCTCAGCATTGATTTAGCTGTATCTCACAAATTTTGATACACTGTATTTTTATTTTCAATTAGTTCAATATATACTTTTATTTTCCTTGAGACTTCCTCTTTGACTCATGGATTATTTGAAGGTGTGTTTAGTTTCTGAGTGTCTATAGACATTCATCTTATATTTCTGTTATTGATTTCTAGTTAGTTACCATTATGGTTAGAGAACATATTCTGTATGAGTTCAGTTTTTTTTTTATTTGTCAAGGGGTGTTTCATGGCCCAGAATATGGTCTGTTTTGGTATATGTTCTGTGGGTGCTTGAAAAGTATGTGCGTTCTGTGAAAATCAATTAGATTATTTTCATTGATGATGATGATGTTAAAATTTTCTATATTTTTTGCTAATTTTCTTTCTAGATACTCTAGCAATTGTTGAGATTCAGGCTTTGAAGTCTCTAACTATAGTTGTAGATTTGTCTACTTCTTTTAGTTCCATCAATTTTTGCTTCACATATTTTGCATATTTTGTTTTTGGTGTATGTACATTAGAACATTTAGCATTGCTTTGTCTTATTGATGGATTGATCTTTTTATAGTTATTTAATGTCCTTTTTTATCTTGGTAATTTTATAGCCCTCCCTGCTTTGTTTTGATTAACATTACATGATACATTTTTTTCTATTATTTTACTTCCAAATTGCCTATCTCATTATATTTGAAGTGTTTCATTTCTTAAAATTGAGATGTAATCGACATGAACAATGTCTTAGTTTCAGGTGTTCAACATAACGATTCGGTATTTGTATATGTTGCAAAATGCTTACCAGAATAAGTGTAGTTAACATCCATCATGGCACATAGTTACAAATTTTTTTTCTTGTGATGAGAGCTTTTAAGATTTACTCTCTTAGAAACTTTCGAATATATAATATAGTATTATTAACTATAGTAACCATACTATATATTATATCTCTAGGACTTATTTTATAACTGGAAGTTTGTACCTTTGACCAACTGCATTATATCTCTAACTTACTTATTTTATAACTGGAAGTTTGTACCTTTGACCAACTGCATCTATTTCACTGTCTCCCAGCCCCTGCCTCTGGCCACCATCGATCTGTTCTATGTATCTAAGGTCTTTCTTCCTCCCTCTCTTCCTCCCTTCATCCCTCCCTTCCAAGATTCCACATATAAGTGAGATCATACAGTATTTGCCTTTTTCTGTCTCATTTATTTCATTTAGCACAATGCCTTCAAGGTCCATCCATGTTGTTGCAGATGGCAGGATTTCCTTGTTTATGGCTGAATAATATTCCATTGTGTATGTATGTATATGTATGTATGTATGTGCATATGTATACACACATACATGCATATCACATTTTATTTATCCACTTATTCATTGATGGACACTTGGGTTGATTTCATGTCTTGGCTCTTGTAAATAATGTGATGAACATGGAGTACAGATGTCTTTTTGAGTTAGTGTTTTCATTTCCTTTGGATAAATACCCACAAGTAGAATTGCTGGATCATATGGTATTCTATTTTTACTTTTTTGAGGAACCTCCATACAGTTTTTCACAGTGGCTGCACCAATTTACATTCTGACCTGTAGTACCCAAGGGTTCCCTTTTCTCTACATCTGCACCAATGCTCATTATTCTTGTCTTTTTGGCTAATAGCTATTCTAACAGAGGGAGGTGATATCTTATTGTGGTTTTGATTTGCATTTTCCTGATGATTAGTGATGTTGAACACCTTTTCATATACTTGTCAGCAATCTATATGTCTTTGGAAAAATGTCTATTAGATCTGCTTATTTTCAAATCAGATTATTTATTTCTATGCTATTGAGTTATATGAGTTCTTTATGTATTGTAGATGTTAACCTCTTATTAGATATATGATTAGTAAATATTTTCTCCCATTTGGTAGGTTGCCTTTTTTATTTTGTTGATAGTTTCCTTTACTGTGCACAGCCTTTTTAGTTTGATGTAATCTAGCTTGTTTATTTTTGCTTTTGTTGACTTTGCTTTTGATGTCAAATCTAAAAATTCATTGCCAAGACCAATGTCAAGAAGCTTACTGCTTATGTTTTCTTCCTGGAGTTTTATAATTTTAGGTTTTTCATTCAGGTTTTTAATCCATTTTAAGTTAGTTTTTGTGTAGTATAAGATAGTGGTCCAGTTTCATTCTTTTGAATGTGGCTGTCCATTTTTCCCCAAATCGTTTATTGAAGAGACTGTTGTTTTTCCATCTATATTCTTGGCTCCTTTGTCATAAATTAATTGACCATATATGCATGAGTTTATCTTTGGACTCTCTATTTTGTTCCATTGATCTGTGTGTTTTTTTTTAATTTATTTTATTATTAGTTTCAGATATACAGTACATTGGTTAGACATTTATATAGTTTATAAAACGATCCCCCTACATTGCTCTTTCTCTCCTCTGGCTCTCCACCTAGCCATTACATTAATGCTAACTGCATTCCCTATGCTGTGCTCCTCATTCCCATGTCCATCTATCAACTACTAATTTTTTATTTCTTTAACCCTTCACCCCATTCTCCCAACCCTCAACCTCCCCTCCCCTCTGGCTGTCCCTAGATTGTCCTGTATATTTGTGAGTCTGGTTTTGATTAGTTTGTTCTTTTTGTTTCTTAGACTGCTTATAAGCAAAATCATATGGTATTTGTCTCTCTGACTTATTTCACTCAGCATAATAACCTCTAGGTCCATCCATGTCATTGCAAATGGTAGGATTTCATTTTTTTTTCAAATGGCCGAGTAATATTTCATTGTGTATATGAACCATAACTTCTTTATCCAATCATCTGTTGATGGGCATTTAGGTTGCTTTTATATCTTAGCTATTGTAAACTGTGCTGCCATGAACATAGGGGTACATAGATCTTTATGAATTATTGTTTTAGTTTCTTTGGATAAATACCCAGAAGTGCAATTCATGGATCAAAAGGTGTATCCATTTTAAATTTTTTGAGAAACTTTTAGATTGTTTTCCATAGTGGCTATAGCAATTTGCAATCCCACCAAGAGTGTGTGGTTCCCTTTTCTCTATATCCTCACCAGTACTTGTTGTTCTTTGCTTTATTGATGATAGGCATTCTGACAGGTGTGAGACGATATCTCATTTTGGTTTTAATTTGCATTTCTCTGATGATTAGTGACCTTGAGCATCTTTTCATATGTCTATTGGCTATCTGTATTTCTTCTTTGAAGAAATATCTATTCAGGTCTTCTGCCCATTTTTTAATTGGATTGTTTGTTTTTCTTTGTTGTTGAGTTGTATGAGTTCTTTATATATTTTGGATGTTAACTTTTTATCAGATGCATCATAAGCGAATATCTTCTCCCACTCAATCAGTTGTCTTTTTGTTTTGTCGATGGTTTCTTTTGCTGTAAAAAAAACTTTTTTAGTTTGATGTAGTCCCATTTGTTTATTTTTTCTTTTGTTTCCCTTGTCCATAGAGATATATCTGAAAAAGAATTACTGTTAGCAATATCAGAGAGTTTACTACCTATATTTTCTTCTAAAGTTTTATGGTTTCGGGTCTTATATTTAAGTCTTTAATCCATTTGAGTCTATTCTTGTATATGGTGTAAGAAGGTCCAGTTTCTTTCTTTTTCTTTTCTTCTTTTGGCATGTGTCTGTCCAATTTTCCCAACCATTTATTGAAGAGATCGTCTTTACCCTACTGTATATTCTGGCTTCTGTGTTTGTTTTTATGACAATTCCATACTGTTTGGTTACTATAGCTTTCCAATGTAGTTTAAAATTGAGAAGTGTGATGCTTTTAGCATAGTTCTTTTTTGAGATTGCTTTGGCTATCCTGGGTCTTTTGTGGTTCCACACAGATTTTAGGATTGTTTGTTCTGTTTCTGTGAAAAATATCACTGGAGTTTTAATATGGGCATTTTAACCATGTTAATTCTGTCTACGAACACAGTATATCCTTCTACTTATTTTGTGTCTTCTGTTTCTTTCATCAGTGTCATATAGTCTTCTATGTACAGGTCTTTCACCTCCTTGGTTAAAGCTATTTTGTACGTATTTTATTCTTTTTCGTTGTTGTTGATATAATTGTAAATGGGATTGTTTTGATGTAATTGTAAATGGAATTGGTTTCTTAATTTCTCTTTCTAATAGTTAGTTGTTAGTTTATGGAAATGCAACATTTTTCTGTATATTGATTTTGTATCCAGTAACTTTATTGAACTTGTTTATTAGGTCCAGGGATTTTTTTGGTGGAGTCTCTAGGGTTTTCTGTGTATAATGCCATGTCATCTGCAAACAGCGACAGTTTTACTTCTTTCTTTTTGATTTGGATGCCTTTTACTTCCTTTTTTTTTTTTTTTTGCGAAATTGCTTTAGCTAGGACCTCCAATACTATGCTGAATAAAAATGTTGACAGTGGGCATCCTTGTCTTGTTCCTGATTTTAGAGGAAAAGCTTTAAGTTTTACCATCAAGTATGATCTTAGCTGTGAACTTGTCTTTTATGGCCTTATTATGTTAAGATACGTTACCACTCTATTTTTTTGAGAGTTCTTATTAATGGATGTTAAAATCACATGCTTTTTCTGCATCTATTGAGATGATCATATGAGTTTTATTCTTCATTTTGTTAAAGTGGCATATCACATTGATTGATTTGTAGATGTTGAACCATCCTTATATGATCCTTCTAATTTATTGCTCAATGCAGTTTGCTAATATTTGGTTGAGGATTTTTTATGTATGTTTATCAAAGATGTTGACCTGTCATTTTCTTTTCTCATGGTTTCCTTTTCCGGATTTAGAGTCAGGGTAATGCTGTTTTTGTAAAATGAGTTTGGAAGTGTTCCCTCTTCTATTTTTTGGAAGAGCTCGAGAAGGATTGCTATTAATTCTTCTTTAAATGTTTGGTAGAATTTACTAGTGAAGCCATCTGGTCCTGGACTTTTGTTTGTTGGGAGGTTTTTGATTATTGAGTTAATCTCCAAACTAGTAATTAATGTGTTCAGATTTCCTATTTCTGTGTGATTCAGTCTTGGTAAGATTTCTAGAAGTTTATGCATTTCTTCTAGGTTGTCCAATTTGTTGCCATATAAATGTTTATAGTAGTCTCTTAATGATCATTTCTATTTCTGTGGTATCAGTAGTAATGTCTCCTCTTTAATTTCTTTTTTTATTTGAGTTTTCTCTCTTTTGGTGAATCTAGCTAAAGATTTGTCAGTTTTGTTTATTTTTTTCAAAACACTAGCTCTTAGTTTTATTGATTTTTTTCCCTATTGTCTTTTTAGTCTCTACTTCATTTTTTGCCACTGTGATTTTTGATAATCCCTCCCCCTTTTTAAAATTAACTTTGGACTTTGTTCTTTATCTAGTTTTTTGAGATCTTTCTTGTTTCTTGATGTAGACAAGAAACGCTGTGAAGTTCCCTCTTAGAACTGCTTTTACTGCATCCCATAAGTTTTGGTATGTTGCATTTCCGTTGTCATTAGTCTAAAAATATTTTTTGATTTCTCTTTTGATTTCTTCTTTGACCAATTGGTTGTTAACATTGCATTATATTTCAGTTATCCAACATGTATGTGTTTTTGTTCAAGAGTGCTCAAATAATTGTTTTATTTTGGTATTTTGTCGAGAGTTTATATAAGCTGCGGAAAGATTTTTTTGTTTTTAGGTATATACTTCTAGATACCAGAAGGCATTGTTTTTGAAGCTGGGAATTTTATAGAATTAATTAGTATATTATAGAGAAAGAAATCATTGGAGTCAATAGAATTGGTTAAAAATAAAAAAAAAAAAACTTGTGGAGTATATAGCTAAGCCTTAAAAATAGGTAAGTTTGAATACCAGGTGCTGTAGGCGTTAAAAAATAAAAAAGCAATTGGAGGGATTGTTTTTATGAACATTATAGATGTCTAACCAATGTACTTTATACTTGAAACTAATTTAAATAAATTTATTTAAAAAAAGAATAAAAATAGGTGAGTTTATGTTCTTATATTAAATATTTAGTCAACTTTCTCATTTTTATATTTTATGAGTAAATAGTGGTGTACAGTTTCTGTAATGAGCCATACATATATGGAATTTCAGCTTATGGTATTTACCAGTTATAAAATAAACAGTAGATTATAGCAACAGAATATAGGTTTTTTCTATTTTAGCAGTTACAGCTCTTATGTTTGTTTTTTCATGATTTATTATAATAAAAAAGAATTGTTTTATGAATGCTCACACACATCATTCTTAAAACTCACTTAGTATTTCTGAGGAGTATTTTTCTAGCCATAGATAGCCTTATCTGTTAGTGTTTTAGTGGGTAATAGAATCAATTTAGAGGTTTTCGAAATAGCATTTAAAAAAATGAAACCTAATAGAGATTATTGCTCTGGGTAAAAATTGTTTTGTGGAACTGTTTGTGTGTGTGTGTGTGTGTGTGTGTATCAGTTAGCAACGTATGTATTTCTTATTGTACATTATGGTCCAAACAGTGGCTCCCATTTTAGAGAGCCGCTAGTTAAAATCTAGTGATAACTTTACATATTCTTTTTCAATTTAAAAGAGTTAATATTTTTGTAATATTAGCTTATTTTGCATGTGTTTGGAATTACAGTTTACAAAGTAATTATGAGAATTTACTCTTATGTTTAAATTGTTATGTGGAAATTAGAGGGAGAATGAAGTCATATTTTGAACTGGCATCTTAATAACATTGTCAGATAAGAAGTATTGTAAGTGAGATGCCCCAAAACTATCATTTAAACAGTTTTGACATGGGTTGAAAAACATTAAAAATATTGTCTTATTTTCCTTGTGTTTTATGTATTTTGATGACATTTAAACATGGGGTGTTTATTAAGATATAGGATCCTCAGATTTAAATTGAATAGGAAATAACGAAACAAATTATATTAAAATGGTTCCTAGAATTTTAGGGTACAAATGTCTGATGTACACAAGACAGAATTTTATTTTAAATAGAAGCACATATAGTTTAGCTAAGTTAAATACAAATTCTCACTAGACTTTGTTGTTTTATATGTAATTAAAATATTTGTTTCTCAGTTATGAGTCTCAGAGGAATAATAGCATATTTGTTTCTCAGTTACGAGTCTCAGAGGAATAATTAAAGAGTATACTATGAGATCTTCGCCTTGGCAAAGGGACTTTGTCTTATTCATATTTATATCATCAATGCCTATTATAGACCTGACAAATAATATAATAATATGTTCTAAACAATGTAAAGAATTACAGTTGATCCTTGAACAACAGGGGTTTGAACAGCGCAGGTCCATTAATATGCAAATTTTTTTCAATAAATATCGTGAAATATTTTTTCTCTTTATGATAGTCTTAGTAACATTTTCTTTTCTCTAGCTTACTTTATTGTAAGAATACAGTATATATTACGTATTACATACAAAATATGTGTTAATTGTTATTGGTAAAGCTTCTGGTCAACAGTAGGCTATTAGTAGTTAAGTTTTGAGGGAGTCAAAAATTATATGCGTATTTTCAACTGCAGGGATGTCAATGCCGCTAGCCTTTCTGCATTGTTCAAGGGTCAACTGTACTTCTTTCTTCAACTTTTCTTTGTCTTTTAGGACATTGACTTTTAGGACATTGACACTTTTGAATAAGTGTATGCGCCACTTATTTTATATGCTATTTCTCAATTTTTATTTTTCTGTTGTTTCTTTATAATCAAATTTAGGTTATGATATTTTGTCTAGAAAGCTGTGTAAATGATGTTGAGGTCTGCAGGATATCACACCCAGAGGCATGTGATGTCCGTTTGCCACTTTTTGGTGATGTTAATTTGATTTCTTGATTAAGATGCTCTGTGTTTTTTACACTGCATAATTAATTTTTTTTCTCTTGTAACTAAAAAGAAATTGTGGGTAGATAAATTGTGACTGTGTGTTCCAAATGAAACTTTCACCACTTAGATTGAGTATCCATGATGATTCTTACTTAAATCAATTTCTTATAACTTCTGGTTTTTATTTTGATATAATTTCAAACTTAGAGAAAAGTTGCAATAATAACATAAGGAACCTTCATATACTCTATAATCTGATTCACCATTTGTTTACATTTTACATTTTTAATCTGTATAAGAGTAATAAGAACAGCTATCTCAAGTAGTATTTATTTTCTTTGTCTCCTAGTTTCACTAAAAAAAGTTTGTTTTTGTTTTTTTTATTGTTTTGTAAAATGTTCTCTTATAATGCTAGTTTTCTTTCTATATTTCCTCTAAATTTAAGGTTTTTGAATATGGCTGATTTTCTATGAAATTTTATGTGTGGGTGTGTATATGTGCATATACCTACATATGAGCTTAGTAATGTTATTTACTTTCTAAATTACTCTTTCATGTGTCTTGGACCAATATTTTTTAAATCACAAAATTCAATAGAAAGACTATGGAATTTAAGAAAGCCAACCCAGAAACTATTTTTCATCTTGACTCTTTTTAAAATTACCTTTCCTTGTGAATGTTCTTTGATTCAATTCAATTCAATAAAAATAGAGTGCCTACTATATTTAAAAGAAGTAGAAAAAATTAGGTGATCAAAATGCCTTATATTTATAATGCTTTGTGGTTACTCAAAACACTTTAAATATGCATTTTCTTATTTGATATTAACAGTAACTCAGAAAAGTAGATAGTTCAGGTATATTTATTTCCATTTTTTATGAGGAAATTTAGAGCTTAAAAGATCGTGACAACTGAGGTCACATAGCTAGTTGAGTGACAGACTAACTATGAACCAATCATAAGCTTTAAATTCAGTACTCTTTTTAATTCTTCCACATCACCTCTATGTAGTGACTAAGCATACATTAATTCATGCAAAGGCCCGACCACAATGGGGGTATACTTAATTTATTTACTTAATATTTATCTTCATCATTTATCTTACCTGCTTTAAGGACAAGGATAGAATCAGTTAAATTAGATCAAATCAGTATCTTATAGGTCCATATGAATGCCTAGAGGGTGTTTTTCAGTTAAAATAGTGTGTCAGAGTGCTTGTATGTATGAAAGTGGTTACGATATGTTTTTCTTTATTTTATTGGAAGGTATATTGCATGTGACTATTGAAAATTTTAGAGACTATGCTTACTGTAATCAGTGTTAAAGGTTAGTATATTAAGTAAGGACCCTTACTGTGCACTAGTAAATTGATTTTTTTTACTTCTGATCTTATGGATTATGTTTCTGCGACATCTTCCTTCTTCTTCTCCATAACTTCTGAAAGGTTCAGTGCCAGAGAGAACAGAACTGTATCTTTATTTTCTCATCACATCCTCTCTCGAATAGATAATACTTCCATTGCTCTCTTTCCAATTTGGCTTTGAGTCACTGCTGTGATTCTAGCTGTTGAACAGGCTTTCAAGTAAGCAATTAGTATTCTGGTTAAGTAAAAATTGTTGTGAGGCTGCCATTCTTACCAATGCAGCTAAGGTAGTTTTACTAAATCAATTAGTAGGGTCATGTCAGAGGCATACTATAATTGCATTTCACAGAACTTCCCTAAATATTAATAGTTGAGATTTACTGGAAATTAAATCTAAAATTTTTAAGCTCATAGTTCAGAGGATGGAGAAACCAATAATCTGTCAAGTTCAATAAAGCCATATTTATGCTGCTCTAGTCTGTCTTTATTATTTTTGTCTTACCTGATTGAATTTCGCTGTTGTGTTCATTAATAAATTCAAAGGAAATGTTCTAATTAGTTTCTGTCATAACTGGGAACCATAGTAAGTTAGAGTTCTTTGGAAAGCATGATAATCTATTGGGTAACACCTGCTCACTAGCAGATATCAATTCTTTGCCTGGCTGTATTCCAGTCTCACTAACTGTGTCTAAATGTGTGAACCTCTTACCATCTGGGTACTTTGATTTCCCTCTAAATTAAAAAAAAAAAGTCTTATCTGTGTTTTACCTAATACAAAGAGTTTTGAAAGATAATAGAAGGTTATTAAAGTGATTATCACTAATATATACTATTTACTAGTTAAAATTTATGACTTTAAAAATCATTTGCTTTAAAACATACTATTTTAAAATAGCAATGTATTATTTAAAAACCATTGACTCTTTTAGTATACTTTATTGCTTAATTTTAGAACTTTTATTTTTAGAACAGAGAGTATTTAAAGACCAGTTTTACTTTGAATTTGACAGGCATGGCACGAGGCCAATCTAATGAGCCTAAAAGAAGAATTTGCAGAGTGTGCAGGTTAAAGGAACTCTGGAGCTGACTTTCCACAAAGTCCAGGCTATCCATGTTGATTAAAAACTGCTGAGTGGTTTTGCTTAAAGTTGACTGTGTTCTTCCTTCTGCCTCGTCTGATTCTAATCTGCACTTGTCTTTTACAGCTAGAGACAGTTGGATGGCAGCTTAACCTTCAGATGGCTCACTCTGCTCAAGCAAAACTAAAATCTCCTCAAGCTGTGTTACAGCTAGAAGTGAGCAATGAAGATTCAAAGGTAAGAAATGGTAGCCCATTGAAATGATGTATATTTTACTAGGTCTTATATTTTGTTAGAAGAGTCTTTTCTCTATGGATTTAAAATTTAAACATAATTTAATTAAAATTAAACAAGGATTAACAAATTGACAGATTTTATTTGTGACAGATTTTGATGTCAGACATATATCACTTTGTTATTTATTTGAAGAAATAGCTTGTCTTGCAAGGTGCTCGTCTTTTAGGAACATTGAATAATGTTTTCTTTTAAATCCTGCAATGGAAAAACTGGTCATAGCCATATAAAATTATGATTTTAATGTTTTATATATTTGTGGATATTCCTGGATGTTTTGAGTTTTAAGCTAAATATATTTGGTAAGGGAATGTTGCTGTTGTCCAGCCAATGCCTGGAATATGGAGATGATCTGAATTGTGTTTATGTGTTTGTAGTATGTGTGCATGTGGTTATAAATTCCAGCTCTTGCAAAATAGAATTTTGGATTAGTTTTATGCCACATGGTGATTTCTTCTTTAGTATTAGTTTCAGAAAACTTGATTGTGTTATCAAAAGTTAGAGTTTTATGGAATAATTTTTCTTACTGTGGCATATAGAGAAATGAATATTTCAGATATCAATAAGAGCTATTTTTTATATTTTCAAATTGTAATCGATTATCTTTTTAAGATAGAAAAGGGGGAGTAACCCATTTTCCCCTAAATAAATGATACTGTTCATTTTAAGACAAATAAAACAGATGAAAATGAGGTAGGAAGATCTGAGGAAGGAGAGGTTACTATGGCTTGATGTGATCAGAGAATAATGGAAGAAATGTTATTGTTTATAATGAACATCGAAGGATGGTAATATTATGACTTCTTTGTTAGTGCTTTCACTGTTTATTATATTAGGCACATTCTGTCTTCTTTAAGAACTGAGACCAGCGCCTAGCCCAATTTTAGGCAATTGATTTGGGTCTTATTATATATAATTTGTTAATTTATTACAGTGTTTCAAAACTATTTCATTTCACACATTTTCACCAGAAAGTAATATAAACTTCATGGTTAAGAGTCAAATTGATTGGTATGTATGCTTTGCCATTTAGTAGCAGTGTAACCTAGGGCAAATTACTTAATTTCTATAAGTATCAGTTTCTTCATCTGTAAAATGGGCGTAAAATTATCTATCTTCCAGGGTTTCTATGAAGGTTAAATACCCAGTGTATGTAAAGTGCTTAGTCCATTGCCTAGTATATATATGGTAAATGCTCAATAAATGTTGGCTGCTACAATCTCCATTATCATCAGTAAAACATTGTTGGCTAACGAATAAATGAATCTCCTTGTTTTAAACCAAAGCTGTCATTCCTGATGAAATGAACCTTTTCTTTTTTTCCTTCCCCTGCATCCTTCCTTCCTTTTGTTCTTGATCATATTTTTTATATTTATTCTTACTGGGAATCAGGGAAGCAAAGGACAGCCTGGAAAGATCTTTTCTCCCACACACTAGGGAAGGCATTCTTTTAAGTTAGGAAAATAATCTGGAACTCACTGGTATAGACTGGGACTATTCCATGAGTGAAAACACACAATATATACATACTTACATGTATTCATCCTCCCAATAGTTATATACTTTCATTGTTTTATTTTTCTTGACTACCATATGTTAAGTATGAGTAGCTAAATGCAATTTATAGGTTGGAAGGCTACTGTTGTGAATACATTTATATACATATATATATATGTATATATATATAAAGTATATATATATAACACACACACATATGTATGTATACATATATATGTGTGTATATATATATATATAAAATGTTAAGCAAAACTAAAATCTCCTCAAGCTGTGTTACAGCTAGAAGTGAGCAATGAAGATTCAAAGGTAAGAAATGGTAGCCCATTGAAATGATGTATATTTTACTAGATAGATATATATATTAGAAGAGTCTTTTCTCTATGGATTTAAAATTTAAACATAATTCAATTAAAATTAAATAAGGATTAACAAATTGACAGATCTTTATTTGTGACAGATTTTGATGTCAGACTTATATATCACTTTGTTATTTATTTGAAGAAATAGCTTGTCTTGCAAGGTGCTCGTCTTTTAGGGACATTGAATAATGTTTTTTTTTAAAATATGATATCTATCTATATGATAGATATAGATATATATATATTAGATATGCTTTAAGCACCATGACTTTCGCAATTCTTGACTTTGTGATGCTTGAGACCTCCCAGCAACTTTATTATGTCTTCAAAATATGCCTCTGTCTCTATCATATTTTTAGGCAGTAGGAATGAATGAGTAATGCTTCTAGTAAGAGTCATTTTTTAAATTCATATACTTCAGGAAATCCATACAGATGTGAGATCCAGCTCATTTGAATTATTGGTTTGAGTACATTTGTATTTTTCTGTTACTATTCTGAAATTTTAAAAGAACATTTTGTTACTCTTACAACTTGCAGAACTAGAGAAGCATTTTCATTAATAAACAAACACTTGAAAAGAGCAGCAGCACACAAATGTAAAGGATATTTTCATTTTGTATGTAGATTTAAATGAACCTCTTTGTATTGCTTAATCTCCCCTATAGCATTGTGTGGATTTGGTCCATTACTTATAGCTCCTAAACAATGGAAATGTAATGGAGTGTACATCCACTGTCACCCTGGACAGAAACATTGCCATCTCCATGTGATGCAGCACACCCTAGTCATAAAGGAACAATTAACTACTACACCTTTGTTCTCCTCAGTGAAATGCTGCCTGGAATTTTTACTTTTCTTTTGTTTACATTCTCTGTTTTTATGATCTAGTATTCTATTCTTTGTATTCTTATTACATCTGATTCCTTGATGTTGATCGTTATGTTAATTTCTATTATTAAGGACCACACACTGCTTTCATTTACTCTTTTCTGAAATGAGAATTTAGGAATTCTTGACAGGTTGGAATATTAAATGAAAGGACTAGGAGTATGAAGGATGTTTTAAAAACCGACTTCATTAAAGGAGAGCTGTTATTAAAAGAAGATTAAAAATTAATCACTAGTTTATTATGGAAAGTACCATAAAGTACAAAGTTGTCATACTTATGAAATTGGCACTTGTTTAAAACAGGAAGCATTAGGTAAAATTATTTTAAATGTATATTTTACAAAGTAGTTATCTCGAAAATGTACATATATCAAAATGATTCTGAGAGGATTCGAGGCAGTGCAAATTGTGAGAGAATATTTTGATGGTATTTACTTTTGAGCTGCTAAACTGAGAACTTACTAAAATGCACTGAAGAGTGTGGTTTCTAAGAATCGCTTTTCTCATTCACTTCCAACATGCACATGAAAAGTGTAGCCTGCAGTGAAGTTTTAATTGCTATCACATTTGATAACAATGTTGTACTGGTCTCCTTTCTCTTAGAACATTTCTGTCTCAAGGCTTTCCTGTTTTGCTACTAAGTTTATCATGAAAACCAGTGACTGTAGTTTTTTCCTACAGTATTTTGATATACTAGTTGTTTTCAGTTAATTGTTTTAGTGTTTATCTATTGCACTTAGAAAAGTGAGATTATTTTCCTGTTCCACAGATAACTTAAAAGGAGTTTTATGGGGTTTTTTGTTTGTTTTTTTGTTGGTTTATTTCGTTAGGGGGCAGTAGAGCTCTTTGCTTACCTAAACTCTGGCATTCACAGTATTATTTGAAGTAATATTCAAAATAATTTGTGAAGTCAGTAGTCATAGAAAATGCCTAAGTATTTACATTTCTAATCTGTATATAACGATAGAATTCTCTCATTTCCATCAACAAAATTAATACCTATTAATCAGATATGTACAGAACAAGTAAATGAAATTATCATGATTTCAGTGTTTGTTAATTTTTATATAACCATTTGCCAAAATGAAATTTATTAAAAGCCTTCTACACTATTGACTTTTTTTTGTTACATTCTGTTACTGTATTAATTTCTTTATGAGAAAAGAGAATAAAATAATCCCCAAGATAGTTGAATGGCTCTATTAGGTGATAGTATAACTAGTTCCAGGCTAATCAGAGACAGTTGAAGTTTATTTATTTATAGAGAATAGCAGTTTTATATGTAACAAATGTTAGTAATTTAGAATAAGATCAAAATGTTAAGTTTGAATATCCTAAAAATACTAAAATATTTAAATTTTGCTATTAATCTTGCATTATTGTATTTTTCTATAATGAATTTGCTGTTCAGGACAATTGTTTTGTTAATAAATGATTCTAATTTTTTTTGGCCATCTTTTAAGAAAGAATCTTGTGTTTCATTCTTTTGAAACAAACAGGATGAAATCACCTTGATAAGAGTACTTTCATTTATATTAATGTTAAACTGGATTATGCTCAGGTTGCAGAAGGTACTTTATGGATGGGTAATTATGATTTCAAATGAAGTTAGGACTTTCAAAACCATTTTTTTTGAGTTAGAGATCTTTATTTTTATTTTCAAAATTTATAACATTCTATCTAGAGTGAGAAAATGTGGGGAGTGGGGATAAGCCTATTTTTAATACTTTGTGCTAGAGACAGTATTACCTCCCTTAACATTTAAAACATCTCTACCAGGCATGAATTCTTATTGTTATCCTTATTTTATAGGTAGATGGAGAAATGGAAACACATAGAGGTTAAATCATTTTTCTATGTTTTACAACTAATAAACAGCACAACTAGGATTTGAAACTAGGCAATTTTATTTCAGAGTCCTATGCTATACTCATCACTCAGATACTGTATCATTGTGCTTTTTTAATAATTTAGCTATTGATCCTGTAATTCGTATATGTTTCAAAGTGCTAAAGGCTGTTTTGAAATGCAATGATTGTTTTATTGTGATAGTACTTTGTAAAACTAAGTTATATGGATTCTAAATTTTATTTTCCTTTTTGATTAAGTTGAAACAATTTTATACTTTAAGTCAATGAGAGACACTAATATATACTTTTTATATAGTAAGTAAAGTTGTATGTTTTCATGTTGTCTCAGTTTAACAGAAGCTGCATTTATTAACACACCTTATTATAAGGACTATATGATGACATCATTGACGTTGATGTCTTATGAAGAAGTAGTCAATATCATTAAAAAGAAGACACATCCTTAAATCTATTTATAACAGCTTTCTCAGTAAGAGAAAAATACATATGCTGTTCAAATCATGAACTCTTGTGTTAAAAATTTAAAGAATTTTGATTTCCTTAAAGGCGATATTTGTGTTGTATGATTTTGAAGGACCAAGTTTTTCTGAGCTACTCTCATGAGCAAGTATGAATTTTACAGATGTTGTATTTTTATTAATCTAATCCATATAGTGAAACTATTTTAGCATATTCTCTTAATGATTTAATTCATTTTTCTCTATTATAATAGCTGTACATATTTAAATTGGCATTTTGGAAAACATAGGGAAAAAATTCCATTAAAACCAGGTGTAATTCCCGTATCCACAACACTGTAATGTTTTGCTACATGAACTTCCAGTAGTTTTTTCCTATGCATCTATTAATTTATAAGTGATTTTTTAAAAAATAGTGATTTTTTTTTTGGCCTAGGAAAAAGAATTGAAGTTTTATCTTTATTGTTCAATATTAGATATGGTTACGAGAAGGTAATCTCATTCATCAATCAGATTTTTTTTTGATAAATAGCATTTATTCTTTTTCGACAACACACTGTCTTGTGATCTGAAGAGACGTTCTATAGATTGTTGGGCTCTTTACTCACTGATTTTGATCAGAAATTTTATAAAATGAGCTTTATCTCCAACACCTCTGTGTCAAGATACTTGCATATGTATCAGTTGGGATGCTACCACCAAGATGCAGCCAATCTATTGGATCTCTTTTTTTTTAGTGTTCTTGCACACTTTCCTTTGAGAGTCTGATCATGTGACTTCTTTGATGTTATAGCCTGCTTTTCTCACTTATCTCTGTAACAAATCTTTCCATATTACTTCAAACTCATTAGTAAGATATTTTAAATGACTTTTCATATTTTGGCTGACATACTATAATTTTTTTTACCAATTCCTCTATTATCACATAATGGGTTTGTTTCAAGTATTTTTCTATTATATTGTGATAAACATCTTTGTGTATACATACACAGTAGTTGCTCAATGAATACTTTCTGAATGGTGAATGAATGAATGAATGAATGAAGCTCCCTTGATATTTAGGGTCATTCCCTTGGAGTATACTTACTGGATAAAAGGGTGTAAACCAAAAATAAGTCTTGCTGTAGTTTGGCATATGGTTTTCCATAGTCATTTTGGAACCACACACAGAAACTCAGAGTTTACACTTAAAGGATTTAAGAGCTTCTGGAGAAAGGTTATAACATTACTATCTCAAAAATAGGTCCTTTGATAACTAGTTAATTTGGATAATTAAGACCAGTGTAAAGCCCAGTTATTTTTGTAATATTATAGAGCTGTCTTTTTTATAATTTTGTTATTTCATTAGTGTACAAATTAAACAAGCTTTTGTTATATGTATTTACTTTGTCATAGAACATGTAGAAGCAATCTGATCAAATACTTTAGCAATTAGAAAAAATAGAAACTTCTCTTATTCGGTAGATAATTGCCCAGATACTTTGAAAACAAAAGTCTGGTTCTTTGGAATCAAATTTGTTTAAATATTCCTGAGGCTTTGTGATACACAATTTTGTTTTGTATCTTTTTTATTGTGATCAATTTTTTAATGACTATATCTTTCGAGGTGTCATATTTTCTAAGAGCAATACAAAAATGTCTTTTCTCAACATAGTGTATTTTTTAAGTTTTGTGATCAATATGATGACTTTCTAAAAGATCTTATGTATTCAAATATATTGAGGTGTTCAAATCATATTTGTATAGCTCCTTGATATCACAACGTGAACTCCCTTGAATGTGTGAAAGTGTGTGTTTGTGTGTTTATGTAAGCTTTTTTCCATATTTCACATTACCTAATGGAAAGTTTGCATTTATCCATGATAAGACTATGAGCTAACGAAAATATTGCTTTAGACACTATTTAACTTTGCTGAGTAAAAACAAACAAAATATTAATACACAATTAGAGTGTGACAGAATTTTATATTGTGGAGAAAATGATAAAAGTCTTCAAAGAGGATGTCTTTTTTACAAATACTCCAGAAAGCTTATGCGTTTCAGGATTTTAAAATCATCTTTTTGGTAAAATTTTTTTAAAAAATTATGTGGAATTCCAAAGTAGGGACACAAATAATATCACCTTTTCTTTTTTAGCTTCTGAACTTTTTTAATTTTTGAAATCTAGAGGCAATTGATAATTATAGAATTCCTCAAACATAATAGAATATGTTTAGAAGTACCTTTAAATTTTATTTGATGTATTTTTGTGGATTAGAAATGATAATAATGTAAATGAGTGTTTTAAGTATTTTGAAATAAATGTGTTAACAATTAATTAGATATCCAAATAAATAAAATACCAATAAGTTCAATAAAGTAAATAAGCAGTAACTTTTTAAATAACTCAAATACAATTTAAGAACTATGTATTAAGCATTTACTATGTATGAGATACTGTACAAGGTTTTGGTGATATTTTATTTTCCATCTTGGAGTCTGTGTTCTTGCAGGGAATCCATATATTAAGCTGGTAATTGTAAGTTTAGTGACTATTACAAAACAGGAAATATATGGAACTATCAAAACTGACAGCAAGGAGTTAGTGACTATGACAGGGAAGAGAGTTTCTTGTGGAGAAAAGAGCACATGAAAAAGAATAAAGACTTATTTTTTTAGCATGTTGAGTGTGAAGTAGCTGAGATTTCCAGATAGAGATTGTTCGGTTGGCAGGCTGGGCCTTGGGAGAAAATTATAGATTAGAAATTGAGATGTAGATATCATCGAAGTTTAGATTATAATTTTAGTTATGAAAATGGAAGAGATTCATCGCTGAAGGATAGAATACAGAACATTAATGAACTCCTAAATTTAAAAGGGAAATAGAGTTTGAGGAACTTAGGACAGTAATGGGTGGGAGGAGCCAGAAACTAATGGAAGAGGGTATTTCTTGGAGGACGAATTGTGTCACCTGCTGTGAAGAGGTAAAAGAGAAGGGGGAAAAAGATACTAATTTAACTCTCACAGCTATGAATTAAGTACTAATTCTCAGTGGTTAAATAGCTTTCCCTAAATTGGATGCTAGAAAGTGATGGAGCCAAAATTTGAACCAAGGTAGATCTGACTCAATAGCATGAATTTATCAACACTATATAGTGGTAAAAAACAATAAATTTAGTGAAATGGAGGTCATCGGTGATCACTATGTGAGGCAGGAGAAGATCTTTTAAGATGAAGGGTAGTACTGAATGTTATTGAGAGATCAGGAAAGTGCACAGAGATGCGACTCTTGGATTTGGTAGGTGGACTTCTCTGATGACCTTGACAATTGTAATGTCAATTACAATTGAGTAGAAGAAGAAACCTGATTGGAGTAAATTGAGTAACAACTATGAGGAGAGAAAGTGAAAGCAACCTTACAGGTGACTCTTTGAAGAAGAAAAGAAATAAGATAGTCAATGTAGTGGAATATGGATTCAGTAACTGGAGATATTAAAGGAGGCTTGTATGCTGATGCCAGAGATCCATTGGGGGAGAAATTGATGATGCAGGACAGAGAGGGATATAAGTTACTTGAGAAAATGAGAACATACAAGGTCCAGAGCACATGGGAGGGTTGGACTTTGATGGGAATGGGAATATATTATTTGTTGTAACAGGAAAGAAGGAAGAATATCTTGTAGGTAGGAAGTTTTGGTGGTGCGAAGAGAAACTTGTGACTGGTTACTTTTATTTTCTCAGTTCAGTCACTAATTGGGGGAGTGGGAAGGCCTAGGAGGTTTGAGAACAGAGGAGCAAGCATGAAATAGTTTTGATATTGGGAAAATGAACATACTTGGTATTTTAGTATATTTTACTGTTATGGACCAGTGCTGATTGCCCTTTTAAGATCAGTGACCATGAATTTAAAATGAGAACTATAGGAAAGTGGTACATTTTTCTTCATTTGTTTTTAGTTTCTTTGGTGCAGATGTGGAGTAGGTGGATAATTGGGTTTAATCAGGGTTTCATCTTTGCTAGGTGTATCAGATGGAGGAAGAAAGAGACAAAGGATTGGCTATGTACACAAGGGAGTGATTTTAGTGATTGACCATGAATTCTGAATCAGGTCAGATGGAAAGTGAAGATACGATATGTTTTGGGAATGAGGGTGTGATGGAGAGTGAGTAACTGGAGATAGAACTGGAACCATAGCCATGCCTCCCTAGAGCATTGTGTGGTACAGAGGAGCCTCAGATAGACATATTAGTTCAGGATCATTCAGGAACCTTATATTTGAGTCTTTGGACCTCTACACCTTGGTCAGGTGTATAACCTTTAAGATGGAAAAGTGGATGCAAGTAAAACCTGATATCTGGTATTTCCTGAACTTTTACCTCAACTTAGAGACTGAAGTTATTAAGTATATGAAGATTTGCTCTGTATCCTAGGAGTTCACCATGTATGGCCAATGACTACTCCTTGATCTATTCCATCCTTGGTTGATAATATACCCAGCATCTGCTAGAAAATACCAATGATTCTATAGCCAGAAATCAGTTAAAGTGTTAATATTTTATATCTCATTTGAATTTGTTAGCTTTGAACCATCATTGGTGATTTTCTGAACTGGTTTTCCGAATCTAGTATTCTGATTTTGAGATGGTATTATAAATTTTAGATTAAAGACATAATAAAAATGACTAGATTAAATTTTCTCATGAGTGAATTGCATTGTTGAATATTGAATTCAGTCTTAGTAATTCTGGCCAAAAAGGAGTTGACAATCACTTTTCTTCCTGGCTTAGTTAAATAAGATTTTGAGCGTGTTTGGTATACCATATGAATGCTTATGTATACTAATGGATTCTGCAAATTATGTTTCTTTCAGATATTTTCCTTTATATGAGAATTATTTAGAGGAAATTAAACTTTTATGAAGAGGAGGAATCACTTTTACTTTGTGATATATTTCTTTTCTCAGAACAAATTATTGGTTTTTATGGTATTGGGAAAGTGAATATTTTTCAAATAGATTCACATACAAAATCTTTATGTTGTGTGGTTTTTTTTTTTTGAGCTTTTCAACTCTGATATTTATGACCCAAAATTTTGTAATCTTTTAAAAAAAATCTCATCTCTCTATATAAAATGCTTTAAGGGTTTAATCAGATCTTTAAATTGTGCATCACCTGACTTCTTATTTGGAAACGTGGCTGTCTTAAGATGCCTAATGAGTGATTATAAGTCTGGTTTGGTTATTTTCTTCTTTGTGTTTCGCATAGCTGAGCATTATCAGTTCTGTGTTTTCAGTTTGTATCTAGATATATGTTCGAGGGTCTGAAGGCAGCTGCTCAGTTAGTACACAGAAAACAGTCAATTTCAGTCACCTTATTATACAATGGAGAATGATACCCATAGGCAGTGGGAACATAACTAGTGCCATAGAAGAACAAAAGGGTAGAAATAGGGTTGGTGAACCAGTGTTATTCCTATCTTACCACTTACCTCACCTCTTGCTACTGGGAAAAACAAGAGACAAACAAAATTAACATAATCTAATTATTAAACCCTGATAAATTCTTGTTTCAAAAAAGTTTTGATCCCTTAGTCTAATTAATGAAATAACAAACTATGAACAACTTTTTAAATATCATATTTTAAGTTTTTAAAATTATTTGTTGATATTATCTTGAATTTATATGAAATTTGCTTCTCAATAACTGCTGTTATAACATCAGTGAAATGCTCTGTATATTTATGTTTATTGTGTGGTTAATTAAAACATAGCTGACAAATTACATATACTGGGTGAAGATGAAATACAATAAGTGAATGTATGGAAAGAAATTCTTGTTTATAAATTTTATTTTTAGGAATTTTGGTTTTACCTCTTGATTTTCTCTCTTTTACAAAATTAACTTTGGTACTTTTCTAGATTTACACAAATAATTTACAGTGTAGAAAAACAGAAAATTAAGGAAATAATATTAATCTATAATCCTACCTAAAGATAATAACTTTGTGTGACATTTAATCAGTATATAGCTTTCCAAATCTATCCATTATACACTTGTTTTTTCCTCAGAGCATTACATTGTAAAACGTCTTTCATTATCAATAAATGAACTATTCAGCAACATCATTTTAAATGGCTGCAGAGTATTCTGTTGTTTGTATGTTCCATGTTTTTATTTATTTTTGCTAAGTATGGTTTTTTTTTTCTAGTAATCTTTCATAATAATTTGCTTTTAAAACCATATTTAAACCATTTGGTAGATACTAACATATTACCTAGTTTAAATGAGGGAGTAGATCTTAGAAATGCTATCTATGTGTTAGAGAGAATTTTAGTAACTGCTAAAGTGTTGACTTTTTATTGCAGGGTAAACTATCTTTTCCAGGAATTAACATGTTTGGACATATAATTTGGAATGTCTTTAAAATTGTATGCGTTTATTAATTTATGAGGTTCTCAAAGAAAATTTGCTCCCTCCGTTCCTCTCGTCTTCTTTATCTTTCCCCTTCTCTTCTTCTTTATAATGAACAGACCTTTAAGAGATATCCTTTTTTATCTTAAGGAGTTCCAACCAATCCATCTTAAAAGGATAATTTTATCTAAACTTAAAATGCTGCCATTTCCTTGGTAAATGGACAATATAATAAATACTCCAAAATAATCCTTTTGCAATTCTCAGCATTAAAACAAATAGAATTATCCAGATACAACTTTATTTATGGAATGGGCAAAGGCTTATGGAATTTTCCAGCAAAAAGTGATCTTAGATGATTTGGCAATGGATTCTTAGATATGTCACCAAAAGCATGAATAACAAAAGAAAATAGATAAATTGGACTTCAGCAAAATTAATAACTTTTATGCATCAAAGGATGTTATGAAAAAAATAAAAAGGTAACCTAAAGAGTGGGGAAAATATTTGTAAATCATATATCTGGTAAGTTATTTGTATCTAGAATATGTAAGGACATCCTACAACTTAACGACAAAAAGACAACTCATAAAAATTGGGCAGAGGTTTTGGGTAGACATTTCTCCAAAGAATATATACAAATGGCCAAGAAGCACATGAAAAGATACTCAAATGTTATTAGTCATAAGAGAAATACAACTCAAAACCATAATGAGATACCACTTCATAGTCATTAGGATCACTGTAATTTACTTTAAATAGGAAAAAATGCGTGTATAAGGATATGGAGAAATTAGGACCCTCATACATTTCTGGTGGGAATGTAAAATGTTTCAGCCACTATTGTGGCAAATAGTTTGGCAGTTCCTCAGAATTTTCAAATATAGAATTATCATCTGACTCCACAATTCTACTTTTATATATATACACCCAGAAGAATTGAAAATAAAGACTCTAGCAAGTACATATACATGCATGTTTATAGCACTACTAGTAACAAGAGCCAAAAGGTGAAACAACTCAAATGTCCATCAGTGGATGCATGGATAAACCAATTGTGGTATATATATACAAGAGAATATTATTGAGTCATAAAAATGAATGAAGTGTACTGATACATGGTGCATTGCGGATGAACTTCAATAATATTTTGCTTAATAAAAAAAGCCAGGCACAGAAGGTTACATATTATCTTATTTCATTTATATGAAATCCAGGTTAGGCAAATCCATAGAAACAAGCAGATTAGCTGTTGCCAGGGCCTGGAGGTAGGGAATAATGGGAAGTGACAGCTTAAAGGTTATGACTTTCTTTTTAGGGTGACGAAAAGGTTCTGAAATTAGTGGTAATAGTTGTACAACATTGCAAATGTATTGGAAGCCACTGAATTGTGTACTTTGAAATGGTTAAAACTGTGCATTTTAGAGCAAGATCAAGAGAGAAAATGGAGAAGACTGATTTTAAGAGTATTTAACACTCTTAATAATTGAGAAGGTTCAGACCTAATAAGGTTAACTGATTTGTCAGCTGATTATTGGCATCGTCAGAGACCCTAACTGACACAATGGAGGGAACATTGGATTTAAAGTGAGAAGGCTGATTTTAAATTCTTAGATTGTTGTCAAGAATCTGAATCATTCTGTGAAAAATTTCCCAATTTGAAAATGTGCTGGTAATACCTTCCTCCTAGGGTTGTTCATAGAATTAAATGAGGTAATGTATGTGAAATATTTATTATAACTCACATAGTAGGCACTTAATGTTAATTGAATTCAAATTTCCAATGCTGTAATTTAACATTGTGTTAGAAACATAAATTACTGAGGAAGATATTTTTAGGAATGTATTATCTTGGAAGACAGTTGAGTAGTGACTTGGTGGCTTGTATAATAGTTTGCTGTTTAAGAAAAAAAATTGTTCTGTTTTACAATATTGTATTTGTAAGTGGACTATTAGAATTGAGATTGAATTGTTTTAGCCATCGTTTTTAACAGATTATTGTTCCTTTTCTCTTAATTAGTAGCAGTGATTCCCAAATGAATGTAGAAGAAGAATAGCGCACCCTTAATTACTAGTATTGTATTGTAGGCTACTTGAACTCCCTGTGGGATTTTTTTTTTTTCGCCCACAGTGACCTTTCACAGAGTATGTGCTCTGAAAGGACAAATCCTCAGGGGTAGTGTGGCAAAGTGCCAATTATAAATGTAATTTTCTATTATATTAAGCCATTTTTGCTTTCATATCATCATTCTCAGTTATAACACTTTGTATTTACATAGTAGCTTGAAGCTACAGGTCTTAATACTCTTTATAAGATATTGAGCCTCAAAGTCCTTTGAGGCAGCATACTGTAATCATCCATTTTTGTTGAGAGGAGGAGGATGGTATTATTTAATTGTTAATGCTATAATAGAAGAAATAGTCTAATAAAAATGTTGCTAGTTATAAAATGGACTTATTTTAAAATGAGAAACCGAAAGTTCTGCCTCATGTAAATGATGCTTAAATTTTATCCCCATTTTAATTTAGATATTTTCTCTACTTTTCAACCGATTGTAATGTATATTGACTTCTTTTGATTCTCAAGTAGAAGAAAAAATGAAAATTGTAAATATGTACCTAGAGTTGTTTGACTTAAGTTTATTAGCCCCTTTTGCTGTAGACAGAGTAGAATAATTTATAAATTTCTCAGCTTTGAGAGTGGATATTGTTTGTATATTTAGTTATACAAGTTACATAATAGTCACCACCTCCAATATTTTAGGTTGGCATAACAACTAATAATAAGACTGCTGTCACAATAGTGTATTTATGGTTTCTTTGATGATACACATGCCCTTTATGAATAAAGTATTTCTTAATCCTATATATTTTAGCTATTTCTTAAGAGTAATGATCTTTGGAATTGGGGAGATGTTACGTAGGTTAAGATACAGAGCAAATTTAAAAATACAATTTAAAATAGGGCCTAATAATAATTCTTAAAAAAAGATACACATTTCTCAAAAGGAAATTTTGTTTATATTAAGAAATAAACTTATAAATTGCATTAAATAAACTTATAAATTGCAATTTTGTTTATATTAAGAAATAAACTTATTAATTAGGGTCCATTAGTATGGGTCAGAGCCCATTTGGAGGCTCAGGGGATGTCTTATTTCTTCATAGTATTATAATATTTGCATGTGGCTTAGATCCCTCATCATCTCTTCTGTAAATGCTACCACCTTCTCTCATTCTGAATTCTAGTCATCCTGGGTGGATGGAACTCATCAAAGCTGAATGTCTCAATAGCTACAGTGTACAAACAGTAACCACTATACCTGATACTACCATATTCAAACCATCAAGAAGATAATAATGATAATAGATAACATTAATTGACCACTTAATATGTGGCAGGTATTATTTTATGTGCTTTTATGCTTTGTCTCATTGGACCCTTGAAATTAATAAACAATAAGTCACCTTTTTTTTTTAATTGTTCCAGAAGGACTAAAAATTAGGTACAATTTAATAAAGAACCATCATGCTTCCATAGATATCACTTTGCCTTCTGTCTTTAGTGAGGTGCATTGCTAGTTTAGTAAACCCTATTCTCACAGTCTTTATGGTTTTATTTTGCTTTATTTTGCCTTAATTTTAATGGCTATGAAACTCTCCTGAGGGTAAGTGATTTATTTCCATTTCCCAAGTATGAGGAGTGAGAGAATTACCTTGATAGAGGATTGAGCTGAGAATTGTTCCTATTGTTTTCTCACAAGGCTAAGTGTGGAAGTACTTATAGTACTAGAGAATCAGAGACTTTCTGGTACTAAAACAAGAGTCTGTACTGGCTTTTTCTGGCGCATAGTTACTCAACTAAAGTTGAAGTAGGTAACAGATCAGTTGAGATATTGATTGACCTCTTAAGCCCTTGAGGCAGCCAGGCAGTGTCTGGGGGAACTGGAGTCCCTAGCCAGTCACCTAGCCTCAAGCTGCTTTGTTGGTTAGCCACATTTTCTGTCTGTCAATGCCAGAATGTCAATTAGGCTTAAGAAACAAAATTTTCTCAGAAATGGAAAGAAGTTGAAATTGTAAAATATTTTACTTTTTTTAAAAACCCTAATTCTCTCTCTATTATTAATTGCTGGTGTGATATTGAATTTAGAGCTTGAAATTTGTACTTGGCAACATATTATTAATAGTAGTGACTTACATAAAAATATAAACATTTCCTGACCAGTATATGTCTACCAGTTGATTGTATGGATTGAGAGAGGGCAAACTTGTTTTCTGAGAATGCTTTCATCTTCAATATTCTTTTTGGGGAAGGTTGGTTTACTAGTAGTTTCTGGAAATTTTTGAATCTCTGATATAAAAGTTCTTTCAAATAGTTAAGTCTTATTTTATAATTGACATTTGTCAACCGAAGGTCACTGCTACCAATTCAAAGACAGTAGGTGTCCTCAGTTTGGAGTGCAGTGAAGGGGAAGACTTTATTCAATGCAAACAGCTCCACTGTGACATAGCTCAGCTGTGGAAAAGCATGGCTGTGAGACAGCTTAAGAGTGATACAGTTCAATTATGATAGAGCACAGCTATGAAACAGCTCAGGCAAGGCAAATCTATTGAGGTGACCTGGGTGAGGTGGCCTGGGTGAGGTGGCTCCTGTGTTACAGCTTCAGTCTGTAAGACAGCCCTGCTCCATTCTAGTGTTACAGCCATGGCTGATGTTGCAGTTACAACTTGGATGTTACAGCCCTGGCTGGGAAACACAATCTTCAATGGAAGCTGAAAATGCACTCTGCGGAGACAGAGGAGAGGCTGATTTACATAGAGAAAAGTCTCCACCCTGGTCCCTGATTGATCTGTTTCTGTGCAGATGAAGACTCCAAATCCTCACAATTTGATTGGTCCAAATAGTACCATCCTGATTGGTCAGAATGCAGCAACCCTGTTTTGTTGGTGACGATGCAAATGAGGATATAACTGTGCAGTTCCAATTGGACAGAGAACATCTTAGTCCTATTGGTTGAATTTTGATCCCAAGAGCTCTCTTAATAAGGGTTAACTTCCAGACAGCAGAAGCGCAGTGCAGGAGGGTTGGCAGCCCAGTCTTTGGCTTTTCACTAAAATGCAGTGTGCATGACAGGCCTCTGCAAACAATGGCTGCTAGACTCTGGTTATGAATTTGAGCCCAGTTAACCACAAGGAGTCTTTTTTGGCAGGTATATTCTTCTCAGTCAACACAATTATATAGCAATTTGACTCAAATCTATATTCAAAGACTTTCTTTATTAGTCCCACAATCCTCATTTCTGCCTGCCTATTCCATAAAACTTATTTTTCTTTTTGGACATTAATGTTAAAGAGAACGATGGCTTCCTCCCCACCCCCACCCCGGTGGAACCTCATCTTTTGGAGAGGTGGTCTAACAATGTAGAGGTGATAATCTCACAAACACAAGACTGTTTTGGGGAGGGAGAGAGAATCCCTTCGTAAGTACCACATTGTATTCTGGCATAACATTTCTAAATGAGTCCATTTCAGTCATATTATTTTTCTTTAGCAGTTTGTTGGAACAGTTTGCTGTTTCCTTAGACATTTAGAGTACATCTTTTAACACTAGAAACACCCTCCGCACACGTGAGACCTCAGCATTCATTGACTGAGGAAACAGCAGATTCACATTTTCCATCTTCTACTCACCCCGGGACTTACAAACCCTTTCAAGGAAATGGTAGACTTAATTGCCTGCATCACTTAATTATTCTATCTTTGTGAGGTGTATAGTTGAATTCATATAAGAGAATCATAGTTAAATTCACATAAATGTCATTCCACTGTATTTACTGATGACTTGTTTGTGCTTTGTTCCTATTGTTTTATTTTTTATGCCTTCAGAATCTTCAGATTCTCGTTTCTTAGAATTTAAAAGTACTATTTAAAAAATATGTTCATTAAGTCTCCTGCCTATTACCAATTTCTCATTAATTTATAGGATTATTGCCTGTTAAGAGAGAGAAAAGGTTCTTAAATATAAACTCTTTGGTGTTCTGTATTTGTTAGATAAATATATATATATTTTTTTGTAAAAATCTTGCAGATAAACATTTTGTACATCTAGTGAAAAAAAAGAGAGGGTAAGAGAATATATGTGTAGGTGCTAACTTTTTAAAAATTGACAGGAATATGAGTATATTGACCTAGTTAGTGCCAATTCGAAGAATTCTAATTCTAATATGATTCTATTTTCCTCCAAATATCTCGAGCTAAGGTCTGTTATTTTAATTGGGTTTAGATTTAGATTATGACTGTCTTCCATGGTTTCCACTCTTGTAGGCTCTACTTATACTGCTTTATATAGTAGGAGTTTGCCTTTATTTATATTGGCAACATTAATCACCTATTAATTTTTTCCCATTTTAGGTAATTAAAACATCATGTTTATTAATATAAGAAGAATTATAAAAGTCAATTACTCTAAAAAATTAAGGACCTAAAACTTTTGAGCATAACTGTAACATATAATTTGTTATATTTTAAAAGGTCTGGCTGGAGGTTAGTATTTATGTTTTTTTTTTCTTTTCTTTTTTTTTTAAAGATATTAATGTTGTTATAGAGGGCTTAGACTTTATTACTAAATAGCTATGTGTCCTGGGACAAAGCATTTTACCCTCTGATCTTAGTGCTTTCATGTACAAAATAAAGGGATTGAGTTTAAGCAATTTCTACCAGAGCTAAAAAAAAAAATCCTCTGTATTACATTTTGACAGATAAAAGAGAATAAGGTGAAGGACTTTGAGTGTGGCATTGTTAGGTAGTAAAGAAACAGGCCTAGGAATCATACTGTTTGCCCTTTAAGAAGTAGCTGAAGAATCTCAAGCAGGTTACTTATCTGAGGCTCAAATTCTGATCTGGAAATTTGGACAATAATAGCTACCTCACAAGGTTTTTCTGAGAATTAAATATAGTAGGAAATATAAACGTGTCTATCACAGCACAGTTTTAGTTCATTGATATCTTCAGTTAAGAGGTCTTTCCAGGTTAGAACAGGAGAATTGAAATGCCCAGCTCTTTATAAGGCCATTATTGACTTTTGTCAAAAGTGGGCCTAGCCGCAAAAGTAGAAGGCATAAAGAAGATAATTCTTTCTATTTTTTAAATAGTCTTTCTGATATCTTTATGACAAATTGCTATTGGATAGCAATTTAGAAGAAAATATTTAAGAGAAGTTTAGGTCTGTTAAAGACCTTACTGAATTTTGTTCTTTGGTGCTAATGACCTTCTTTTACTTAAGCGTTTTAACTTAAATTGGAAGAGAATACTAAGTAAACATTCAGACAAAAAGTTGAATCTAATTCTGTTACTTTTTGAATGACTTTAAGCTAGTTGCTCAATAACTATGAACATCTTCATCAATAATGTCAATTTTATATGTAATATTTTGAACATTTGAAGAAAATTCATTATATTTAGAAATATAAAATCAAAGAATAGGGACTATCAGAACATTTTGGAGGAAATGGCTCACTGACACACAAATAGTAAAAGCCTGTAATTTGTCCATGTTCCCTGTTAGTAATTTAATAGTAGGAAATCTTAATGCAATGGACCCTCTTTTGAATTTGTGGCTATTCCCTTATTTTTACAGTTGGTATCTTTTTAAACTACTGGATATTTATTGATAATCTGGTTTGCGTGTAGTCCTGAACTGAGTATACTAGATACTTACCACTTTATATAAGTACATTCTTAGTAGATGAGACATAGTAGTGGTATTTGAACTTAGATTTCATTCTGTTATTTTTCTGTTAGGATTGTAAAATTTTAACTTTTGTCACTGGGGTTGGGGTAACAATTTGAGGCTCATCATGGTGGCTGTTTGAACCAAGTGCAAAAGTGAAATCTTTACAATTAAAAAAAACACACAATATATAAAGCTGTATACTTAATAGAAGGCTTATCCCTCTGCTTACAACAAATGGGAAAACTTTGAATGTTTACTGAATGCAAATCTTTAGCAAGAATTATAAATATGCGTCCTCAATTTTAAAACAAAAAAGAAAAGTAAATTAGAAATGTACAAATCACCATATAAGAATTTTAATTATTATGGGAAGATGTATAGAAGATAGAAATTAGGGAGATTGTAGGCATCCTAATTTAACATTTGTAATGAAGATATGAAAAATTAAATAAAGTTTCTTTGGATTTTGAATTTTTAACTAGAGGAAAGTTATTTTTTATGAATACATCTATTTACCAAAAAAAAAAAAGCCACTGACCTGGTTCTTAAATATTTAGACTACTTAAGTCCTGTAGAAATGGCATCTGTAATAGTTTAAGCAGCATGAAGTATCAAAAATTGGAATATAAAAACAGCATGATGTTTGTACCTTCTAAAACTGGTTCATGAAATTTGCTTAGTACAAATTTATAGAAATGTGTAAGTGACCTTGAGAATTTTTTTAAAAATAATACCAGTCATAGTTGCCCTGTGAAAGAAATAAACTGATGCTAATTTACTTGCAATCATCACTTGGTTAAGAGAAACTGTTTAATGTGGCATTTCCTTCAATTGAAAATAACAAGCAAAGAAATAGATTTAAAAAATATTATTGATGAGTTTGCTTCCATTAAAGCCAGGAATATAAAATTATAACAAATTCTATTGTTGATATAAATAAATATTGAAACTTAAATTGTTCTGAGTTTCATATTTTCAATTTATGTTCTGGTTAACCATTAAAACATGTGACTAGGGGCACACATTTTCTTTTTTGCCTCAGGTTCCAGGCACTGATAAGAACTTTATAATAGTATACTTTCATTTCTTCTGTCTTGGCCTTTTGCTATTATTGTCATACATTTTTCTTACATATTTTATAAACTTCACACTATATTATTATTTTTGTTTAAACAGGTAATTATCTTTTAAAGAGATTTAATTGAAGTCCCAAATCAGGTGGCTTAGGCTGTGGAGATTATCTGGGTGGGCCTGATTCAATCAGATGTGCTGTTTAAAAACAAAAAGTTTTCTCTGGTAGCAGAAGAAAAAGTCAGAAAGATTTGAAGTGTGCAAGGACTCCTTCAAGCATTGCTGGAAGCTGAGTGGCTCATTATTGACAGCAGGGAAGCAGACCATCAGTGGCAAGACTAGAATCGGCCACCAACCTGAATGAGCTTAGAAGCAGACTCTTCCCCACAGCCTCCAGATAAGAGGCCAGCCTTATTGACACTTGATTACACCCTTGTGAGACCCAAAGCAGAGAGGCCAACCAAGCCTGTCTGAACTTCTAACCTATAGAACTATGAACTAATAATTGGATGTTGTTTTAAGCCACTAAGTTTGTGGTAATTGCTTATGTAGCAATTAAAAACTAATATATTGTATAAGACCTTTTGTCAATCTGAACATTTCTTTTAGGCTCTGTTAGATCTTTCTGAAGTTTTAACATATGTTCTTATAACAACTCTTGATTTGATCTTTACTTGGAAACCATTTTATGATTTGAGAGTAATTTTGTCATCTGGAGGTCCTTGTTACTTCACATTGTGTTATTGTTTAACCCAGCAAGTCCTTGCTCCTTTTGATTTCACTGTTCATTCTTTAGCGACTCTTTCCTCTCATATGTTATATTATGCAGTGAGAAGAAGCCCAGTGGCACTTTTGGTCAATGATTTCATGAGGAACATTTCTATTATATATATGTATATATGTATATATATATATGTGTGTGTACCAACAACAAACTTCCTTCCAAAATAAAACAAGGATCCCCTTTCCTGCACCTTCCAATCACATTTCCTTACTTTCTTTTAAATCCTCACCGACCGTTTCTGAGCCTTTTAGGCTTCCACTAATATTATCCTCAAGATTCTTTAGATTTTAATAGTTTCCACCTAGTTCCAAAGCCAGTGGCATCTAAATTCTAAGAGCAAGCATGCTAAGATAGAGGTGCATGACAGTTTTATGACCTAGCCTCAAAAATCACAGCATAATTTCTGTTGTCCTCTATTGGATGAAGCAATCACAAAGGTCTGCCAGGTTCAAGGCGGAGTGATAATGACCCTACCTTTCTAGGGGGAAAGTGTTAAGTTCATATTTTAAGAGGAGCATATGGGATAAAAGATATTGCATCTATATTTGGAGGATTAAATGTGCCACAAATCTCAATATTTTAGGTTGTATTTTAAAATCACAATTTGTCTGATTTGTAATGCTCTTTCAAAATATAATACTACCAACCTGTAGCCCATTTCACAATTATAGAATCATAGGAAAATTTAAAGTTTTATTTATAATAGCCTTATAGTATATCCACTAATAACATCAACCAACTGGTATACTCTGAATTTATTTAAAGTTATTAGGTGCTAATCAAGCTGAATTTTTTTTTCTTGTTTAATGAGTTTACATTTTTAAAGGAAAGTTTAACTGAATCAATTTGTAACCCTCTTTTATGCTTTGTGTTACAAATTTCAAAAACTGTAGCAATAGAATATGAAGTGGACAAATATGATTATTTTGTATGATTCTTTAGTATTTGTTTTATAGTGGTGCCTTTTTTTTTTTTAAGAGAAAGTTCTAATGGAAGGTAGGCAATATAACATATTACTTTGTGCTGTACACATCTCTTATCACATATGTCAAGTTTGATAGTCTGTTGGGGTATAGAGAAGCCTTGAGAAAGGTCAGATGTAGGCTCTCTCAGCACTGCTGTTTCCTGGCAGAAAGGAGCTAGGTCTTGTGCTTTCAGCTGTCGTGGGGCTAGGAGGAAATTCTGCTCAAATGCTTCTCCTCACAGTAAAATTTCATGTGGAACTTCTGAAGAGCAACCAGATAAATGATGGAATAATGTTTCGTCAGGACTTTTTGAATTGCTATTGAACACACATCTTAAACTATTATTGAAAATGACTGGTGCCCTTGATAAGACAGTGACAGTTTGTCTCCTACTATAGTAGTTGCTAGATTTTATTGAATGATTAAGCAAACAGAGGGAATCCTTTTTTTCTCGTTTTAGTCTTAAACTGGCTAACGGACTAAATCAGTGTTGCTCTGATTACATGAATTCAATAATATCTCAGCAGAGTATATTATTTAAAAAAAAAAAAAAGAAGTTTATTCCAAAGTGCTTGCAGACCTGGACATGTTCTTAGTTCTTTGGCTACCACAGTCTGACGTGTGGCCTCACTTGTTTACATCTTTTTCATGGTCTAAATTATGTACATACGGAAAAGTGCATAAAACACAGATGTACAGTAAATCACAAAACTAATATATGTGTTATGACCACCCAGATCAAGATATAAAATATTGCCAGAATGTCAGAAGTCTCCTTGGCCTTTTTAAAATAACTTCCTCTTCTCTCCCTTCTCATGTTATCTACTTTCTATGATAATATTTTCTTGTTTATCCTTAAATTTTTATCCCCAATCATACATTTCTAAACACCACAGTTGAGTTTTGACTGTTTTATTTTTAACCTTATTTAAAAGGAATCATATTGATTATGTGCTTGTATTTCTGGCTTCTTTAAAATTATGTTTGTGATATACATCCTTGCTGTAGTTTGTTCATTTTCATTGCTATATAGCATTTTATTATATAAATAGACCACATTTTATTTATTCAGTATAACATTGATAGGCATTGGAATTGTTTCCAGTTTTTAGCTAATATAAATACATTCTTGTTACATATGACCACCCACTCCTGTTGGGTATCTGCCTGAGAGTGGCATTGCTGGGTATTACAATATGCCAAAAGCCTTAAAATTGTTTTTGAGACATACCTTTTTCTCTAGACTTACCTCGGGTATATCAGACTGCTGTGAGACAATTCCTTTAAGATGTAGAAGGCCTTAATTTAACTGAGAAGCTCTAGCGAGCCCCTCCATAATTCTTTAGAGGGATTAACAAAAGGTTGTACATCTTTCTTGATTTGATCTACAGCCCCAGACTACATTGTATTTGGAAAATGTTTTGCTGGCTGAGAGACTGGAGATGAAAAGCAGTTGTGTTTTCCAACCCAAGTAGTCCTGGCCTCTCCTAATTCCTTCTCAATTTTGTCTGTAAACTGATCAGTTTTTTCTTTAGCTCATCTTTTTTTTTTTTTTTTTGCCGTATTACCTTATCATAGACAGGTAGGAACAACCAGCTAACTTCTAGCATTTGGAGAGCTCAGGCAAATCCAAATATTTACTAAGTAACTTTTTCACCTTCCAAGTTACTACAGGCAACACAATTTTGCCAATTACTTTGTTGCTATATAACACAGGTTCCTATTTTTTCAGCTTCCAATGAAAATTTTCTTCCCCTTCCAGCTTTCGCTACCAGTTTGCTATTTTTCAAGTCTTAGGCCATTGTTCGGTTCCAGAGCCGATACTACATATTTTATTTTTTTTTTAAATGATGGCAGTGCCCTAACTTCTGGTACCATCAGTTGCTCCATAACACACCACTCCAAAATGCAGTGCTTTCAAACAGTAACCATTTATTATGGTTCACAAGGCTGTGAGTGAGTGAGGTAGTTTGCCGGCTGGGCTTGGCTGATCTCAGCAGTTTTCTGGGGGCAGGCTAGTTTCAGACTGCTTTATTCACTGCGTCAGCTGGGGTGAGTGGTCTTCATTTCGCTCATGATTTAATAGTTTCGCCTCGGCTTGTTCACTTGGTTCCGAGGGAGCATGAAATGACACAAGGCTTTTGAAGGTTGGGCAAAGAACTGGCATACTATTGTTTTCATCACATCCGGTTGCAGAGTAAATCAAAAAGTCAGGCCAGATTCAAAGGCTAAGGAAATAGATTCTAATTATTGATGGAAGATGCCACTGAGTCACATTTCAGAGGTAATGTCTTTAGCAAAGGGTGAAGAATTGTCATTTTTACAATCTATTGAAATATATATATATTACATATGTTTATATATATTTAAAGTAGTTGTACAGTTTACACACCAAGAATGTAAAAAGTTGTGATTGTTCCACATCATTACCAGAACTTACTAATAAGTCTTTTTAGTTTTAGCCATTTTAGTGCGTGTCCAGTGGTATTTTATTATGGTTTTAATATTTATTTTCTTAATTGCTAATAAGATGGATTGCCTTTGCCTTTTTTTCTTTTCTTTTTTTTATTTATTGGCCATTCGAATATCTACTTTTGATAAGTAGAAGGGCAGGAGTGCCTCCAAAGGTGGAGTTTACTTCCCTGGGCTGCTTCTGGATTCTGAACTATAAATCATTACTTCACTGTTAGCTCTCTAATGCCTTCAAACAAATATTTTTTAATTTTTGTTTTTAATTATTTTTTGTCAAGTTTTTCTAGTTAATCCTTAGTGGGAGAGTTGGTATTAGTCTGCCATTCCCAGAAGTAGAATAATTCATTCCTAGATTTATAGTTTTGCCTTTCATGAATCCAACAGATTTGGGGATGCACACCTAAAGTTTTAAGGATTAATGTACATTATGGAAAGACTTTTGTAAATGAAGTGTCATTTACCATACAAACAATGATTTTTTTCCTTAGGTCTGATTAGTTTGTTGGCAAACAGTTTTGTTGTGTTTGACATGTAACGGGTGCCAACATCTTTTGTAATCTTATCACAAGGAATAGAGGGTCTGGGCCACCATGTTCATTCATTAAGTTCAGGAAATTTTATTTCTTCTGTGGCTAGTCATTTACATTTGACATGAATCTGTCACGTTTGCCTTTAATGTCCCTGCTTCTTCCTTTGTTGTCTGGAGTTTATTTTTCACACAATAGTCATAATTTTTTAATGTAATTCAGATTATGTTGTTTCTCTGCTCAGCGTACTCGAAGAGCTGCCCTTGTAGCTCGAAGACTCAAAGACCTTAACATAGTCTGTGAGATCTTATGTGATATAACCTCATGCTGCCTGTTTGACTTAGTCTGTTACCTTTTCCCTCTACTCTTCCCTAACCATGGAATTGACCTTGTTTTTCCTGGAATACTTCAAATATGCTCCTGCTTTATGGCCTTGGCACTTTCTGTTTCCTCTTTTAGAATGCTTCTTCCTTTTATGTGCACATGGATTGCTATTTCCCCTTGTTAGGTCTCTACTCAAATATCTGATCAGAGAGAAGCCTTCCCTGAACACATTACAAATAATCGTAGCATTCTTCCTGTGATTCTTTATCCCCCTTAACTTACCTTATTTTTCTTCATAGAAGTAGCATCCTCTAACATACTACATATTAGTGATTATTTGTTTAATTTTTGTTCCCTTCCTCTAGAAAGTAAACTCCATTAGAGTAGAAATATGCCTAAAACAGTGCCTGGCACATGGTAGACCTTCAATTATTAATATTTTTTAATGAATTAATTCTGTGGCTACTGCGATATCTTTATTTTACACTTACAGACTGTTCTAAAATGCTGAGCTAAATAACTAAGTTGAACAACAATAAAACATAGAAACTTTACCCACAGACAGGACCGAGACCTTTCTGACATAGCAGAAGAGCAGCTTGGAGCCCTGACCACGGCGATAATGTTAAATATCTCTCTTCATGCAGTGACAGTAATGGCAGGGTATTGCCTTTCTGATTTTAAAAACTCATAAACTCCAAATTAGAAATAGATTATAGAGGGGGAAAATTTTTTCTTCATCTTAATCTTTATAAGGATTTAAATACATTATTTAAATTAAGCATTTATTGATAAGTGAGCTGGCTCTATTGACAAATATTTCGTTGAAAAAATATGTCTATTTTAATGGATAATAGAAAATTCAAATTTGGCCTTTTAACAAATCCAGCATTTTGACTGTTAATAAATGGATTTATAAACTTAAACCTTGTTTAAGTTTATTAAACAAAGTTTAATAAACTTAATATTTAAAATAGTTATTTCAAAGTCATTGGAGGATAGTTTTCAAATTCTGTGTGCCTATACCTTGCTTCCCTTGTCATTCCACCAATTAAAAGAAACTCAAAATGAAGTGTGGGATATGAGTTTTATTTTTATGAGTTACACAAGTATTTTTTGTGTTCTTTGTTAGACACATCTGTTTGAGTACCAGTGTTCTAAAGGAAGACCATAATTATTACTGGATTAAGGCTAAATCTGTATTGTAGGGACAACAGCTCCCCATTTACTGAATGTTTAGATGTGCCAATGTTTAAAATATATTAATTTACTCTTCATAATAGCTCTGTGAAATAGATAGTATTTATTATGTTCATTTTATAAATGAAGAAACTGAGCAAGACCATACAGTTAGGAAGTAACTGAGCTGAGATGTGAATACAGATCTGTTTGACTCCTATAAAGCATTCAATGAATAACTCTCCTAATTTAGAGATAAAATTATTTTAGTAATTGATTTTCTACATAAAATGGAAAAAAGTCAAGAATGAGGATATAATATGTGGAAAACATTGATGCTAAACAATTTATGTCAATTTCAACTGTAGAAGGTCAAGAATCAAATTCCGCATTAGAATAATAAAACTTGAAGATGTTGATCAAATTGTAGTCCTCATATTTTAGGCAAATTTGGTTGTATACTTCTGTTAATTAAATGTGTACTTTTAATAAAGTATGAACATTTGTTCAAAATCTATTATCTGTCAAATACTGTGATAGGTGCTGAGTGGACGAAAATAGGTATTAAGGTTCCTCCTCAGGACAGACTCTTCGTGATGTGAGAGAAAAAGGCTTGTGCTTCAGTGCCCAGTGAATTGGGAAATGGTCCCCAACATACTAGATGCTTATAAATGATACTGAAATACCAGTTTACTCAAAGTGCAGTGTGGGCACACAGATGCGTGGGCTCGATCTTATCTAGATCCATAGGGAAGGCTCCACAAAGGAGGACACATATAAATTAGGCTGAAAAAGAAAGTAAAACAAAGGAATGGACAGTCTGAGTAAAGGAAAGAGTTTATGCAATGACGAAATTGAAAGATTGAAATCTAAATAGATTATCCAGAAAAATGCTTAATCCGTCTCCCTTGTAGCTTTTTTTTTTTTTTTTTTACAATTAGAAAGCATTTCATTTATTGTAGATTGTTTCAGTAACATTGCATTATGACCTTAAAGGGAGTCAGTGACAAAATCAAGAGTATTTTTTTTTTTTAATCAAGCGATATAGATACGGAACCTAATGTACCATGTAAAGTATAGTAGATCAGTCAGGATACTATTTAATCTTTAAAAGAATTTGCCAGGTATTTTGGCCTAAAAGTTATTTTATAAAACTATGAACTTTATTTCTAAGTGATCACTTACAAGCTGTAGGTGTCCAGTGAATATGCTCTATTCTTAGACTTTTGAGGACAATTCAGGATGGAATAGTGATGGATCAGGAATGGGAGATTATAAAGTACCTGTTGTGGTACCTGATATGCTATATGCTCATAAATGGTAATGAATTACAGAAGTCGGTTCCAAGTGCAATCGGACAACAAGCAACAGGTTGTATTCTGTCTATTTGCTTCTCTCCCTAGATCCTTGATCCCATCCTCTGCCTAGTAAATAGATGAAATTAGAAATATAGATATGGAGGAGACTGTAGCAAGTATTTAGATAGGTATGTCTCAGAATTGTTATGACTTTTGCTGCTGGTCACTGTTTTGAGGATGAACTATGAATTTTTAAAAATGTAAATTTGTTCTGAAAACTTAGGTCAAATTTATTAATATTTTATACTTTTTCTGGCATTGGTAATGAGCTAATAAATTCATTGTATATTGACCCTCAAATAGTACTTTAGCATCCTAATATCAGATGCTGCATCGAAACAGGAGGAAGACAAGTTTCTCGCTCTTTTTTCTTAAATGTGATAGATAAGGCTGGAAAGACAGGAAAGCAGCTGACGATGCATGAGCCCCTTAGGTTAGGTTTGAGGTAATAGATCTATACTCTTTAGCCACTCTTTTGATTGCATCAGATATAAAGATTTTATTTGAAGAAAAAGCCTGAAGAAGCACCGTGAAAATACATAGTAATACTGAAAATGATGACTGTTGATACAGGAAGCTTCTTTAACTTACTTTAAGGCCTCTGTAATTTTCTTTGTTCTCAGAACCTTGATATATAAAGCTTTGAGAAAACACATGGTTTTAGTCAAGGCAACATGCATTCTTATCACCCTTGTAATGAGAAGGGAAAAGTATGTAGGATAATGCTTTAGGTTCTGTGTTCTACTTCTCTCTTATGGGAAACACTGTGCTTCAGTGCCCAATGTTGGAGGACCTGTGCTGTACTGTGGTGAAAATATCATTATAAGGTTGTCAACTGTTCTTTCTTCAGAAGGCTTGTTACTTGTTTAGAGATTGTCTTTTCATGTTAATATCTTTTGTTTTATAAAATAATGCTGATGGTAGATAGTAGGGCTTTTAAAAATATATATTAATTCATAGAAAAAGAAAATGTTGCCAGCCTTATGAGATCCACCTGTGTGTGTGTGTGTGTGTGTGTGTGTGTGTGTGTATGTTTTACTGGTCTATGAAACTTAAAAATATAAGAACTACTGACTTAGTGGAAAAAAAATTATAGGCTTTGGATTTAGCAAACCTGGTTTTAAATTCTTTCTCTGTTATGATTCTTATTTTTCTCATCTCTAAAATGGAATGCGAATACCTATCTCTGAGGGCTGTTATGACTGAGGTAATGTAAGTGTGATGGTATGGTGCCAAGTGTGTAATAGGAGCTGAATAAATTAGTTTCCTCCCTTCTTTCTTCTTAAAAGTAGTTGAGGGAGGAGAGAATCTCAGGTAAAGTTACCATTTAAATTGAATGTAAATCCAAGAGAGAAAAATTAAGAAAGGAAGGAGCTCGGCAACCTACAGTTTGATAAAGGGACATGGCCTAGTGCCTTGTACATTTTTGGAATTTAATAAATATGTATTAATTTTCAATTACTTGAAAATGTTGGATAAGGGAGTTAATATAATATTTGAGTCATAAAACAAAAACAAATTAAATTTAGAGAAAAATTCAAAGATTTAAAATTTTATTGTTGTAGTAAAGTAGATCAGGTAATGAAAAAATACTGTGGTGATGAACCCACCATTTTTACACTAAGTCATTTTAGTAAAGCATTAAAAATATCTTTTCCCAATCTTATTATTTATACTTATTCTATAATTTATAACCCAAATGTGTTCTTTATTCTTTTAAAGTGTTTTCACACATTATACTATTGACACTTCTATGTATGTACTATGTATATTAATATTTTATTAATAATAATAGATGTGAGAAAACTGAAGGCAATATAATTAAGTGACTAGCATAGTTAGTCATAGTTAATAAGTGATAATCAGACCAGATCTTAAGAGAACTAGTATTTTTTTATTTGTTTTTATGCTATTATTTATGACAAAGACAACTGTATTAGGATCCAGTGTATTTTAGGCATTTTTCTTTTCTCTCTTACCTCCTATGAAACATTTTAATCCTTATTCTTATAAGTTTGGACTTTTATAAAAAGAAAGAATGGTTTTCCCAAAGCCACATTAATGACCTTAGTAATTCTGAAGCAGATTATATGTAATCACTAAACTCCCTTGCTTGAGCCGATATACAGTGACAGCAGTTGTTGCCATGGCAGTTGGATAAAATCATCCAAAGGAAATTTTTCTTGGTGTAGACAGTTAGAATAGGTGACCCAGATACTTTTTTTTGAGGTTTATGAGTAACTAAATTTTTTAAAATTTACATATGTTAGAGGGCCTTTTTCAATATGCTTTAAACATCTGGAGGTTTCCACATAAAGAAATTCAGCTGGACCAAACATATGCAAATCAACGCTCATTTAGTTTTATATATATATGATATATTTGTATACTATCTTTTCAATTTTGTGAAATTGTTGAGAAACAAGTCTTTTGGAAGAAATGTGGTACATGTGCCTATCATTGTTTGATTATCACATAAGGGACAGTTATAGGATATACTTTGGAGTAGTAATTTTGGAACTATTTTAGATGCAGCACCTTTTTTCAAATATTTAGATATTCAGAGCCCTTTTCTTTCTGGCTCTTTTTGTGCGTATGTGAATTTATATTCATGTGTGTGTATAAAAAATATATTTCCTCCATATAAGTGTGTGTGTGTGTGTGTGTGTACACACATACACATATGACAAAAATGGAGCTGCTCTTGTTGGATAAAGTGGAGTGAGGGAGCCAGGCATTGTTAGTAATTGTACCTGTTCATACTACCCCCTCAATATCTAGAAACCTCTCTACCACCTTTGGCTCCTTACCACTTCTTTAGAGGTTCAAATAAGAAAAGAGGAGTCTTTTAATTTAAAGGATAAGCTTAACAGAAATAATTAGTTACCTTAGTAAGAAATTTTTTTTTGAAATAATACAGAAATTAAGTATATATATACAAATACTTTTACTATCAAAAGATAAAACATATTTATTAGTATCTCTTATCTAGATTTGCTTAGATATTTTTCAAAGCATCTTCCTAAAATTTATTTCTAAAATGTTGGCTTTTTCTTTTTAAAAAATCTTATAATTAAAAACAAAAAACAAAAAACAAAAAAAACCTCAAAACCAATACGAGGAAAGTATCTTGATTAATTTGTGAATAGTTTATAGTTTATGGTTGGATTTATTTTGTGGGATTACATTCTTGAATTAGTAAGAGATTGCTCTTTTGTTATTATAAAGCACCAAATATTGATATTTTATTTTTAAACCATTTTTTTGTATAGAACACTTCCTATGTTTTTTTAAAAGATTAAATTACATACTTATTTTAATTTAAAAACTAAGTGATGTACAAAAGAAAAACCCACCCAATCTCCGTTTGAAATTTGTGTGTAAATTTTTGGTTATGTCTTGGATATGAGTAAACAAACATTGTTTCTTCCCTTTCCTCATTGAAGTTCTAGGTTTATAGCTAGGTTTATGACGTTTTGTAACTGTTTTCCCTAACTGGTAGAAACAAATTCTGGATTGGTCTCTATTTTTAATTACTAGTTAGCTTTTCCTCCAAATAAGTGTGGATATTTGACAGTTGTTGGATAGATCTATGATGAAAATTTAGAGTAAGTCCTCTTTCTAAACATGCCTAAATTGTCAAATATTCATGCCATCAGTGCTAATGAAATAAAAAATGTTAAGCTAAAGTAATACCTTTCTAGCTTTTAATACATTAATTATAAAAGCTAACCATCATGGTTTACAAATAAGCATATATATTTTTATTTTAAGGGATTTTAAATACTTCATTTGTTTACTCATAATATGTGAAGTAGTAAAAAAAAGAAAGTGTGGTTCTAGGCTTTACCACTTACTGAAACCTAGTTTCATAACTTTTGAGGAAAAAAGTATAACTTTTCTCAGAGGGATTGTGTTGTATAGATTAGATATGATGTTTTCTACTTAAGAAGCTATAATGTGCTCTTGGTAAAATAGAATCAACAGGGGTTATAGTCTGAGCCCTGGAATCTTTTTAAAGTCCTTGGAGGCGAGTAAAATACACCTTAAAGACTTTAAAGAAAATGCTTTGCCCTCTGAGAATTATCTTGTCTATATGCAAAGTGAATTATGACCAAGATATGAAAAGTCACTGATAAAGCCAGTATTTATCTAGGTCTATAGTTTATAGTGTTTTTAATTTATTAACATATCTTAAAAAAGTGTGTGCCCCTTCGAAGTTGCTGACGTGGCTTTGTGCTGTTAAAGCTCAGAGAGAGTCTGAGACAAAGACCGGAATTGGCAGTGCATGAAGAAAAGTGAATAATTTGGATCTCTTGTTGAGGGGATGCCTGTGGTGAGAAGGCTATTTCAGACCATTAACATGTCCTATACATCAGGCTCCCTGGTTTTAGTTCTTGGTGCCAAGCATGGTTCTAATAAGGAATACAGTAGACTATATCATAGTTTTGGTAATTGTACTTATTGTAAATTAATAATTAGCCACTCTTGTAGGTCATATACATAGTGTATCAGTCTGCCAGGGATGCCATAACAAAATACCACAAACCAGGTGGCTTAAACAACAGACATTTACTTGTCACAGTTTTGGAGCCTGGGAAGTTCAAGATCAAGATACCAGCAAATTCAGTTTCCGACGAGAGCTCTCCTCCTGGCTGTAGATGACTGCTTTCTCACTATGTTCTTACATGGCCTTTCTTCAGTGTGTGCGCTCAGAGAAAGTAGGTGAGCTCTCTTATAAGTGGTTTCTCTTCTTTTAAGGATACTAATTCTATCAGATCAGGGCTCTACCCTTATGGCCTCATTTAATCTTAATTACTTCCTTAGAGGCCCCATCCATATACAGCCACACTGGGGATTAGGGCCTCAATGTGTGAAATAAGACTTGGTTACTCTGTATCTGCCCCTGAGAGATAGACGTCTCTTACACTTTTTTGATCAAAGTAGGTTTTTGGGACTTATGTTGCTATGAGAGTACTGTGGTAGCAAACTCACTAAGCATGTTATTCTTTGCTCTTTGGGAGCTATTCTGCATCCCGCGTGACATACTTGGACCTTGTACGGCTGAGAAAGCCAGCAATTAAGCTGTTTCTATAATTTCAGTTCTTGACTCTGGCACATCTAACTTTGTGGACTTCAGTCTATTTCTCTGTAAAATGGCAGCGATAATCGCTCCACAGAGTTGTTATTGGTCATGATTCTTTAAGGGAAAACTATAAAATAAGATGCCAAGATTAGTTATTTTTATAAAGATATACAGTGTTATTTTAATTATTTGCAAAACTTAAGGATTTGAACCCAGATCTTCTAATTCTAAGTTTAGGAATCTATAAGTAGCCAAACATGCCAATTTTTCCAGAAAAATTATAATTCTATATGGGCAAATACTTTGCAGGAAATCCCAGCAAGTTTTATTTGCACCATCTCATGCAAATAAATCAAATACAGTGCTTTGTTTTGTGAATTATATCTAAACTTAGCTGTTGTTAATTGCTGCCCAAAATAAAAGATTTTGCTTAGTGATATGTCTAGAGGTTACAGAATAACCCAAGACTGGAAAACTACATCTCTTAGCCCAGCCACTTTATATATTACATATTGAAAAGTATATAAAATGTTAAAAAAAATAATCCCATATTGGCTTACCAGCTGGCATTTTTATAGAGAGAAAATGGATTTAAGTAAATATCTAAGGCTGGATGGAGATGGAGAGGGAAGGAGAGAAAAGCTTTAGATTATTACAGGGGTGGGAGGATGTTATTTACACTACCTCGGGAATAACAATGGCGTAAGGGGTAGAAAGGTAGAGAATGTGAGAGTGAGAGTGAGACAGATTATATAATGAAAAATTCTATTCTGATGCTAATTGTATTTTGTAGGAAGATTGATGCTGCCTCTTTTCCCTCCTCTCAATTTGCTACCTTGAAGTATCAGACACCTTTAGCTTTTCGGTTCTACAAAAGCATAGAAATTCACTCAAACTTGGAACATTTACTCACACTGACTATGGCTTTATTGTGTCTGTCATAGGTAGGAAATATTTAAGTGCATCTTCTTCAGTCCTACAGAGTTTTAGGCTGATACCTTAGAAAACAGAGCTGAGTTCTCACTTGATAAAAAGATTTACTTACGGTGTTCTGTATCGTGAAACCATGCCTCAAGGGTGTCTTCTCCTGTAGCTGCAGCCCTAGCCAAGCCAGAAGCCATGGAGAGGAGGGGAACAGGGACTTGTGCTTCTGAGGTTAAAATTAAAAGTGATAACTTAACTCCCTCATCTGAAATAGTGAAGCTTTGGGTCATTAACTCCCCATCCTATTTAATATTTTGAATAAGTTATTTAATAATATTTCAATCTTATTCTTGTGAAAATTTGAATAATACATGGATAGCATTAGCATGAGAGGACATGTTTAATAATTTTATGTAATTTAATCAAATTTATGTTTTTTTGCTCTTATAAAATTTGTAAAATTTAAACTATGTAAAATTATGGCACTATTGTAGCCTTCATTGAGATTTATAATAATGTGAATTAGTATATATGACTGTTTTGTATTCATGTTTTCTTTTAATATATAATGAAAATATTTAAGTAATAAATGAGTTAAGATCAAGACAAAGTCATATAATCTTAATTCATCTAACAGCTGCCTCTTGCTACCTATTTATTTCATTTTTAAAGTATTTTACAAGTGAAAAAAACCTTGGCATTAAACACCATTTCTTAGAAATCAGGAAATTCCTAAGTTATACTTCCTCTAGTGGCCATATTTCAACATTATTTCTGTAAGTGTAGTAACTTTCAGTTTTCCTGTTATATATACCTTCCAAATGCTGTATAAGCCAATGTAAGCAAGTTAATATTAATGGAGTAGAAACTTTGGAATTTCCTGACATTTAACATTTTAACTTTTTACTTTGCTTTGGCGAACTGGATCATGCAAATTTATATAATTAGTATAGATATATTATGTTCAAAGAAATAGTGATTATTTCAGCCATCACACTGTGAATAGCTTTTTTTTTTTTTTTTTTTTAAGACTAATTTTCATCCTAGATAATGAAGTACTTGGTGTTTGCCCTTTACTTTTGGTAGCTTTCAATTTCTATCTCTCTAGCTATGATCAGAAGTCATTCCAAAAGTTCCAGTTGGTTCTTTATTTTCAGTAGAGGAGTGATAGTTTCATAAATCATCCACTTCCTGTAGATATATTTGTACAAATACAAATAGAATTGCATGTTCTATCTAAAGAAGCCAAAGCATTGGGTATTGATATCCTTGTCAATGCATTTTTGAACTGTTCCCTTCCCCGCCCCCCCAGAATTCATTTATCCCTTCATTTAACAAACATCTGTTGAAAGTATGTCATGGGCCAGGCACTTCTAGGTATTAGGAATATGGTAGTAATCAAAGTAAAGACCTATCTTCTTAGGTAATTTCATTCTAGTAGGTAGAGAAAGAACATAAACAGATCGAATAAGTGTATACTCTTTTAGGTAGTGATAAATGCTATGAAGAAAAACTAAGTGGAGTGTGGAAACAGAGAATAATAATGGGGTACTGGTTTAGATAGAGTGGTCAGGATAGTACTTTACCTTTCTCTCTGGTAAGGTAATATCTAACTGGAGACCTTAAAGACGTGTGTATCTTGAGGAAGAACAATCTAGTAAGCAAGAATAACAAGTGCAAAGGCCTTGAGATGGAAGGGTGCTTGCAGTATTCCCAGAATAGCAAGGAGGCTACTGTAGCAGGAGTAGAGTGTCCATGGGAAGAGAGTTTCAGATGATAACGTGAGTGAGTAATAATGGGGGCGAGAGGACATGGAATCCTATAGTGCCTAATAGGCCTTGGTAAAACTTTGAATTTTACTCTGAGTGGATAATTATGAGCAGGAGAGATGCATGATCTGAATTCTAGTCTACAAAGATTACTGCGGCTACTGGTCAGAGAGTAGATTACAGGGGAGCAATGGTAGAAGCAGAATGACCAATTAGATTATTACAGTAATTCAGTCAAGAGATTATAGTGGTTTAGACCAGAATGACGGTGGTAGAGGTGGTAAACAGGGGATTCTGGAATACTTTGAAGATAAGGATGGTGGGCTCGTTTGTTAGCTATAAAGTATGAGAGAAAATGAGTCACTGAGTAATTAAGATGCCAGAGTTTACCTGGATAACTTAATGTTGCTCTCACTTGCTATGTTAACAGAAACCCTTTCCTAACCATTCCAGTTACCCCCAGAATAGTAGCTACTGTGACACAATGTTTATCAAAACTAGCAATCTTCCTTTAAGTCTGTTGATGTGTCCCATTTTAACTTCTCTATAAAGAAATGGTAAATGTTTATTAAATGTTTGAAATTCTTTTAAACAATTCAAAATTTTTTCTTTTTAATAATTTATTTTATGGTAATATGATAAAATACAGCCTGATGACTGGAAGAAATGGAGAACTAGTTTGCTAGAGAACAAGTCTGTTTTGCTCATTTCAGTCTCTCATAACAATTTCACTTCCCTCAGGCCTCTCCTTTTAATGTTACCATTCAGAGGAGATTTCTCTTACCGCCCCATTAAAATACTTCCCCATACATTCTATCTCCTTACCTTGTTTGGTTTCCATTGAATTTATCATCATCTGACATATAATTGTCTCTTATTTTTTAGTGTCTGTTTCACCCCCATGGAAATACAAACCCTGTAAGGATAGTGGCATTTTTTTTCACTGCTTTAGTTCCAGGGGCTAGAACAATAAACGTATAGTAGTTACTCAGTAAATAACTATGTATGAATTTAATGAATGGTTTTAAGTGGATGGCCTTATATGAAAACACAGCATAGTACATGGCATAGAATAGGTGTTTTGAAATGGCAGCATTAAAGGAAAATAAGCATCCTTGTGCATTGTTGGTGGGGTTGTAAAACAGAGCAGCCACTGTGGAAAATGGTATTGTGATTTTTTAAAAATTGAACATAGAATTACCATATGATCCAGCAGTCCCCTTCTGTGTATGTGCTCCAAGGAAGTGAAAGCAGAAACTAGAATATCTGTACACCATGTTCATAGCAGCATTTTCACAATAGGCAAAAGGTGGAGGCAACCCAAGTGTTTGTTGATAGATGAATGGATAAAAATATAGTACATATACACAATGGTATATCATTCAGCCTTAAAAAGGAATGAAAATTCTGACACATTCTATAATGTGGATGAACCTTGAAGACATTATGCTAAGTAAAACAAGCCAGTCACAAAAGGACAAATATTGTATGATTCCATGTATATGAGGTGCCTAGAGTAGTCATATTCATAGAGACAGAAAATTAAATGGTGGTTACCAGGGCTAGGGGAAAAAGGGTTATTGTTTAATAGGTACAGAATTTCACTTGGGGAAGATGAAAAAGTTCTGGAGATGAACAGTGGTGATTGTTGCACAATAATGTCAGTGTGCTTAATGCCACAGAACTATTCATTTAAAAATAGTTAACATAGTGAATTTTATAGTCTATTTTACTACTACTACTACAATAACAACAACAACAACAACAACAACAACAACAACAACAGAAAGAAAAGTGAACTTGATAGCAGGCTGTTCCAAGTTTGAATCTCACCTTGGCCTTGTCAGCTTTCTCACAGTTCTACTTTTTCACAGTTCTACTTTAGGCTTTAACCAATAGAACCTTGTCAACTTTTTCACAGTTCTACTTTAGGCTTTAACCAATAGAACCTGAAGTATTTAATGTAACATTCATCGAATTGGGAACTTGCCAGTATTATTCTGAAGCCTTTAATTTCATATTTCCTCATTTCTAGGTTCTTATTAATCTCAATTTTATTTATGATTATTTTCCAATAAGTTTTTTTACTTTATTGTATATCTCAAATACCTATTCTAAAGCCTTAAATTATATTTTCTAATGTTTAGTTCCTATAAGGTTGTATTCTTAATAGATAGTTTACTTTCATTTTTTTCATTTTATTATTTGTAAAAGCATTTTTTAGTTGTTCTCATGTTATTCATTCTCAAGTAATAAGCTATTAATTTTTGACTGCCGTTGTCAGTATTTCTCTGGGCCCAATCAGGAGACAGAAACCACAAAGTAATTTAAACAGGGGAAGTTTAATATAAAGAATTATTAAGCTGTAATAGGTGAGTAACTATAAAAGTATAAAGAGAACTGTAATAGATACCCTCTCGATGAAAGAGAGTATTCAAGGAAGAACAGCTCAGAGGAAGGAACCCCTCCCCAAAGTTGGAGTTCAGACCTTTTGAGAGAAGGTGTGATTGCAGCCTACTGTATGATGGAGAAATTTGCCTGGTTGCTGGGGCCAGAGTTGGTACACATTTGCTGCGCAACCAAGAAACAACCCTTTGGGACATAGTCAGGCTGAGGCTGGTAGATGGGTATGCAGAAGTAGTCAGGGTGCCACTGACTGGCAGCATGAGGCCTAGAGTGCACAGTGTTTGTGTTGGGAGAGCCACAATGAGTTGATCAGCATCCTAGGAATAAAGACTGCTGATGGAGATGAACAACCTGGGAGGGGTTGATGGTATTAGGTGGAGCAGAAAGAAGTTGGGACATTTGGAATGGGGTATGAGAAAAGAAAGACAGAGACTTAAGAGAGAACTTTATTTTTCTCTCTCCTTTAATCCTCATGTATTTAAAATACATGCCAACTTACTGTAAATGCTTTTATCCATTAATGTCTTCATCCCAGCCTCATTGCTTTAGCTTAGGCTTTCATCATCTTCATCCTATGGGACTGCAGTCTTTTTCCTAATTTATCATCCTGCTTTGAGAATCTTCCTCTTTTAATCTAGTGTCATTTTTCTGAAATAAAGACCTGACATGATATTTGGCTGCCTAAAATTCTTTAGTGACCGCCTACTGCTGAGTACCTACAAACTTCTAGAGTGGCCCTGTAGGTCAAACCTATGCCCTCTACCACTCACCCTAGACACTTTCTTTATTGAATTTCTCAAAGATCTTCAAACATCATTTTATTCATCTTTGCATGTTTTGTACCCTCTACTGTCTTTTTCTCACCTTGCCATCTCAAAAATATCTACTCAATCTTTAAAACTTAAATGCCACCTGTTCTTTCCCTCTGCCCAAGCCTTCCTCAGTGCTAGGTGGCTGTTTTACTTTTAACATACTTCTATTTGTTTACGTGTGTCTCATTCTACAATGAAATTGAGATTTTTTTTTTTTACCACCTCATATCTTAGTTCATTCAGGCTGCTATAATGAAATACTAATGACTAGGTGGCTTCTAAATAGCCAAAATTTATTGCTTACAGTTCCAGAGGATGAAATCCGAGATAAGGGTACCAGCATGGCCTGATGAGGGCCTTTTTCTGAGTCTCAGACTTTTCATTAGACCTTCCCAGGATGAAAGCGGCTAGGATCCTGGATCCTCTTTTATAAGGCATTAATCTCATTCATGAGTGTTCCATCCTCGTGACTTAAGTATTTCTGAAAGTCTCTATCTACCGATACTATAAAATTTGGGGGTTAAGATTTAAACATATGACTTTGGGGGTGGGTGACACAAACATTCAGGCCATGGCGCCTTTTTCATCTTTTGTCCTTGGTATTTAATGTACCACAGGCACATAGTGGTTGTTAGATGGATAAATGAATAAATTTGTCCATTTAGACTGGCTTTAATAATTTTTTACTCAAATAACATGATCACCTGCCGTAACTTAAAGAAAAAAGGGTTCAGAGGGATATACACTATAAGTGTGAAGTATTGGGGTTCTGTGAGCTTTATACTTATAAAAAAAAATAATGCCTTAATTTCTGTAATTTTTTTTTCCTAATGTTTAAATGTATATTGCTATGTGATAGGTAGAGCAAGTTAGAGATAAGGAAAAGTGAGGTGAAAATGAGCCAGTTGCTTAAATGAATGGTGGAATTGCAATTAGAAACCCTTTTTTTGATTATTTTCCTTTAATCTTTCTAGTATTAAAAATCAAATACACAAATATTTATTTATTGAGCCCCTTCAGTGTCATATTGTATTAGATCTGTGATTCTAGGTTCTCTTCTACATCTAAGATTCTGTGATTATTTTAAGCCTTAAATAAAATTTATTTAAATATTTTTATGAAGTGGGTGGTTAGGTTAAATATTTGAATTTATTCTAAAATTGTAAAATGATCACATATTAAATAAAGTGTAATAAATTTATATGCAATGAATACTATTCTGTACTCCTTGATATCAAAAATGTATCTTTTTATATGCCTGGTCATGCTTATGTTCACTCACATACATATGTGTGCACATTTATAGTTTCTAAAATTAGCACATAAATTTATAATTTTTAAAAATTTGGATAATGCTGCTCCTTTTTGAGATTCTGTCTCTGAAGAGAAAGATCTTACGATTCAAACTCCTGAGAAGCACTTAAAATTATAGTATCAGGAAATATATCCTCTTTGGCAGTTTGTTTTCTAGCCTAGATAAGGTCTTTTGCAGTTGATTCTGCTTTTGCTAGTAACCGTAAGGAAAATTAGTTTGATAATAAGATTTTAACACAAAGTTTGATGCTGTGACATATTCTCAGGAGTGGCTGATGAAAACAGCCACTAGAATGTATTCATAGAAACATCTTCCATTCCAAAGAGTCAGAAAACATAATATACACCTTAATCATTTAGTTGCATTAGCTATATATTTTTTTTACATTATATATATTTATAATGCACGTGGACCAGAGACATATGGATTTCAGATACTCTATTTTAAAGGGATACAAAGTAACCATGTTTTTAAATGTAATTCATCATGCTTCTGGCCCATGTTTATCTATATAATTTTATGATGCATAACCAAAATAAAATAGCCTAAAGAGAACTGACAAAAAATAAACAGTATTTTTCTATAGAAGTTCCTGTAAGGGCTGAGCTAGAATTTGAATAATTTTCTAAAATACTGATTATAACTAGGCATTAGCAAATATATTCCTTTGGGCTTCCTAAAAAGAAATTCTCAGATATAGGTTTATCTTTTGCTACTTAATTGAAAACAAAAGAAAAGGAAAAATTAAAAAAGAAAAAAACCAAACTACTCCCATACCCTAATTTTATGACATTGAATATTATGGGATTATTTTAAAGTTTTATTACTTAAAAGCATATTGCTTTATTTATCTTGCTTGATATAAACAGAGGAGTTGTCAGAGTTAATCAGGTGCAGGTATTTATTAAGGATCTACTTATCAAACACTATGCTCTGTCTTGTTGAGTTTGCAAAAATGAATACTACATAACTTTTATCCTCAGGAAGTTTATAAACTAGTAAAAAAATTAAATATAGGTAAAATCTTTAATATATGATTAACTGTTCAAGTATTAAGACAATAAGTAGTGTAAGAGCGAAAGTTTTAATTTTAAAACCCAAAGATTTTAGAGACAGTCTAATTCAGTATCTCATTTTACTGATGAGGAAACAAAAGTTCTTTACGTCAAAAATCTGCCCAGTGTCACACTACTGGATAATGTCAGAATCAGAGTTAAAACTCAGGTTTCTGACTTTAGCTTAGTACTTTCTGTTTGTAAGCACCCATGAGCCTATATGGAGTGGGCTTGATTCAAGACATATGGAAGAAATGAGATATTGAAGAGTATGTATAGATGGTGGGGAGAAGTACTAGTATTCTATGAAGGCAAGGGCTTAGAAGACTTGGGGAAGAACAAAGGGAAGGACCTAATGAGAATAGAAGGAATATAGTAAGAATTTTTAGTAACCTGGGATTAAGGAGATCCTTCCAAACCAGGTAGATTTTATGTTGTAGGCATTAGAGTGCTTTTATAGATTTCTCAAACAGAATGACTTGATAAAAATTGTATTTTGGGAAGAATAATTTGTGGTGGTGAACATGAAGGATTGAAGTAGGTAATACCGGGAGCTAGAAGACAGGGTAGGTTGGGTTGTCAGATTGCAGTAATCGGAATGAAGTAGAAAATTCAAACCCACAAGGCATTTCTTTGGGGGATGGAATATGAAACACAAGAACTAGATTGTTGTTTTCTATAGAGAATGAAGGGAAGAAGCTCGTAGAATAGTATTTCCATGAACAGAAATAAATAACTTGGATGACAACTATGATGAATTTAGGTTTTTTTTTTTTTGCATGAAATTAAGATTAAGTTGTAAATTTTGGAAATCATCTGTGCGGAATATTATTAGGTCATCAAACTAAATATATCCCTTAGGGATTAGGAAATAAAGTACTGAAGTGAAAGGACCAAAATATAAATTTTAGAATCTCATCTGTATGATGTTAAAATTGTTAGGATATATGAGCTTACTACAGAAATAGGGGTTGTAAAGGCATAGAAGAGATAGTCTTGGATGTTACAGTTGAAGGGGAGAGGAAGACGGGAGGAGCTAAAAAGCAGACAGAATAAACTACAAATGTAAGTGTGGCGAGAAAATAGTTAAAAGCACCGTGGATGTTGGTCCCACACAAACCTATGGTGAAGTCTATCATCTACTTCCAGTTAGCTTTGTTATATTAGATAAATCATCTTTTTAATTCATTTTTTTGGTTTAATTTTTTTAATTAAAAAAATTTCTATTACAGCTGACATTTATTATTATATTAGTGTCATTTGTATAGCATAGTGTAGGCATTTGTATACCTTACAAAAGAATCCCTCTGATAATCTTGCACGCACCTGACACCATATATAGTTATTACAGTAGTATTGACTATATTCCCTAAACCGTACTTTGACATCCCTGTGACTATTTTGTAACTTCATAATTCTTTCACTTTTTTCACCCATCCACCCAGTCCCCCTCCTACCTGGCAACAGTTTGTTATCTGTATCTATGAGTTTGTTTCTGTTTTGTTTATTTTGTATTTTAGATTCCACATACAAGTTACAGAGGTTAAAAGGCAAAAATAGGAAGATCATGTGTAATTACAACAGGAAATTAAGGGATACACACAAACACACACATACAGAAGATGTAAAAAATAATGACAAAACCATAAATATGAAGAGGGTAAGTAAAAATGGTGGTGATTTTAGAATGTGTTTGAACTTAAGTAACCAAATTTAAAATAGACTGCTATAAACATAGCTTGGTATATATGAAACATGTGGTAACCACAAACAAAAAAATCTACGTGAGATATACAAGAAATAAAGAGAAAAGAATCTAAACACAACACTACAAAAAGCCATCAATATACAAAAGAAGAAAGCAAGAGAATAAAAGGAACAGAGAATTACAAATACAATCAGAAAACAATTATTAAAATGGCAATAACTACACATCTATCAATAATTACTTTAAATGTAAATGAATTAAATGCATCAATCAAAAGATGAATGGACAATGAAAAAGTGGTACGTATATACAATAGAATATTACTTGGCTGTAAAAAAGAATGAAATCTTACCATTTGTGCCAACATAGATGGACCTAGAAGATATTATGCTAAGTGAAATGTCAGACAGAGAAAGTCATCTTTTTTAAACACTCAGTTTTTTTCGTATGTAAAATAGAATACCTGCATGTTAAATAAGGGTTACTCAGAGCATTAAATAAAGCCAGTAAAGAGCTTAGCTCAGTACTTGACGCATAGGTACATTCGATAAATTTTATAAGATAAATAAAACCATAGACTCTACAAAGAATAAAGAAATGACACTGACTTTGAAAAACAAAACAAAACAAAAAGGAAACTGATGGTTAACATCTGCAAGATGGGTTTTAGGTAAAGTAGTGGAGTCCTAATGCAGTTGAATTTGATGCACGTTTATATGCAGGTTGTACAGTGGTGACTCAGCTTTGAAGTAGAATTAAGAAGGTTCCAATTCAAAGAATAAAAATTAAGGAAGCTTTTTTTTTGTTCTTGATATTAAAAGGATTACTACTGAGTGCTAATGAAGGCGTACTATAAATGTATTAACATTTAACTAAAAATAGGATTTTAGGTTTTCATTTGAGAGTTTCTCATATTTTTGGACAATCAGTAATGAAGTTTTTGCATTTTAATTTATGGTTAATTATCAGTTGTACCTATTGTGTACACTTAGACTATTAGATTATCTCTGTACATTTTTGTTATATGTATCATTTTTGATTGGAAGGCTACTTATATTCAGGTTTATGAAAACCACTATGGATGCTGTTTAAATCTAATAGCAATAATGTATCTGAATTTATTATTGCCAGTGCTCCATTGCTTAGAATGTATTTTTTAACATGTACACCAGATTTGTCCTCCAATTAAGTTATTCATTTATCTTTTATTTAGGTCCTAGGCTACTGAAACAGTAAAATATAAGAAACAGGAATTTTTTTCAAGTTCCATTTTTTTTCTGCATTATTCTTGGAATAATGGATTTACTTTTTCTAACAGTGCTCACATTTTTAATAATACTTGCCTAAATGAGAGTATAACTTATTGTGACATTTTATATTAACAATTAATTTATAAATGTTTTAGAAATCATTAGCTTTTATCTTTTTGTGGCCTCTAACTTTAAAGTTTGTTTGAAAAACAAATGTAGTAAAACTAAAATAAAAAGAAGAGAATTTGTGGCTAAAAAAATGAGTTTCTAAAAAACTTTTCATAACATCAGTGCTTTGGATTTGGGGATGTTTGAAGGGGGCTTATATATTATAGTACGCTATCAGTAACTGACTGTATTTTTATTCTCGTTATTGTAAAGAAATTTTTTTGTTGTCATTTTGAGGAGAAAATGGAGAAATGTTTTTTTAAAAATCTTTATTATTTTGGCCACACATCCATTGTAATCACAAATTAATTTTATTTCTCAGGCATACTTCTCTGTTGGATAAATTAAGATCTTTGGAAACATATTAACTAGTGTGTGGGTGTATGGTCTGTGGATATTAAATATGTGACTTCTAAAAAGTGACTTATGCCTAGGGATATTTGTTTACAGGGTCTTTATTATAAACCAAGATTATGCTTTATATCTCTCATCTTCTGAAATTGTATGAAATAGTAATATAAAGTACATTACAACTAAACTGGTGATTTAAGTAATGTGAAAGAAATTAGTAGGACTTAGAGTAGTTTAAACCTATGTACAGTATGTGTTACTTAAGTCACATATTTAAAAAGCATAAAGCATAGTTAATGAAAATCCACATAAAGAAAGAAGGAAATAATGGGATGTCTATTCAGTTGAATTCAACAAACATTTTTAGAGAACCATCATTTTGAAAAAGCACTGTGATCCTGATGGTGCAGGTCCAGGGACCATACTTTGAGAACCACTGTTAAAGATCTTGGTAAACCCACTTGAAGTCATCAAGATGAGAATGAGAAGGAAGATGTTTTAATTTAAGAAAGTGATCTTTAACTTCTAGCATCCATGGTCTTCTTTACCACAGTAGAAGTGTGTTTTTCGTCATCTGAATTTTCCAGCATATTTATTCAATAAATATTTACTAAACATCTAATATGTGCTAGGCATATTTAGAGCTGGAGATAAAGAGTAAGACACACATAGCACCTGCCCTCTTGGAGTTTACATTCTCCTGAGGGCCATATTTGGACAAAAACAGGTAAACAGACATATTAATATAGTTGCCAGTTGAAGTATGTTATTTGAAGAGCACCAACAAATTTGAGAAGATCAAAGAGCAACTGTGATCGTTACAGTGCTCTCTGAAGAGATGACATTGTAGTTAAAACCTAAAAAAAGAGAAGAAACTAGGTCTGTTAAAAGGAGGAAGGAGTAGCATTATTTTGGTAGAGATGAATATACACATAGATCCTGAAGCAAGATAAAAAATATTTATTCTAAGAACTGAAAGCAGGCTTGCCAGTTTGTTAATGGGAGAATAGAGGGGAGAAATTAAGGTCAATCCTTAGGCTTCTGATTTACGTAAATGGATGAACTGTTGTTTATGGAAATAGGGAAGAGGTGTGAGTGTGTGTGTGTGTGTGTGTGTGTGTGTGTGTGTGTTTGTGTGTGTGTAGTCAGGAAGCTCAACTGTATTTTGAGAGTTTAGTCAAAAAAGCTGTCAGTCAGTTGAAGTGATTAAAATTGTTACTATATCGATTACACAAAATAAAAACTTTATTGCTAAAAAAGTTTAGGAGATCCCTCAGAAGGTAATAAAATTTAAGGAAATAAAACAGTATTCTAGGGAAAACATTAAGGCTATCAAGGATTAAGAGAAAAGCAATTCATTTTGGTGGGTTTAAAGTAATATTGACACCCACAAAGATTAAAAGTTCTAGTTAAGTGAAAAGGGATTAAAATTTTAGCCAACTGGAAAAAGGCAGATTGTCCAAAAGATAAGTGAAAATAATAAATTAATACATGATCATAAAGACATTGTTGGTGAGAGAGGGCATTGGCTTATCAGAGAATGTAGAAAATAAGTACCATGAACACAGAATATCTAACATTATAGCTCAAATACAAAATGTTATTATTTATAGGGAATACTAAAGGGTGACAAAAATGAAAGAGAAAAAAAGAGTTTCTAGAGGATCTAAAACCTAAAGATCTTAGCAAACTCCTCGAGAATGAAATTTAAATGACTGAAGTGGTTTTAAAAATCTGAGTTTAGCTAGCTCATGTCCTAGAATTTCAATGACTACATAAAATGTGAACTCATTAAAATGAAAGTCAGTCATGTTTTTATTTTTAATGTGATATTTTCCAGTTCTCCAAGGGACTATTGGAAGGATTTAAATAATCCATATGAAAGTGAATTATAGGCCTTGAAATTAATAAGGATAGAGACTTTCTAAGTAGTATTCAGTTTAAACTGTGACTTTCTTTCAAAAGAAAGCTGTTCTGAGAGAATGTTGTTTCTTTACATCTGAAAGAAATAGACCATTTCTGTTTTTGTTCACCAGTATGTTTACCATTCACCAGTATGTTGACCATACTTATTAGCACAGTGCCAGACACATAGTAGGCATTTAGTAAATACTTGAATGAATAATATGAATTTTACATTGAATTTCGGTTTTTGTGGAAAGCTGATAATCTACAAAGCAGTTCATTTGTGGTGCCTGAGATCTCTTTACCATTACTGCACTAAGTATTATACAGAATCAGAGCTATACCTAAGTAGTATTAGTAGAGTAGAATGTTTTTGAGATTATGTATTACAGAGGATACTGGTGTTATTTTAAGCCAACGATAAATTCCTTTTAGAATGTGTGTGGTGGATTTTAATTTTTTTGATCAGTCTCCTGTTGTTCCTAAATTCCAAATACTAAAGCATTGAGTTCATGATGCTTTTGAGACAAATACTATCATGACAATTGAAAAAAGTTTTACGGATGACAGATGAGATATCCCAAGACCTCATTTTATTTGGTTTTATTTCTGGAAGTGTGGTAGCTTTACTTATTACTAGTCAAATGTAGAAAAATGACAAACATTTCTATCCAGCCATATTAGTTCTTTTGTATTCACTCTCTAATTATGTGTCCATGCTTTCTTTTTCTTAATTATGTATTTGACCTTTTTTTTCTGAAGTTCTTGATTAATATAAACTTTTCTTTAAAATAAATTGAATTGATTTGGGATCCTTTTTCAAATGATCCTGTTATTCAGTGATTATTTTCTCAAATATTTGTTTCTACTGCCTTTGTTACTTTTATGTAGATACATTTTAATGGTTGCAGTTTCATCTCCAGCCAACCTTTCTGAGTTAATAATACTGGTTTACACTAACTACTAGGATAGAACCTCATTGATCATGTAGATTAGAATTAAGATGTAATGAACACTAAAGAAGCAACATCAACTTTTACTCTAGTGCAATGGAGAGAAGCATTATTTACCAAAAGAAAACAGATTGAGCAGAGATCTTGTTAAGAGTGATTATGTTATGCACTATTACTGTAAAACAATTATAATTCTCAAGGGTTGGGCTGTTTTTAATGTTATGAGAAAACATTTTATGAGATTTCAGCCAGAGAATTACATATATAAATAATAATAGAGGAACAGCATAAAATTTATGAACTTGGAGGCAATGTGATGTAATGGACTTTGGGGCTTTGGGATAATATTCTTTAAATCTTGACCCCTTCACTTATTAGTTTGTAACTGTGGGCAAGTTACTTGACCTCTCTGGGCTCCAGCTTCCTGTTTTGCAAAGTAGATATAATATGACTTCTTGAGAAGAATTTTGAGAGAATTGAACGTAATTACATACACAAATGTCGAATGTAACTTTTGGCCAATGCAGATTTTCTCTGAAGACAAGTAAATTCTAAGTTCCTAAGTATAGAAAAGTAGATGTGAAAAGTTTTTTCATAATTTGCTAGCGCATTGTGCCTGTAGGTCTCCATATTGTCTCAACCTAAGTGATTCACATGGATCCCAACAAGGATGTGTGTTTTAAGAAGGCGTGGAATTTTTACTTTTTTGTTTGCTTTGAACAAAAGGTCAGTTTGGGCTCTGAGGTCCTAAGTGGCTGCTAAATATAAGGACATAGGAAGGAGGAGGCTGAGCAAATGGATTTTAACAGGCCCCTGGTCCTACTTCCAGCAGAACAACTACACTTTTCTGTTTTACCTTTTGTATTTCCACGAATGCTATTAATTGAACAAAAGAATCTCTGTCTTTAAAAAAGTTTGGAAAACCAAAAGTTGTCTCAAGCACTCTATTCTTTGATTCCCTTTCTTTCTTTCTTTCTTTTTTTTATTAATTAAATTTATTGGCGTAACATCAGTTAATAACAAAAACATTTCAGATATACAGTTCTATAATATATCTTCTATATATTGCATTGATGCTCTCCACTCAAAGGCTAGTCTCCTTCCATCCCCATATATTCGACCCCTTCTTCATCCTCTCCTCATTCACATTCCCCTCCTGTAACCACCATACCATTGTCTGTGTCTATGAGTTGTTTGGTTGGTTGGTTTTAGTTTGTTTGCTCTCTGGTTCTGCTTTGCTTTCTCCTTGGCCTTTTTAAAGTTTGTGGAAATGGGTGTGAGCAGAGGGAAAGGAGAACTGCCAGGCCCTCTTGTTGATAGAGTTCTTAGCCAACAAAACATCATGAAAGGATAAGGGTGCTATGCAAAAAGGGTACTATGCAAAAAGGGTACTCATGGTGGAAAAGTTCCTTGACCTCCTTAGCTCTAGCATTGCTCTCCAGTCACACAAAGCCACATTTTGAGCCATCATCATAAATTTTCCGGACGTGGTTCCCTAGTGTAGCAGTTAGCATGTCTGCTTTACATGCAGAAGGTCCTGTGTTCACGCCCCAGTGGAGCCACGGTCCATGGTCTATGGCCATGCTACCCTGAACAGGCCAATGTCTGATCTCGGAAACTAAGCAATGTCTGGCCTGGTTTGTACTTGGATAGAGACCACCTAGCAAGACCAGATGCTGTGGGCATAAATAATAATAATAAAAGAAAAGAAAAGAAATTTTCCAACTTTGAAATCTTATCTCTGATTGCTTCCTTTTATTTGCTTTTATTGAGATCTCTTTAGTTGATCCTTCTTATTTTCATTTTCTTCTTTATCCATTTTAGACTGATCCATCACTTCATGGATCCTTTCAGCCTCCTAAAGTTCTTTCCTCATTAGTCTTCTCTGCACCCATCAGCAAGGACTCTGACTCTGGGTGAATCTATCTGACTTTACTCTGCCATCAAGCAGTGTTGGAGAAAAATAACACACTGGGCTTATTTGTTACCTGTAATTTTCTGAGCTCTGAGTTCCATTACTTCCAGTTTATCTGAGTGACTTCTTTCTTCCCCATCTCATCTTCATTAACCTTCTCTCTGGGCCTCTTACCATCGTCATTTAAATATGCTCAAATGAATCCAAGCATCAAATGAAAGTAACAAGTGAATCCATTTGCCATTTGAGGTACAACCCTCTCTCTCTCATCTTCTCACAAACTTTTTAAACAAGTTGTTTATTTTTATGATCTTTAGCCCACTCTAATACAATTTCTGCTTCTATTACTAAAACTGCTTTTGTAAATTTGTTTCATTTCCCTACTTAATAATGTTTAACAGCTTTCTTGTTACCTTGTGAGAGAGTCTCATATCCCCAGCTTTATATTCATACCATTCTTCTACTCCTTTAATATTCATACACACTTTTATCATTTCATCAAATATACTTAATTTTTTTTTGCCTTTGAGTTCTTATATGTTCTATTTTTTCTACTTGGAAAATACTCTCCTCGACTTCCCCAGCTCCTTCAAACTTACTGTTCAGTTATCAATGTCATCTCTTTAGAGAGATTTTCCCTGACCTGACCTGGCTTAGTCTTTTTCACAACACTTACCACATTTCTAATAATTTATTTCATGTCTTTCTTCCCAAGTCTTTTAATGTTAGTTTCTAGGAAGTAAGGATCTCAGTGGTCTTAGGGCCTGATACTTTTAATAGCTCAAGAAATATTTGTTGAAGGAATAGCTGAATAAATGAACAACTTTATCTCTCTCTAGCTCAGTAGGCCAGTAATGTCATTGACCTTATGAGAATTTCTTTTCTTTGGCAGAGTAATAAGTTTTGAGTGGAGCCGAAACTAGAATTATTAAGCAGTGTTTCGTTAATACTGCCTTACAGCTACCCAGCATATATACTTTTTTTCTTATTGTCCTCTGCTTTTTGCTTTTTTTAAAAATAGAAGTATGTAATAATTTCAAACTTTTTTATTAGGAATAGTTGAGTATTTTGTTTCTTATGACATTTTGAATTAAATCACATATTTCCTGAGTACTATTTGGTATATGCCCCTAAATGAAAAATTAAAATGTAGATAAATGATTCAAATTTCTTTAAAAAAAAAAAAACTTTAAAAATGATGTAGGAATACATACATTCAAAAGAGAACCTAGGAATTCTTTTTTCTCTTTTCTACCTAAATATATTAGGTAGAATTCATAATGCTCTAGTAAATAAATTGTTATAAAATCTTTACAATTAAGAACTACTTGGTGGCTAAAGTACAGCTAAAAATATAAGATAATTTAATGAGTATATAAAGGAGCAGATAGCAGTGACAGTAAATTTCTTCTGTAGAATTGCCATTTATACACAAAATAATAATAATATGTGCATTTAAATACAATCTAATGTTATACATATATAGAGAGATTGCTACCATATTTTATGGATTGATAAATAGTGTTAGCATGGAATTCTAGAGATATTTTAGTGTTTAAAAGTAACCGTATATTATTTGCACAGCTACTTTATTGATGTAAAAAAAACCCACTACATATGGGTATGATAAAGAAGAGTGACAGAATATGAGCTACCACTACAAAGTAGATAAAATGATCTCTTAATTACTTCATGAATTAACATTTATGTGTAAATATATTCCTAGCATGTTCCAATTCAAACTCACAACAGAAATGTAGAAATGAATGTAGTCTGTATTTAACTGAGTTGAGAAAACATATTGTGGTAATTAAATTCTGTCCTTTTAAAAAAAATAAAAGCTTTTTTATAAATAAAATTGCTGGCTTCCAAGTATTTGTACTTTAATTAAAACAATAACTGTATGTTGTAAGCCAAATTTTACTCTTAAACACTTCCTTTATTTCATATACTTTATTTTCTTTAAATTATAGCTCTGTGTCTTGGGTAGAATTTTAAGAGAATAATAATGAACTTTACTCTGCAATCACAGAAGCAGTTTGGTAATATAGGAGCCAAATAACAACTTTTCCCTCCACGTATATAGATTCATAGTCTGGACAGAAATCTTTAGGAGTAAGCTAACACATCACTCTGTGAGTTTACAACAGAAGATTGGCTCTGTTAGTAGATATTATGGAAACTAACCTGATGAACATTGGTACCTACTTTGAAGTAAGTACTGAATTTACTTGACCGTTACCACTCATGGTGAAAGAAGTAACTTGTTCATGAACTGCCATAATGTACCCCAGAATGTCAAACTCAGATTGCCTCGCCAGTTTGTTTATTCCCTTTTTAAGCCCACTTTACTTAAAGTATGTTGTATAGGCAGGATACATTTTGGGGAGAAGGAATGGAGTTTATTTTTAAGGAATTCTGTCTCCTGGAATTAGAGCCAAAAGAGTGATTCAGAGTAAACAGAGAAGCTGAGTCCCGATATATTTTGAGGCTGAAATCCAGCTATGCCAGAAGCTATCTGTACTCTTGCACTTTTAATCTTATGAGCCAATATATTACCTTTTAGCTTATGCCAGTTTGGGTTAGGTTTTCTATCATTGGCAATGAAGAGCCTAGTTTCTTTGGAACATAAATGCTAAATCATCTTGATTTGGCATCATGATATATTGCCATCACATTTTTAGGATTAAATTTTTATTTATATCTTAGTTATATATAACTTTTGTACCTGAATGTTAACAAGGAAAAGCAACTATTGCTTGAAGGTGAAGTACTAATCCAAAAACAGAAGAGCATGAAAATTCAAACCTTAAATTCTATAAAACTTTCAGATAGTTGCATTTTTATTTTCTATATGATTTAAATCTATAAACTACAAGTTGTGAAACAAAAACTTAAAAAGAATATTTAAGTCATATAAAATATATATTTTAAAAAGTCAACTTAAACAAATGTATTACAAATATTTGCTGGATATATTTGATTCATAATAAGTGCTTTCCTACATTTTACACTCTGTCGTCTTATTACTTTCTACATAGTTTTGACATAGTAATGTGTTTTTTAAATCAAACGTCATGACTGAAAATATGAGTTCATGGATGAGAATCATGCTATTTCCAGATTTTTTTATATAGACATTTTAATATATTTATGAATACTACCTTTAACTGCCCCAACCTCATTTCTTATCTCTGTATTTACCCTTTACTAATTATCCATGATTTGAAGTTGATCTTCTTCATTTCCTTCTCTTTACTATTCTTGGTTAAGGAAATGGATGAAGAAAAAAAATAATGAAAGCACTCACAAGGGAAGATGACCTTAAGAGCAAACCCTGAAATCTGTTAGGATTCTTTTGGGTGCTAGTATCAGTTACCTACATAAATTAACTTAGTCACAACTTCTGGTTAAGTAGCTATTATGAAACAAGAGGTGCCTCTCTAACCCCGGTCATAGCAAGATCAGGGCTCAAAGAATATCACCACAGCCTTGCCTCTGCATCCTTCAATTTTATATTCCTCTGTGTTGGGTTTATTCTCTCACAGGTACAGTCTATGGACTGCATGTGTCCAGATGTATATCATTCTTATAGTACCAGATTTTAGATAAGTGTGAGTGACTGCTATTTTCCCCAGTGAAATAAAAGTCTCAGTGTGTGGGGGGATGTTGATCCAGCTTGGTTCTCATGGCCACCAGGACTTGGGAAAGGACGACCACGTGATTAATAGCTCTGTCAGAACCACACTGAATGGAATTCAGATATTTAACAAAAAGAAAAGATATTTATATACAGTGTAAATTAGGTCAGAGTGGTTTCTTTTAATATGTAGCTGAGATCACCTATATTGAAAGATTGGGGATTTGCGCTGTAAGGAAAAGGAAAGAAGGTATTTTAAAGTTTGGCACTGTAGTAAAGGGACAGACAGCATGGACTTTGGAAGTCATTTGGCCCTGGACATGCCTTTACCACTTCCCAGCTGTATGACCTTAGGTCAATTAACTTTTTAAAGCCTGATTTTTTAACCTGTAAGATGAAAATAATGCCTATTTCACAGAATGGTTATGAAAATTAAATGAAGTAAAATATGTAAAGCATTTATCCAATGCCTAGCACATAGTGGGTACTCAGTAAATTTTAGCTGAAATTAGTATCCCCACCACAATAACAGTAATAGTAAACACTGTTCTTTGCCACCCCTGTTCCCAAATGGTGCCTAACTACCTAGGATTGAGTTTTAAAATGGTTCTGTAGTTCAACTAAATTAAGGTTCATATGAAATTTTACAAATGAGTCTGGAAGTCTAACTACTGTTTATAACACTGGTTCTTTAGGGGAAATTTTCTTCAAGTTGAAGAAAATATATTTTTGTAACATAAGTCATTTTTCAGTGGAGTTTGCCTCTATTTTTTTTTTTTTAATATATCTAGTTCCTTTTATGAGGGCCAGGCAATCAAGTAAATAAGGGTCAAGATCCATTTAATAAAATGTTAGAATTAAAGTATATTCTAGCAGAATAAAATATATTCTCAGAGGCTGTTGACTTCTATAAGAAGTTGTATCACAATTTTGTGCTTTGCTTTGGGAGGTGTTTAACTTAAAGCCTGATTAAGCTATAAATGAAATTTCAAGCCTTTTCATTTTGTTTTTCTATTTAGATGTTTAACATTTCATCTTTAAAGTCCTGTCATAACTTGTGGCCCTCTACAATAGTGTGTGGATTGATTCACTATGAGGAAATGTAGCAATAGGAAGCAGGCGAAGAATTCTCCCGAACTTGGGACAATTCTTTGTTACGAAAACTGATCTCAGTGAAAATTACAAAGATATGCCAGGATAAATGTACACAGGCACATAGTGGGTGGTCAGGTGAGTCAGTTGTCCATTGTTTTATCGATAATATATAATACAGATGAATATTTCAAAGGCCATTCATATTCAGGGAATTTAGAGTAATTGTACTTACATATATTTATCAAAACTATTTACCACTGTCAACTATTTTGTTATCAGTGAGAATAAGTGCAGGATGAACAATCAGAAGCACAGAGCTATAATGATGCCTTTCTAGTATAAAAAACTTAATAGTCAAATTTATTAATACTCCCATGCCTGCTCTGGTTAATGTGGGTAATTATTACATGATATTAAGGAAGAGTCAGTGTTATGGTGTTGGTATTGTACTGGCTTACTTTTAAGGAAGAAAGTTTACTATTTATGGCTATAGTGAATGGCATGCTTATATTCAAACATCCCTCATACTAATTAGTCACAGAACTACTCAATGTATGCATATGGCTTGACACAATCTAATATAATAATGATTAGAAAAATTAGTAATATCGTATATTACAAATGGTGACATTTTATCTTCATATATAAAGGAGAGCATTTACTAATTTTCACATTTATCAAGAAAACATGTCACTAAACAAAACCTAAAAAATAATGGATATTGTTTTAGTATGACAGATGATTTTCTAAATAAAGCTTAAGAGCATTGATATACCTGTATTCTTGCCTTTCAGTTTGTTAAAAATAACATCTTGATGATAAATGCTTTCTCTTTATAGATTTTCAGTAATTTATATAAGTATATAAATCAAGAAAGAATAATTATTTCTGCCAATTTAATATCCTTTTTAATATTTTCTGCAATAAATGCTTTTGGCATTTTTTAATGTGGGATTGCCTTTCACATTTCTCAGAGGCTTGTTCACAATCATAGAGTATTCAGTTTTGGAAGAGACTATAAAGGTTATTTCATTCATTCCCTCGTCCATTTGATGGTAATGTGCTTTGCAGATTTAATATGAAATTAACACCCCAGGCAACATTTTTTACTTCCTAAAATGTCATTGTATTTCATGTAAAGTTTTTTAAAAATCTTTTTTGCCAATAAGAATTATAAGGAGAATTTTATAAAAGTGGAAAACCTGTAGAAGGACTCTGCTACTTTTTCTACTTTTCTGAAAGTGCATTAAAGTGTAAATTACTAAATGAGCCCTCATGGAAATAGTTATCTTTTGAGTAAAATTCAGTTCAGATACAGAAGCACAGGGAGACTACATGACTTGCCCAAGGTTATATACTGAGTATAGTAGTAGAGATAGAATTGAAGTACAAGGCTCCGATTCTCAAGTCAGTTCAGCACAGAACTGTAGATTCTTTTTCCTTGTGGTTATTATAGGGAAGGCTGGACAACCAAAGATATAAAGAGTCATCTCATGTCACATCTCTCTCTTCTCTTTTTCTATATCACACATATAGTCTTGGTTATTTTGATAATTTTTCTACCACATGTATATATACCCCACACACAGTTTTGATTTTTTTTTAAACTTCATTTTATAACCTTAATTGAAGTTATCCTCAGAAATGTCTTTTGCTACCCTTAAAGAGAAAGATTTAATGTTAGTCACAGCTAGAGAGAGAAGAGGAAAGAAATCTAAAAGAGCAGTTTAATTTTCAAGTACATTTTGGTTTTCTCCTTGCTATATATTAGAGATGGATGCTTTTAGTAGATGATCACCTTTAGAAGCTAGTCTCTTGCCTTTGACTGCTACTATAAAGAATTCCTAATACTGCCTTGACATCAGTTGGTGGCTATGGATATCATTTTAATTTCATAAACTGACACCCAAACTACACTGCAGCATTAAATGAAGAGAATAAGAAGTTACCGTTTGGTTTTAAGTCTATAAAGCAAACACCGGGAAGTTTTTTGATTTATGCAAAGCTACACAATTGTAAATGACAGGGGGGACTAGAACCTAAATATTTGCACTCTTAAACTCTCTTTTCATTGCACTAAATTCCACTTTTCTGAAAAGTAATATGAATGGCTCGTATAGGGAAATGTTCGGTGAGACTTAAGTATTATTTCTGATATCATATTCATTTAGGTGTTTTTCCCACTTTGCTGTACCTTCTTTATTAATTTCCTTTTTGGATCTGATTCCTGATTGTGCTGAATGTTTAGGAGAATACTTGTCATTTTTGATGAGAAAAATATCTAATAGTATAACCCTCTTTCTATATACTATAGGCAGAAAGAAAACTTGACTTCACAGAATATGTTAAAATCAACTGTAATATGCAAGCAAATATATCATGCAGTGAATCAGCTTATATGCTTAATAAAAATTCAACACCATAATTAAATTGCAAAGTTCAACATCATTGTACTCCATTAATGTTAATACTTGATTTTGCTTATAATGGATGTCTGCATGTAAACTTTTTATTTACTGTGGCTGTTGTAGTATAGGAAAGACGTTTAACTAGAACTCGATTTTTCTTTTGAGCTCCCAGGTTCCCATAGCAATTTTAGACAACACATGCTGTTTTACTGGAAGAGTAACCAGAGGATATAGTCTGATCACTCTCTACCTCCCATGGTAAACCTTCTGTTTATTTTGTGAATTTAATAGTTAGAGGTGCATGATAACACTTGCTGTCTCTGTTAGATGCTGCTAACTCAGACTGCCAAGTGCTAGCAGCTCTATTTATTCCAAATTAAACATTGATTTCCTAGATGGTCATACATTTGGTGTGTCCAAAACCTTCTTACTCTAGAAGCACTAAAATCTACAACATAAATTTTAAATTCCAAATGAAAGGAATGAGATGGCTTCCTTATAATTGAAAACATTCCTCAAACAAATGAAAGAAAACATAAATTTTCATGGAAATTTATTTTTCACTTTTCTGACTATTATATGATTTTCCTAGCAATATGAAACAATTCCCTGCAGTCCCTCCCATTTAATTGTTGAAGCAGAAAACTGCGTTAAATCTTAATTAGCCATACTACCTATAGTAGCATCTGGTGCTACTGAATTTTTGCTGGCATCTAAAAGCGGTGCCGTAATCATTCCTTACCTGGGGAAAGATTTCAGCATTCTGTTTCATTCGGTAATTTTTCTAGTCTTTCTTTCAGTTACATGATTTATTGAAAAAAAAAAAGTATATTTATTCAGTTACATGACGTGTTAAAAAATAAACATTGCATAAATACATTCACATTTGTAAATGCATATATATGTGGGTATGTATGTGTACACACATTCATACACACATCTATGTGTATGGATATATTGTATTTTCCTTTCTATTTCATACCTTGGAAAAAATATAAGGTAACAAAAAATTAAGGTCAAGTTGGCTTCTTTTAAGAAACCAAGTCGTTAAGCCACATTCTTTCACATGACATCACAGATATTAAGAAAACTTGAGAACTTTTCATTTGGTTTAGGTATAGTTAAACATCTGTTTGGTTTTTATTTTGTTTTCTCAATATTCTCAATTATATATTTGCTTCTTCTTATTCTCAATGTTTTTTATTTCTCTAAAACACTGTGAATTCCACCTCCATTAGAATGTAAGTGCCATGAGGGAGAGGATTTTGTCCTTTTTATTAATCTAATGGTCTCCAGATATAAAAACAACTCCTGGCACACCTTAGGTATTCAGGAAAATAAATGTAGGAAGGCATGAGTGCTCTGGAGATATAGAAAATGGTAAATGGTGCTGGCCATTTTCACCAGTGTCAGCCATAGTGCTGAACACATATTTGCTTAACACTTTTTTAAAAATTAGGGAATGAATGAATGCATGAGAAAATTAGCTTTGGTAATCTATTTTGGAAAACTCTTTGTCAGTACCTACTAAAATCAAACATCTATATACCACATAACCCAGAAATTCTACTTCTAGGTGTGTATACTTAACCGAAATGCAGTTATCTATGTTTACCAGAAGACATAGGCAATAATACATAGCCTCAATATAGAATCTACCCATGTGCCTGTGAACAGTAGAATGGACAAATAAATTGTAGTATGGTCATACAATGAGATACTATACATCAATGAGAATATAAGAACTGTAGTTATATTTATCACCATGGATGAATCACATAAATATAATGTTGGATGAAAGAAGCCAAAGATAAAAGAAAATGTATTATATAATCTTACGCAAAGTTCAAATCTGTATTTTTAGATGTCAGAGGATATGAGGAGGAACTTTTAGGGTGTTCTAATGTTTGTATTTAAAGATGTTACAACATGACAATCCCTGCCTTAAAAGAACTAAATGAAGGAGCAACAAATTAACATTAGACAGAGTAAAATAAATGATATATAAATAAAGTGCCTTGAGTGAGCAGAGGGTGGAATCATTAATTTTACTAAGGTATGTATGACACCCTTCTATCTTTTGAGGAATGGGAGTAAATGTACCCATACATCTAAGCCAGTAATGATGACCCTAATTGCCTGGAGCTGGGGCTTTTTACAAAGTGGGGCTTCTGCGGAATGAAGATTAGAAATGAGATTCCAATGGCAGGAGGTGCTGAAACTCCATCTGTGTGCTGGAGGAAGGTGTGTTGGAGTGGGGGATGGATGAAGGAGGGTGTAAAGTGGTAGGCCAGGGTGATAGGTGTAATAGAACTTCTGATTTAAAAAAAAACATGCGTACCCTACTCTATTTCAAGAAATTACTTTTGGCATTTTGTTGAAATTAGATAATGAATTCATTACATAATCCCAACCATCTTTATTTTAAGAAAACGAACTGAATTTCTAATTGTTTTAATATGATAGTGGCATATAAGTTGGCATAGGCATTGAAGTCTATCAACAAACCCAGGTTAGAACTTTAATGATTATAGGAATTGAAGAATATTATAAATATATCTGACACATAGCTACTTTTTTTAGGGTATCTATAATAAAACTTCAGTTATGTGGTTCTTTGTGGTAAATGTTTTCAGAAGTAAACGGCGCATAATATTAAATATTCCTAGAAGACTGGGTCTGTACCTTTTATCTCTGTAAGCTACACAATGACAAGGAAGTACCTCCTCTAAAAATAGGGATTTAATAAATATGTTAATGAATGACTGTCTATGGAGAGAATATATTTCATTTCTTTTATTGATTTCTTATCTTTTATAAGCCTGCTTTCTTTTAGAGAATTATCATAATATAACTTGCCAGGGAGCCTTAGTCTGTGAAAGCAGTGTACTCTTTTTATTATGAGAAGTTCAAAGACCTTCTGAATATATTAATGATTACCATTAAAGCACTTCTTGATAATTATTCTGCTAATGATAAGTTGTAAAGATGCCAAAGTCAAACTGAGATGTGAATGCCAGGCCCCCACTAGCTGGGTGACTTGCTACTTCACATTAGTCTTTCGGCATTATTTTAGTGTGATTCAAATGTGTGCCTCAGCAGAATGACAAATTATCACAGGCCCTAGATCTATGGGTCATGGTGAAAATAGTCACTGAATATTAAGGGTCTGTGTAAGGATTCTTAACCTGTATGGTTATGTCTTCAGAAGACCTATGATGCTCCTGAAATTGTCAGCTACATTTTGTATGTATGTGCATACACGTTTTTTTCTGATGTCTGTAGCATTTATGAGTACTATTAAGTCTGTGACCCAAGAAAGGTTAAGGACCAATATATTTGTAACCTCTTTAGAGGTCTTTTACATTGAGTAAACATTCGCCATCTCATTTTCTTGATATACAGCTTATATGACTGGAGGAATAAATATACTGTGTGTGTTTATCAGTCTTATTTTAACTTTTCAGTCTAGGAATTTGTGGCCTTTTCATAATACTGTGGTATTTCTTTTTTATGTGAATTAATATTTCAATGCAAATGCAGTGTCACTGAGTGAATGTGATTGATAAAACATGAATGGTACTTTATGTAGTTTTATTATTTATCTACCAGAATTCATTATTAAAGAGGGAAAGAAGGAATTTTTCACATTTTACATTTAGCTCTTTTCATGAAGTAGAATATTTTAAAACAAGTTTTGGATTGAATTTAACATTTTCACATTCAGAAAATACCTGCTTTTATGGAAGTACATAACTCTAATTCATTCTGTAGAAATAGGATCTTGTATAGAAAATAGTAGTACAGTATATAGAGTAGACTAAACATGGGTTATTATGAGTGTATGTGAACACTTTATTCTGTTTGAACAAGACTTTATGATAGAGTCAGACTTCATCTTTAAAGCATTATCTGTTGCTTCCTGGACCTTTGTGTTGCCTAAGGGAAGCCAACTTCCTAGAAAGTGGAACTACAGAGAGAGTTGAAAATGAGCAAGAGTAGAATTAGGAAATGTAATTACAATCTAACCTTAATTAATATTTTCGAACTAAATGGTAATTTATTCCAAAATTCCAGGACCCACTGTCATGAAATTTACTACCTACATTAATGAACAAATGTGGAGCTATTTGGTAATTTAGGAATTAGAGTTTTGAAAACAAATTTTCTGTCACCAAAGAAAGGAAGCACATTGGTTATTAGAATTAACAGCCAGTTGTGAGTGTTTACCCTGTAACAAGCACTTCTACATATCACCTCATTCAATCTTTACAACTGTTTGAGATAAATAATATTGCCATTTTGATGTGAATTCTGAAACACAGAGTAGCTTGTTCAAGGTGTTCTTTGGGGCCTTCAAAACCAGGCAATAATAAGTGCTCGATTTGTTAAATTAAATTACACTGATATCTATGTATCTCTGATCCTTTCCTTGTTTATCTGTGGTTAAATTAGGGCCTCAGGATCCCAGACTTGATACATATAACATGGAAATGGACTCAGTGAAATATGTGACACCCTGTTATGTTAGCAAGGTTTTATCATAATGTTTAGGAAAAATGAGATTTCATTTTATAATCCTATGAAATAGTAAGTGAACTAGATTTCCTATACTTCCACTCTTGCTTATCAATCACCAATTACTGGGCTAGAGATTGGTTGAAATACAGTCATACGCTGCATAACACTGTTTTGGTCAACAACAGACCACATATGATGGTGGTACCATAAGATTAAAATGAAGCTGAAAAATTCTTATCACCGACATTGTAGCCTTCGTAACATCATAGCTCAATGCAATATAGACTATATACCATAGTGCCTAGGTGTGTAGTAGGCTATACTATTAATTACTGGTGTTTAACTTTTGACAAAATATAGATACTTGCATCTCTTGACCCTGGGGTATGCGTAGATCAAAAGTTATATTGTTGCTTTTTGAAAGTTATAGACTTGCTCTTGTTTTTATAAAATTGTTCTCAAATTAATTTTTTTCATGTCAGTTTAGTAAACTATTTTTGAAGTCACCCTGCTGATCGTTTTGGGTGTTATGTTTTAGTTCTAGTCACTGTTCTTTGTTTAAATGGATAGTAAGTCAAGAAGAAAATAAAGGTCGTTTGGAGTCCTTTGTTTATATTCTCAGATTTTTTTTGCCAGAGGAAAAAATAACTAGATAGATGAGAAAACAGACAGATAGTTCAACCAAAAAAATAAAGTAAAATAAAATAAAATAAAACCTTTATGGTAGGTTTGTGAGAAGAGGTACCAAGTCCATTGATCTGTGCATGTCCTTTAGTGAGTAAGTGGATGTAAGCATCAGTGTACCAGCCATCATTGATAAGTACATGATATAGTCCAAATAGAGATGTGGTGAAAAGAGGAAATGTTAATAATCCTTGGAGTGTTGAGTTGGGAGAGGGCACAGAGCACAATTAAGAAGAAATTGTGATATCTTATTCTCTAGTGTTAAGTCCAATTTTAGCCTGTTACTCTATTCTCATATTACGAAAGTTGAAAGGATAAATAGTAAGACAATTCATGTGGATCTTAAGAAAAATTAGTTTTGATTGTTGGAATTAAATTTTAATAGTTTAATCTGGAAATCTACTCATACTGAGATTTCTCTGGGTAAAAACATGAAAGCTTATAATATGTGTTAGAATTACCTTGGTTAACAATGATAGTTTCTGTACCCATTAGGCTATCAAACTCTTATATTCCAAATAATATTAAATTGACTCATTGACTTATCTAGTTAAATATAAATATACTTTTAGAAGTAGAATAGAGTCTACTTGTCATAAAGTTGACAAAATATTTTGTGAGTGAATTTAATGTTCAGGAACGTGAGGCTGGTCAGAAAGATAATCTTGCAATAAATGATCTGTTATTAATTCTGACCTTTTATTCACAAAATAAACTAGAATTCAAAAGAAAACAACATTTAGACTTTCTTTTACATTATGGTTATTTTAGTTGATTGATACCCACAGATTGCTTTTTATTAGACTATATACAATATTTAATGATATTTTGCATTATTTTAGTTTTGTCTGTTTCTTATTTCTTTCAAGTTGACATTTTCACTGTATTTTTACTCTCCATTTATAAATTATACATTGCAAGTCTTTATAGGAATCAGACATATTTGGTATTACATGATATTTTTCTGGATAAAAACAGGATGAAATGTGAGGAAATTAAATCTAGGAACTACTTTGGAATCATCAGTGGATTTCTACTCATTCATTGATTAGCAGTGTAAAGTGACTACATAAGCCAGAGAAAAGAGTTTTCACTACCGTATAATACGTAAGGAAAAGAATTAGTATGATTATTCATATTTTACCTGAACATCATTTATTCAGCAAATATTTATTGAGTCCCAAACTAGGTGCTAGAGACTTTCCTAGGTTCTGGGAATATATTTGCAAACATATTGGTGAAACAAACATTACATTTATAATTAGAATTTTAGGAGTTCTAAGAAGGAGAAGCTCATGGTGCGATGCATTCAGAATACAGTCCAGGGAGCCTTAACCTTCTCCAGGGAACCTCAGGAAAGATTTAAGCTGAGTGAGAGCTGAAACTGTAAGACTGAGTGAGAGCCAGAGAGAGAGAGAGAAGGGATTTGAAGAGAATGTTATACAGACAGTGGGAATAGTATGTTCAGAAACCCTGAGGAGACGATAATGTATTGTAGGGAGCTCTGAAAGATGTTTATGATCACTGGAATGGAAGCAGTGAGATGAGGTGAAGCCAGACTGGAATGATTCAAAAGGCAACACTTGAGATCATCTTATTAAAATAAGGTACTCAACATAGCCTTAAGAATTCTAATTGGTGCTCCTTGAGTAATTGCCTAGAAGCATTTTTATGTTTCTAAGTGCTAAATTCATTTTACATATTTCTTAAAGGAAAACGTGTATTAGAAGCACCATTATAAGTCCATGGAAATGGTTTTACTATTAATCTCTTCTATTGTACTTTTTTAAGAACAAAGCATTTTAAATTTTCATCTCCAGGTCTGTTCACTTAGTTATGATCTTTCCTGTCCTTCAGCTCAAGTCTTCTAAGGAAACTTAGTTTGGAAGTTTAACTCAACTCTTTTTTTACAGATTGAACCAATACATTTTCATTGAGAAATAATCCATAAATCTTGATGCTCCAATAAGTCATTAATATATGAGGACTTTGGGAAATTACTTTTTGTTTGTTCACTAGATTTAGAAAACTACATGTAGATAGGACTCATCTCTGTTTTTACTCATCATCGTATCTTCAGTGCTCAGTCATTGGTGGTATATCATTGTTGCTGTATAAATATTTGCTGGTTTAATTAATACTAAATTTTATTTTTGTTTTAAGTTCTACTATATGATAGTTCTGTTGTCCTGTGATAAAATCTAGGCCTAAAGTGAATAAAATATTACAGTATGGTTTGAGTAATCTTCTTTAAATTTAAGTAAAGATGGGTGATAATATTGTTTTAACATTTTATGTATCACTTAAGAATCCATATATGGATTTCAGTTTATGAGGCTCCTTTTGAAATCAGTGTGAGTTTGGTTTTGAGACATGTATTTGAAAGTAAAAGGAATAAGAATTGGATTGAAGTTTTGTATTTTAATTGTATTCGGAATAAGGTAAAGCAGGCATATGCTTTAAAATACCACATTTTCATGTATAGGGAGACTGTAAATTTTACTAGTTTATATCAAACCCCTTTTTGAAAATACTTTATTTACATACCATAAAATTCACCCATTGTAAGTATAAAATTTGGTTTCACAAATTTATAGAGTTATGCAACTATTACCATAGTCAAGTTTTAAATATTTGCATCACCCCAAAAAGTTCACTTAAGAGTATTTATAAGCAGTCCTTGCACCCAGCCCCTAGGCAACTACTGATCTGCTTTCTGTGTATATAGAGTTGTCTTTTCTGGAAATTTCATGTAAATGAATCATATATGGTCTTTCATGTAGTATAATATTTTTAAGGTTCCTTGATGTTGTAGAAAGTATCAGTGGTTCGTTACTTTCTATTGTTTACTAGTATTCCATTGTATAAATATATCTTATTTTGTTTATCCATTCAACAATGGAGGGACATTTAGATTTTTTTCCAGTTTAGGACTATTATGAATAATACTTCTGGAACTACATTCATGCGCAAGTCCTTGTGTGGACACATGTTTATGTTTCTCTTATGGTAACACATAGGAGTAGAATTGGTGAGTCATATGGTAAATTTACTTTTAACTTTTTAAAAAATTGCTGAACTCTTCCAATGTGGCTGAGCCATTTTACATTCCCACCAGTAAAGTAGGAAACTGTCTCTCTTCTTCAGTAGCACTTGATATCATCAGTTCTTACGATCATAGCCATTCCAGTGGATATGTAGTGGTATTTTATTGTGGTTCTAAATTTGCATTTCCTTAAGGACTAATGATGTTAAACATGTTTTCATGTGATTAGCTTTCATGGTGGAATCAGATTTACAAATGTTTTCTCCCAGTCAGTGATATGTCATTTCATTTTCTTATGATATCTTTTCAAGAGCAAAGTTTTAAATTTCAATAGTTTAATTTATCAAATTTTTCTTTTATAGATTTTGCTCTTGGTGTTATGTCTGGGAAATATTTACTTAGCCCAAGGTCAAAAAAATTTTCTCATTTATTTTTTCCAGAAATTTTATAGTTTCATAGAGGAAAGGCTAGTTTTTCAACAAAGGGTACAAGGACAATTGGATAGTCTTACGGGCTATCTTTTCCTCCTTGTAATTACCTAGTGGCACCTTTGTCTAAAATCAATTTGTCATAAATGGAAGGATTTATTTCTGGACTTTCTGTTCTGCTGCATTGACGTATATGTCCGTTTTTAGACCAATAACATACTGTCTTGATTACTATACCTTTGTAGCAAGTTTTTGAACTTGAATTCTATAATTCCTTTTATCTTGCTTTCATTTCTCAAAATTATGTTCCATACTTTACATATATAAATTAGGATCAGCTGGTTGATTTCTACAAAATATTGGGATTTCGATGCAGATTACATTTTAACTATAAATGAAGTTGGGAAAATTTCCATCTTAACAATATTGAGTCTAACAATTTATAAACATGAATGTAGCCCCATTTACTTACATTTTCTTTAAATACTCTTAGTGATATTTGGTAGTTTTCAGTGACTAGGTCTTGTACCTTTGTTGCTAAATTTACTATTTTTAAAGCTCTTATGAGTAGATTTATTTTCTTAATTTCACTTTTGAATTGTTGGTATTATATAGAAATAGTTATATTGGCCATATAATCTGTGACTTTGCTAAATGCATTTACTAGTTTTAGTAGTTTTTTTTCCCCTTAGGATTTTCTAGATGCAGGATTATGTTGTCTGAGACGACAAATATTTTACTTCTTATTTTTTAATGTGTTTGCTTTTAATTTTTTTCTTACCTTATTGCACATTCCAGAATTCCCCCATATAATGTTAAATAGAAATTATTGGAGCATACATCCTTTCCTTGCTCTTGAACTTAGGGAGAAAGCATCCAGTCTTTCATTATTAAGTATGATGTTAGCTATAGGTTTTTCATATACAGTTGTGTGCCCCTTAATGATGGGGATACCTTCTGAGAAATGCGTTATTAGGCAATTTTGTCAGTGTGTGGACATTAGAGAGTATACTTACAGAAACCTAGGTAGATAAACTACTACTGTAATTTGTATGTGCTATACTTGTATATGACTGGCAGTGCAGTAGGTTTGTTTACACCAGCATCACCACAAACATGCAAGAAATGTGTTGCGCCATGATGTTACTAGGCAATAAGAATTTCCACCTCTATTATAATCTTATGAGACCACTGTAGTAGTCCATTGTTGACCAAAACTTTGTTGTATGGCACATGACTATATGTCTTTTAGGAAATTTTCTTTTATTACTACTTAGTTTGTTAGCTTTTTTTTTTTTTTTTAAGATGATTTTGTTTAATGCTAGGATTGCTATTATACCAAGCAATTATTCAGACATTGGTCATGATATAATCACTACTGTATTACCTTATGTTAGTAATTAAAGTTTTCATAGACTTAAATATCTATCTGATTGGCATAACTGAAGAAAATCAAAATGTTGAACAGCTAGTTGGAGAATAATGATGGAAAACTTTCCTAACCTGATGAAAGAAATGGACATAAAACCCCAGGAAGCTCAGAGAATTCCAAAAATCAGGGATCCAAAGAGGCCCACACCAAGACACATCATAGTTAAAATGCCAACGGTTAATTACAAAGAAAAAATATTAAAAAGCAGCAAGAGAAAAATAAATAATTACATATAAGGGAACACCCATAAGACTGGCAGCTGATTTCTCAAAAGAAACTATGCAGGATAGAAGGGCTTGGCACAAAATAGTTGACAGGATGAAGAGCCAGGATCTACAATCAAGAATAATTTATCCAACAAAGCTATCATTTAGAAGGACAGATAAAGAGCTTCCCAGACAAAAACAAAAAAACAAAAAAAGAAAAAAAAAACACAAAAAACCCCAGGAATTTATCACTACCAAGACAGTATTACAGGAAATGTTGGAAGGACTTCTTTAAGAAAAAAAACATGTATCAAAAACAGGAATAAAGAATGGTAACAACTACATTCCTATCAATAAGTACCTTAAATGGAAGAGAATTAAGTGCTCCAACCAAAAGATAGTGGCTGAAAGGATAAGAAAACAAGATCCCTTTGTATGAAAAGGAAGGGGATGGAAAAAGACATTGCTTTGATGGACCTGGAAGGTATTTAAGTCAGACAGAGAAAGATAAACACTACATGATTTCACTTATATGCGGAATCTAAGGAATAAAAAGAACAAACTAATCAAAAACAGACTCACAAATAAAGTGGACAATTTGGTGTCAGACAGAGGGGAGAAGAGTTTGGGGGGACTTAGAGAATGGGATGAAGGGTTAAAAAAGTACGAATTAGTAGCTAATGGATGGTCACAGGGATGGGGAGCACAGCATTGAGAATGCAGTTATCCTTAGTAAGTTGGCTAGGTGGAGGGTTGAGGAGGGAGGGAGCAATTGGGGAATCTTTTTATGAGCTATAAAGATGTTTAACCAATGTACTGTATACTTGAAACTAAATTTAAAATAAGTTTTCATAGACTTTATTTTTTGAGTAATTTTAGATTTGTAGAAAAATCGAACAGAAAGTACAGAATTTCCATCTGTACCCTCTCCCCTGCATAGTTTCTCCTACTATTAACATTTAGTGTGATGTATTTGTTATAATTGATGAGCCAATGTTAATTTAATACATTATTATTAACATAAAGTTCATACAGTGGTATATAACTTTTTAAAAAATCATATGTATTTTTTTTAATTAATAGAAGTAAGAAAAATTTTATATACCTTTTGTATTATCCATATATATACTCATACCCTTCTTTTCTATAAACCTGAATTGCCATCTGGCATCATTAAGACTGAAGACTTTGTTAGCATTTCTTGTTATTCAGATTGTTGTGACCGGAATAACCAGACTCAACCTGAGTGCTTTGATTATAGAGGCAGTTTATTAGCCGGCTGCTGTCCTTCCAAAGGAGCAGCCCCCAAATGCCAAGATACAAAGTTTTTAAGCCCTAAATCCTATTCCTCATTCTGTCTTAAACACAAAGGTCCATCTTTCTCCTATTCACTACCTGTCAACTCACTGCTCAGGTGTGCAAGCGGGGAGTACAGAAGCAGAAAGCTTGTTAGAATGTTATGTTCCTATGGGTGATTGCCTATGTTCCCATGGGCAATAGCCAGTGTTCCCATGGGCGATGGCCAAACAGTAATTTTCAGCTTATATAAAATTGATTACTTTTCATGCCACGCAAGCAAGCTGGGTTACGCAGGCTAAAATCGGCAGTTAGCGTATGAGCTCATTGTTACAAGTTTCATGATTAACAGAATGCGGTTAGGGGTTCCAGAAACTAGGCCTAAGGTATAGACTTCCTTTGTCCAGTTTCAGGTTTTAATTATCCTTTAACCCTTTCACATTTCAGCAGGCTATTACAAGATCATCTGGCAATAAATTCTCTGTTTTCGTTATCTGAGTATGTCCTTATTTTACTTTTATTATTGAGGGATGAACTTCCTGGAAATAGAATTCTTGCTCTGTACTTTAAATGTGTTATTTTAATTTCTTTGGCTCCCATATTTTTTTTAAAGAGAATTCAGCTGAATTCCTTTATAGAATTTCCCTGGTTTCTTTCAAGATTAGTTTTTTATCTTTGGCTTTCAGGAGTTTAATTATTTCTAGCATAAATTTTCCTATAGTAACTCTATAATTATAAGTATTCTAAATATAGTTTCATAAAATTATTCAGTTTTAGAGCTGGAAGGGAAACAAATGATTAGTACCACAACTTACTTCCAACCTAAATCTGCTTCATTACTTATTCTACTACTCTCAATTCTACTCAAAAACATTATAGTGATGTCACTTTTAAGAAACTTTCATGTCCATTTCAAGAAACCATCCTACCCAACAATTATAATGTAAATTTTTTTTACTCCAATTATCTAGATTTGATTAGCACATAGAGCTTCTTTTGTTTCCTCAGGTTTCAAAGTTTTTATAAGTGGCAAAATGCACATTTTAAAAATTTACTTAGAATGAAACATCAATAAGTATGTAGGTGTGGCTTTTCTAACAACTGTAAAAGAAATTAGTTCTAACATGAATTTTAATTTTAGAGCATGCTTATTTTATGCAAATTATATATTAAATGGAAAATCATTCTGGAGATGGGCAGATAAATAACAAGAATAAGCTTAAGTATGTTGTACAATACCATATCCAGTATTATAACATAAGGTTGGAATATTGGAATGCCTAAAATAATGGCAGGGATTTCCACTCTTCTCCACCAACTCCTTTCTCTCCTTCTCCATCTCCCTACCCCTTTTGCTTCCTCTCTTGCCCTCTCTCCCTTTTCTTCCTTCCTCCTTCCCCGCTTCCTTCTTACTTTCCTTAATTATTGGGATAGTTTAAATACTTGCTCTAAATTATAGCTCTTTTTTTCAAACAGCCCTTTGAGTGTGCTAGAACACGGATATTTGATTTGAAGAACTTTTGGTGTAATAATTACCTTAAAGTTGCTCAAGGCAGAATTCTAGGATTCATTCTTCAATTCCTTTTTCATGTTCTATATTCATTATTTCTTAGCTTTATTGCTTCTCTCTTCAAATTCTATATTGAGTCTACTTTCTCCTCTTTATATTCACTGCCACCTATACCAAAGTGTTATCATCCTTTAACTTTTGTGACTCCCACTAGAGCCTCTCTAATCCATTTTTACATAGTTTAAAGTTGACCTTCTCAAAATGTCATTTGGATCACATCACTTCCTGCTTAAAACACTTTTTAATAACTCTCCATTGTACTTAGTGTAATATCCAGACTCTTTCCTGTGACTTAACGATATCTTGTCTTATTGGGCCCAGCTTTATCTTGTTCGTTGACTACAGTCCTGTTGATGTCCTTGTAGTTCCTCAGATGCTAATGTTTTTCTGCTGCAGATTATTTTATATGCTTTTTCATCTGCCTTGAACTCTTTTCAACTTTGTGCATAGCTGTCTCCTTTGCTCACTTTCCCAACTCAAGGCCATGTTATGTCCTTGGAGAGGTTTACCATGAGCACCATGGCCAATTCATTGTTAGTTTCCTTTTTACCCATTCTTACAGCTTGCATTGATTTTGCCTGGTTTTGGGGTTTGTTTTTTTTCTGTTTTGTATTTTTTGTCTGTTTTCTAAAACATAAATTTCATGAGGGTAAAAGACACTAATCACACTATCTAATAAGTATTTAGTTTTTACCAACTGCTTGAATGCAAGTTATAGTTCTTTGGACAAGTAGTTCAGCTTAAGCTAGAGAGTCTGAGGGAAAAAAAGAACACAGAAAATGTATTTGATTTTATCTAGTCTTGCATTTTAAATGTAGCCACAGATTTATTTTGGCACTATTAAATATGACATTTAGTATATAACATTAGACTGTAAATGTGTCTTAAAAATTTAAATGCTAGTGTTCCATACTACTTATCAACTGAAATTTTGTCTTGTTTTAAGGTGAAAGATTTATCATTTTTAAATGATTATACATAAACTAGCTTAACCATTTTGTATATTGTCTTCTTATTAGTGACATTTTGTATCATGTATGCTTATCATTTATTACTTATTTTTGAGGAATTTATGTAGTATATTTTCTGTGGAGCGTATACAGAGAGTTTTATAGTTCAAATGGTAAATAGTTTTCTAACTTTTTCAAAACTGAGTAGTGTTTGGGTCTGAAGTGGATTACAGACAATTGAACATATTAATGTGTTTAGGTTGGGGGAGGATCTTGAAGTTGTAGAATCCACACTCTGATTTTCTAGATTTGATTAGCACATACAGCTTTGCATTTTCAATCAACATAGTTTGTATCTCTTTGGGCAGACATTATTATTTCTACCAATAATTTTAATAACTAGTAAATTGATTATGATTACCCATTCTTTTTATTCTCCATCAGTTTATTTTAGGTACTCTTCGATTTTCCTTTTTCTTTCTTCACAGTATTTTTGAAAGACCCCTTTCTTTTACCTCTTTGATCAGGTGCTACATGCAAAGAATTTTTATTCAATTCATACTTCTTGATAAGTTAACATGGAATAGTACTATCCTTGAAATTCCACTATGTTTTGTCTCAAATGCTTCCCAGCTTCCAGTTCACTATTACATGCGGGAAATAAGGAACATCCAGAAATACTGACCAGCAACTTTGGTGATTTCATTCCAGTTATCTTCATTTCCCAGGGTATTGGCTTCAGGAAATTTTTTTTTTTAGCTTGTTATGTTACAGGACTTAGTTTTCTGACTTGATTGGTGATGCTGAGCATTCACAGCTTTTCAGTTTCTCAGTTTAGAAGCAAGGAGTTTTTAAAAGCCACTATTGATGTCTTTTATCATGAAAAAGACAAGTAGAAGGAATTAGTCTCTCTCACCCAGGGATGTCAGTGTGTATATACCAGTGGGAACCAGACAGCATGTCTATGTAAAATAACTTATCACAATGCAGCTACTTTTTCACTATGGTGATTTTAGCTGAACTAGGTCATGTTATAAATGTCAACAAGGCAAGAGAGGGAATAAAATTTCATCAGAATAATGCACATATGCTTACATTACAATAGAGTTTAAAATCTTTTATAGGAATCAGGATTAGAAGGGTTTTTTTTTTTCATATAGCAATAAATGGAATACAGTTACTGTCACAATGACTCTTTCTTAAATGTTCATTTTGTACTTATCCCCACTTTTCTTATTTCGAAAATAATCTCAGCTTTGCCATTGAAGGTTAGTACAGATAAGAGTTTTTCAGCCAAATAGATAACAGTCATTATAGTGGTTTGATTTTAAAATATACTTTTAATTCACTTTTAAAAACTGGGTTAGGAGAAATGAAATATAGTTTAGCGTGAATCACAAAACAACCATTTTGTTACTAACATCATTCATGTTCTAGGCCAGAGTTCTAAAATTAAAAAATAAAATAAAATCTTATTTATTATGTTGATTTTGCACAATGCAAATTAAATGATAATTTTTATTTAAATTCATTTAGGCAGAGTAATTAAAGAAAATCACATCATGTTCACATATGATAATTTTTCATTTCAAGACAAAGAAATATAGATAAAAAAGGTATAATAAATGGATTTGTTAATTAAACTTTAATAGGCCACTGCTATTTTTTCTTCGAAGTTTCAGTTAAACCTAAAGAGATAAGATAGTCTTGCTATGATTTAAAATAAATGTTTTTGCGTAAATTGTGATTTGTCATGAATTGTGGGATTGTAAATGACAATTAAGTCTGAATTCTGATCTTTTTCCTCTCAAGCTTAATAAAACGGGACCTTTTAGGATCACTGTGTCCATCTCCTTGGTAGTTTCATTTCATATTATAACTTAGCCCTGATCATAAATGAGTTTAAATTACATCTTAATTCAGTTTAATCTTTCTACATTGGCAAAGAAAATTTTCTTCAGTGTGTTAAGTAAGCATTGAGATGTAGTCTTATATTTGGAAGGTTAACTTACTATGCGAATCATTTTTGGTTTTGACTCCTAGCTTCTGATATGATTAAGGTAGATTATTTTATCTTCTTGTAAAATAATGTAAAAGAAATATCTGCCTCTAGGTATTAAAATTTAAAATAGAGGAATTTCACTTTAGAAGAAACTAATTTGCCTTCATATTTGAACATAAAAATGCCAGTACATAGAGAACATTTACAATTTATCAACTTAAAAAATAATTATTTGTATTTTTTTCTTTTTTCACTGTTTTTGTATTCCCACTTATAGATGAAAGGTCCAAGCAGTGAACTTATATTTAACATTGATCATTTGTTTTGAGATAGGTGCAGACAAAAATGACTAAGTCTAGTATATTTTCGGTTCAATCTCTAGGTGACAGGTGTTCGTGTGTAAATAAATCAAACTCACCACTTGAAGTGGCATTGATTGTCATCGTTGATAATCCTGGCAGAAGCAGCATTGATTAAATAAATGTAAAGATTGAATTTGTCTTCTTCTAGCAAGGTGGTCACAGAAGCAGGAGAAGTATAAAAGCTGACAGCGCCACAGCATTAAATCTATTCAACTATACTTTAGAGAAAAGAAATAGCAGTGATTAAGGGTACTGTGCAATTCAATAAGCATTTATCGAGCAGTTCTCTAGCCCAACACTGTGTTAGTTGCTGACAGATACAAAAGGAGAAGACAATATGATTTGCGTTAAAGAAGTTTACCATCTAATTTGGGAGACAAATGATTCATATATGAAACAGCTGGAGAGCAAAATATGACAATATATAATTGAGTGTGGATTTGTTTGTGCAACAAACAACAAGCACAGTTATTTGGCAAATGAAAAGACATATCTGTATGATATAAAATTCTGTGTGGTGACAAACTAACATTGCTTGGGTTATTTGAGAATTTTGGTTATTTAAAATGAAAAAAAGTAATTTAAAAAATGCTTATTTAAAATATACTTAGCCCAGCCTACACACAAATTAGATACATGATCACTTTAAACATGAGACACTAAATGAATTCAACAATGCTTTGTTCCCTTTCATTGGCTCAATTCATTGAGCATAAACTTTATTGGATTTATCCAATATTCTTTCTTTGCCTCTAGTATCCTAAAGATTCATTCACTCTAATTTGCAGAAATTCTTCTGTATATTCTAAATGCAATTTGTTTTTCCAATGTCCAGGTATTCTGAATTGTGTTTTGGAGAGTAGGCCTCTGTGCAACTAACACAGTGTTGCGCTAGAGAACTGCTCGATAAATGCTTATTGAATTGCACAGTACCCAAAAGAGCATAGTTTTCTGCTTACCTTTGTGCAAGGAGGCCATGTGGCAGAGCAGTCTCACTGCATTCTTTCTTTATTTTTTTTCTTCATTGCTTGCTAAGTGGTAATGGTCTAGGAAATATTATTATTATTGTGGTAAGAACAATTAACATGAGATCTACTCTCTTAACAAAATTTAAGTGTATAACGCAGTATTGTTAACTATAGGCACAATAGTTAGGTCTTTTGTACAGTAGACTCCTAGAAATTAATCATCTTGCATAACCCAAATTTTCATACTTATTATATAGCAACTCCCCATTTCCCGCTCCTCCTAACCTCTGGCAACCACCATTCAACTCTGCTTCTGTGTATTTGACCTCACATAAGTGGAATCATGTAGTTTTTGTCCTTCTGTGACTAGCTCATTTAGCTTATCCCAATGTCCTCATAGTTCATCCATAGTGTCACAAATGGCAGGATATCCTTCTTCTTTTTTTTAAGGCTGAATAATAGTCCATTGTATGTGTATACCACATTTTATTTATCCATTCATCTGTTGATGGGCACTTTATGTTGTTTCTACATCTTGGCTATTGTGAATAGTGCTGCAATGAACATTAATACAAATATCTCTTCAAGATCCCGATTTCAAATCTTTTGCATAAATACCCAGAGATATGATTACTCGATCATATGATATTTCTATTTTTAATATTTTGAGGAGCCTCTATACACCATAGCAGTTACACCATTTTACATTTCCACCAACAGCGTACAAGAATTCCAGTTTTCCACATCCTCATCAACACTTGTTATCTTTTGTTTTTTGGATGACAGAAAATAGCCATTCTGACAGGTGTGAGAAGTAATATCTCACTGTGGTTTTGATTTGCATTTCCCTGCTGAGTGATGAGGTTGAATATCTTTTTATACAGTAGTCTCCTGTACCCACAGGGTATACAAGACCCCCAGTGGATGCCTGAAACCACAGATAGTACTGAAGCCTTTAGATACTATGTTTTTTTCTATACATAAATACCTATAGAAAGTTTTATTTATAAATTAGGCACTGTAAAAGATTAACAGCAATAAATAATAATAAAATAGAATAATCACGACAATATTTTCATGTTTTTCTGTCCAAACCTATTCCCGAATCTGTTTAACTATCCCTTATTTGCAGTAAATGTCTTGGTATCCCTCATTTCAAGGATCCTTTGCTGAAGTCTTTGTATAAGCTTAATACTTTCTGATGCAACACACTGCCATCAGTCAGAACACATTTTCTGTTCATATCTTCCACCCACAAATTTACTGTCTTTATCATCTTAAATAAGCACTTACCATGCATTGTGGCCATAACTTTTGCAGTTTGAGTTATGACAGCAAAACTAGCACTAATTTCTTTGTCCTTCTTTATAATTTCATGGATAGAAGATTTATTTTTACTGTAGATCTTAGCAAGCTCAACATATGATTTTTTTCTTTCCTTATTAGTCGAGAACTTTCACCTTTTTACTTAAAAGAAGCATTTTACAGCTTCAATTTTGACATATCTGAATTGCCAGCATCACTACTCTTGAGCTTTGAGTTAGGTGAGTTTACCCAAAATGAAATAAGGGTTACTTGAACACAAGCACTGTGATGCTGCAGCAGTTGATCTGCTAACCAAGACAGCTACTAAGTGACTAACAGGCAGGGAGCATATACAGCGTGAATATGCTAAATAAACAGATGATTCATGTCCCAGGCAGGACAGACCAGAATGGCATGAGATTTTATCACACTACTTTGTGCATAATTTAAAATTTACATTTTTTTTTTTTTTAATTTCTGGAGTTTTCCATTTAATGTCTTTGGACTGTAGTTGACAGTGGGTAACTAAACCGTGAAAAGAGAAACTGCAGCTAAGTAGAGGTTACTATTCCTGTTGGCTGTTTGTATGTCCTCTTTGGAAAATTATCTATTCAAGTCTTTTGCCTATTTTTTAACCTGATTATTTGGTTTTTGCTCTTCAGCTGAAAGAGTTCCTTTTATATTTTGGATATTAACTTCTCATCAGATATATGGTTTGCAAATATTTTCTCTCATTTTATAAGTTACTCTTTTTTTTTTTTAACTCTTTTAATTCTTTTACTATGCAGCAACTTTCTAATTTGATGTAGCCTCACTTGTCTATTTTTCCTTTTGTTGCCTGTGTGGTTGGTGTCCTCTACAACAAACCATTTCCAAAACCAATGTCATGAAGTGTTTCTCCTATGTATTCTTTTGGGAGTTTTATATTTCTAGGTCTTAACAATTAAGTCATTAATCCATTTTGGGTTATTATTTGTGTATGATGTAAGACAATTTTATTCTTTTGCATGTGGATATTCAGTTTTCTTAACGCCATGTACTGAAGAGACTATGCTTTCCCTATTGTGTATTCTTGGCACCCTTGTCGAAGTTATATACATGAGTTTCTTTCTGGACTCTCTGTTCTGTTCCATTGGTCTATTTCTTTCTTTTTGTCAGTACCATACTGTTTTAATTACTGTAGCTTTGTTATACATTTTCAAATCAAGAAGTGTGGTCCTTGGCCATGATCTTTCTCAAGATCGTTTAGGATATTCAGGGTCCTTTGTGGTTCCATACAAATTTTAGGATTTTTTGTTCTATTTCTGTAAAAACTGTCATTGGAATTTTGAAATGCCATTAATCTGTAGATCACTTTGGGTAGTACGGACATGTTAAAAATAGTAAGTTTTCCAATCCATGAACATGGGATGTCTTTCCATTTATTTGGCTCTTCTTTAATTTTTTTAAATAATGTTTTGTAACTTTCAGTGTATAAGTTTTCACCTCCTTAGTTAAATTTATTCTTATATATCTTATTCTTTTTGATGCTATTATAAATGTTTTTAATTTCTCTTCTAGATAGTTTTTTTTTTAGTGTATTAAAATGCAACTGATTTTTGTATATTGATTTTTTTTTTTATCCTGAAACTTTACTGAATTTGTTTATTAGTTCTATCCAATTTTTTTGTGGACTCTTTAGGGTTTTCTGCATATAAGATTATATCATCTGCAAACAAATAATTTTGCATCTTCCTTCAGTATACTTTTAAAATTCGGCTTTGGCCAGGAAGCTTTCCTTCTTTTTTCCCTCTCCTTAGGTATTTCTCCACTGTACGTGCAGGCCTGTTGTACATCTCTATCATGACATATATTATTGTATTATATTTTAATAAAATCATTTATCTGATTCACTAGATTGGCTTTTTACCATATCACTGGGACTTCACATAGTTCTTGGTACATTAAAGATTTTTATTAAACACTTATTGAATAAATAAAACATATGAAGTTGTTATACATGACAATGCTAGTGTGAATTTGTTACTGCATTTAGTTCTCACAGTAAACATGGGGTATGTTCTGTAGTTAAGTGTCCAGTGGGTGTGGATATTTAAGATTCAGTGATGTGTACAAATAGTTAAAAAAATAAAAGTTCGCCTTTTCATCAGTTCCTACCTTTACCACATCATTTTCTCCAAGAAACTGATATGAAAAGCTGTGATGTTCATTTCTCTACACCATCAGCAGTTCTTAAAGTTGCCTTAATAAGCATATGGACTCCTTGGATCAGTCCACATATAAACAGGATATATAGATATAATTTTTGTGAGTACACATACACACGCAAATCCTTATTAGAAACAGCTTTTCAAATGTTGATTGGCATTTCCTTTCTCTGTTTTCCAATGACTTAATGATTCCATATACAATTTCAAATTGCATTAAATATTTTTTAGTATTTAGTCTCTCGCTCCTCTTTTTAAAGGATATTTCTAAAGCTGGCTTGGAGTAGTTCAAATCTAACATAAACACAGCTTACTCCTTATTACTCCATATTCTTAAAATGATTTTAGTGGCTCTTAGAGTCTCTCAGATATTCTAAAATAAGGTCAAGATGATTCCACAGCCTATTGGTGGTAGGTATGGTGCTATAATTTTGGCTAAATGTTATTGACATGAAATACAATCATTAATCCAGTTAATAAGTTTACTGATTATTCACCTGGAATTTTTGGTGTTATAGTTTTTCATAGTAGAGCTTTTTAATGTCAGCTAATTTATTTTGGCCAAACTATTTTTATTACTTAAGTGCTTAAACACCAGGATATTTGGAGAATCATATACTATCTGTAAATAGGAGTTCTTATAGTTTTATTATTTCGAACTAGTTTCTTCAGTCATTATTTTAATTATAAAAGTATCAAAATTTTTATTCCTTTGGTGATATTTCCTAGAAGCGAATTTGAGAAATTTTCTATTCTATTTAAAAGAGTGAAATTTGAAATTTTTGTTTTTGTTAACTAGGCTTTTTCTGAACACCTGTTTCAATTGCAAATTGAGACATTCTGGTTTGGGCTTTGTTTTAACTGTAGTCGGGTAGTCTTAAAAGCACTAAAATCATATTTAGGATGTTTTATGTTCCAGAATGTAGTAGCTACAACTGCACTTTTCTATAGTCATAGTGTGGTCAGTATTTGCCATAATTTCGAAATATAAGCTTTTTCTTTCTGTTTTTCCATTAGGGGTACTTCTTACACATCACAGTCACTTCATGCTGTGCCCTACTTCCTGTTCAGAGAGTTATTTTGTAAACATAAATGAGAATATTAAATCTTTTAAACATTTTAATTATCATTTGAAAATTTAGGCTATTTCATTAATGTGGCTCCAGATAGTTCCTTCAATTTAATCAGAATTTTATCTGCTTGTCAAGGTCCACCTCAGACGTACTTATTTTTTGAAGACTCCATTTTTTTTTTCTCTTCTCCATTCTGTTTTCTTTTGTCTCTCCTAACTTCTCCTTTTTTTTCCTTCGTATTTCTTTCTCCGCTTAGCTATCTTCCCTTTACCATGTTACCTCTTCCATTTCCTCTCCTGTTTTCTGTATGCACCTGTAGTTACTTCCTTTCTCATATTTACATATCATATTCACTTGCCATTCTGTCTTCTCTTTGCTGAATCTAAAAAAAAAAAAAAAAAGGCCACACCCTCATATAGTGGTCTCCTGTTATCTGCCTGTCTTTTCTTGCGCTTATTTTTTATGAAACCAAGTAGAATGGAAATAAGAGTTTGGAAGGGAGAAATAGAAGTTCATTTAAAAAATTGTTATTGAATCTTGTGAAGACTGTTGATTAAGAGTGTGTAAGATCACTACGATTCTTGTGTGAAGAGTTATGTTAGTATAGAATTCTTGGTTTAAATCTATTACCTAAATTGAGTATAAATTTGTGATTGACACTTAAACTTTGCTGTTCCCTTTAATTAAACAGACAATGGTTAAGAATATTGATCTTAGTAGAAGACATATTTTTAAATAATCAACTTGTTGATGCACTATGTTGCTATAGGTTGCTAGAATTACTTTAGGCTTGAAGCAAAAACCAAAAACAAGACCATGGAAAGCTAAATACAGAGGCTTCAAAGCACTTTAGGATCATCAAATGGTTAGTCTAAACAACTGAAGACATTAAACAGATCCATGTTGGTAAATGACAGAAATGGTTAGCAGTTTAAGTATTATACAGTGGTACTTCGTCAAAGCTGAGTTTCCCTAGCAGTCCAGTGTTTTGTTGGACTCATTACCTGGGAGTTTGCCGTATATAAGCATTATGGGCTTGGTTTTTATATTGCTGCCAGTAGAAATGGGTTTTTATGGCTCAGGTAGAATTGATATTGTTCAGTTGAATATGCACTCCTGAGGAGCTTACACATTTATAAAATTTTCCAAACCAACTGTTAGATTAATGTTGAAATACACTACTTATCCTATTATAACATAGAGGGTATTTGTTTATGAGGTTCTCAGAGTAGAACCTTGAGGTTTGTTGAATAAAATTTAATGGGAATTTAAGTTGGCTTCTAACTATTAATAGATGTAACATTTAGGGAGACATTTTTAAATTACATATTAAACCAGTTAAAAGTGGTCAGGACAATCATCAAAGTTTTGAACGTTGCCCAATCTAGGTTCATTGAAAAATCCTGCCTTTTAACTTATTAATTATGAAAATGTTTTTTATTAATTGTCATGTGGTCCAGTAAATATGAGCAGTTTTTTCTATGGTACTAGTGCTGTGAACAATCAAGCTGATGATTTCCTGATAATGTTTTATTATGGAGGTTATAAGTAATTCTGGAAATAGTATTTTAAGAAATGTCTTGCTCAGAAGCATCATTTCTTCCAGGAAATAGCTTTTCATATTGGTCTAAAAAGTTCACGTATATGGCATTCTGTTGGAGCTCTGGGGCACTACTATTTTCAGACTTTGTTTGTGTGCAATATGAGCCATATTGATTTCCAGATCATATGAATTTATTCAAAACAGGAGATTGTAATGTTCTAGGAACAGATTGTTTTTAGTTTTATTTAATTTGCTTTGAGTACAACTAAGAAAATTGCTTTAAAACAATGATGACATTATATTCTGACCCCTCCCCTTATCTTCACTCTCATTTTATTTTTCCCAAGATTTCTATTATCCTAACTCTGCGAAGTAGTAGGATGCTATTAGTACAAGTCAGGAGATGTAAGACTTAACAGTGTTGATTTGCAAGAAATGCAAAATGTATTTACTCTGTTTTTTTTCCTTTGTGAACTTTGCAAAGTAATAACTTGACCATATAATAAAAAACAGATTAGAGATGATAAGTATTTATATGATTGGAATATGTTTTATATACAAATCTTGCATATAATTTTTTTTCTGTAACACTTATCTACATTTTATCTGCATGTTATGATATTGGGTTTTTTCTCCCAAATTTCTGATCTTGTGATAAAAATAAAATAAAAATAAATCATGTAATCTTTATAAATAGAACATTGATTCTATTTTAATAATACTGCCAATCAAAGAGGAAATGCTCAAATTGAACCATTACTGTTCTACTGTGTAAAGACATCCCTTTTCAACTCAGACCGAGAAGTCTACATTTAGCCTATAAAATCCTAAATGACACAGTCCCCTCAAGGTCTCCTCTCTGATCTTATTTTTTATTTTCTTATTCTTTTTTTTTATTTACAGTTTATTTATTTTTGCTATGGTGACATTGGTTAACAAAATTCAGTAAGTTTCAGGGGTATAATTTAACAGTAAAATATATATATGTGTATATATATATGTGTATATATATATATATATAACATTAAGAAAAGGTATTAATATTTTAAAAGTTGCTTACCACTTTGAAGATTTAGAATATGATGCTTATTCAATGACCAGCCTCCTAGATTAGATCTCCCCACTACCCTCTGGTAACCACTAGTTTATTGTCTATCTTATTTTAAACCACTTTTTCTCCCTCACTCAGGTCACTTTAGCCACATTAATCTCCTGACCGTTCCTCATTCAAGCCAGGGACTTTTTGCTTTAGTTTCTCTACTTTGTACTAGTATCTCTACCTGGAATGTTCTTCCCCCATAGCCACATAGACTTTTCTCAGTGCTCACATGTTATCCTCTTAGTGAGGCCTACCTCGATTATTCTATTAGAAAAATCACAACCCATACTTCCCACTCCACCCTCAGCATCTGAACGTCCTTATATCGCTCTACTTTTTTCTATAGCATCTATCATTTTCTAACAAACTGTATAATGTTCTTATTTTTTAAGAACATAATGTGTGAAATAAAACATAGAAGGATGTTCAAAGATGATGTATGTACACTAAAGAATGGAAGTTAAGGAAGTAATTTTTAAAAAATCACAAGACCTGAAGAATGCTATTCATCTTCAGATGGAAGGGCTGAACATATCGAGCAGAATAAATGAATAAAAAACTCCCATGTAAATACGTACTCTTGGAGTTTCAGTTCACCAAAAGCAAAGAAAACCCTAAGAGATTCCAAAGAAGGGTAAAAACGGTTACCAACAAAAGAACATGAATCAAACTGGTGTTATACTTCCCATCAGCAACCCTGAATTCTAACTAAGACACAATAGAGAAAAAAATGTCGTTAGGATTCTGTAGAAGAATGGTTTTGAAACTAGAAGTCTATATACGTAGCCAAACTCTCCATGAAATATGAGAGCAAACAAAGATGTCTATGCAAGACCTCTAAAAGTGAATCTCCACTAAAATCACAATAGATAAAGTGAGAGCCAGGAAACAGCGACTCTAACCCAAGAGTGTGATAGGAAAGTGAAATACCTGAAATACATAAATGGTAGCTTTGCAGCTATCCAAGAAGAAAACCGATTGAAATTGAGACTCCAAAGCTAACAAACAAGCAGCGGTCCTACAATTATCAGCCAAAGGGAATTACAGCTTTTATAATTCTGAATCCTGAAGGACCAAAAAGAGTCTTCAAAGGAATTAACAAGCATTCATTATCAACTTGTTCTCCATATATTCTGTTTGACTGATGAGCTTCCTATTATTAGCCCACACTCTCTTTTCTTGATTATATCAGTGTTCTTTTTGTTTGTTTGTTTGTTTGTTTTTTATGTAGAAAAGTAGATTCTGGCCCATTTCATAAATAAAAAAACAAATGACAAAAAGTATAAAAAGCACAGATCTGAAATTAGAGCATACAAATAATTGATTTCTATGTCTTCTTACAAATAACATCTTCAAGATTGAAGTTCACTGGTAGGATGGAGACAGTTGGATAGACTAGGACTAGGGGAGTGTTTTCCAGCAAAATGAAAAGTGGCAGACCCTGCAGAGACTGCTCTGACTCCAGCTCTTTTCTGGGTTGCTGGTTAGTGGAGCATTGCCCTTTTCCCCCACTACTCCCAAGGCTCCAAGTCAGCCGCTTCCTGTGCTCTGCCAACTATTTGCACTTTAAGGGATCTCTTCACAAAAGGGACTCTGAGACTCTTTTAAAATTAGCACTCTTTAACCTTAAGACATGAAATTATTCTATTGGGTATGTTTTTAGAACTCATACTATTTTTTAGCTAGTTCATAACTATATGTAAATTATTTACAGATGAATGCAGTTACAGCCACATTGCCTTATTTAAATGCATCATTACTGGGCATTTCAATAGCATCTCCATTTGAACACTGAATTTTACTTCATTTCAAAATATTTGTGTAAGCAGTCTATATCATTCCTTATTCATCCATTTTACTGTATCAAAGTAATAATTTGGCCCACCTTCAAAGCCATATGCATTAGATTATTACTAACATGAGGATTTACAGCAAACTGGGTATTTTTCCTTTTCATGTGATCTTGTTTTAATAATTATTACAAAACTGAATTTTTTTTCCAGTGAGATCCAGTACTTTTTTGTTTTTTAAAACAAGTGGTTTTTCAAATGCCTGATGTAAGAGTGTTTATGAGTTAGCAAAGCTGTCCTAGTTGATTGGCATAGTTGTCCAATGATATTTTATCTTTCCCTTTGAGTATTTCTATGAGGAATTCATCATATTATTGTGATGCTGCTGCAGATATCCCTACCTTCCTTTGTTACTTTTGCCTCTACTGTTACCTGGCTTCCCGAGTAGATGTTGATTCAGACTCCAGTCTTCCTAACCAAAATGCCAATGAATTTTAGCCTCTTCTCACTTCCTTTTACACTGCCAGAGACTGTGACCCTTCAGACATGTTAACTTCATTGATTACAATCCTCTTATTTTTGTTTATTATTTTTCCCCTCTTCTGTTTATGCAAAACCTCACTTTTCCAGTTATCAGAGATTCTTCTTGAACCCTTAAGACCCAAAATACTTTAAAGTTTTGGTTTTCTGTGCAAATCTCTCAAAGGGCTTCTCATCTGAAAATGATAACCGAAATCCTCACTACTAACTTTCTTACCTAATCATCCACTAATCTCCCTCTTGCTTACTATGTTCCAGTCATACTGTCTTTCTGTTATTTCTTGAAGACACCATGCAAACTTTCTCTTCAGAAACTTTGTACTTGCTGGTTTTTCTGTTTGAAATATTCTACTCCCAGATATTCTCATGGTTTTATCCCTTCACTTCTTTCAGATCTTTACTGAAATGTCTCCTTTTCAGTGAGAACTTTCCTTTCCAGCGTAGGAAATAACAATTCACCGTATTTCCAGCATGCCTCATAGCTTCAGACAAACTATATAGACAAATTATGTCTATCCACTACTTGTAACATCTCAGAGCCCTCCATTTCTAATCAGAGCTGCTTTGGTTCAACCCAGTTTAGTTGAAACCAGTATGCCAATGGATAAATTACAAAAAGCAGTTTACTTGCTCTGCTCTCACAACAAAAATGCAAAAGTAACCTTGGACTTCTGAAATAAATACACTTGTAATCCTGACGGTTCATATAGTATCAGAAACAAGGTTTCTGCCCTTTATAATGTGGCAGTAAAGTTTGTGGCTCTCCAGCTCTCATATAAAATTCAATTTAGTATGAAGTGGTTCTTTAGCATGACACAGTTGAGCTCAGCTGATTTTAGGCACTCTCTCTCTACCTTGCAAGGAATATGAAGTAGTGTTCAGAAGTAGTTGTTTTCATATGTATCTTAAACACCTCTTTAAATACAACTTAGCTTTTCTTTTATGTTAAAAATATTTTATTCTGTTTACCTGCTGGTTTCTGGATTGAATTGAAATAATTACTCCAGTATTCATGTTCAGCTGTTACTTCTGAATTGATTTCTTTGAAGACTTTTAAGTTTCCAATGCCAGTTATATAAAAATTAAATAATATACTTGTTAATGGTGATTTAAAAAGAAAGAGAACATTTTAACTGTTATACTAAAATAGTTTTACCTTTCCCTTTAGTCAGTAGGATTCTGTAAAAAATTAGAAGAAAAATTTGCCCATTGTTTAAGAATATAATAAATTCATCTTCAGACTAAAACTGCTAAAGTTAGCCTTTGGGATCCATATGTTTTATTGAAGTATAACATACATACAGCTCAATGAGTTATCACAAAATGGGCACACCTGTGTAACCACAACCCTTTAAGGAAAGAAAATGTTATCTGCTTCCTCAAAAGTCCTCTTCCTGATTCCTAACCACTGTCCCTTTTTTGTTCCCCCAAAGTAACCACTCTCTCAACTGTTCTAAAAAAATGGATTAGTTTTGCCTATTTTGTAAACTTTGTATAAATTCAGTCAGAATGTACTATTTTGTCTCTAGATTGTTTTGCTCAATATTACATATGTGAGGATCCTATATCTTTCGTATAGCAATACTTTATATTTCTGGCTGCATAGTATTCCATTATATGACCATACCACAGTGTATTTAGCCATTTTTCATATTGGTAGAAATTTGAGTTGTTACTATGATTGGTACACCTGTGATTCATTTCTCTTTAGTATATACTTAAATAAGAACTGCTGGATCACAGGTTCAGTTTTAGTAGATAATCAAGTTTTCCAATTTGGCTATACCAACTTGCTTCCCACCAGCTGTGTATGAGTTGTCGTTGTCATACATCTTCTTCAGGACTTGGTATCATCAGTGTTTCAATTTCAGCCATTCTGGTGTTTTCGTAAAGAGATATCACACTGAGCTTTTAGTTTGCATTTACCTTATTATTAATGCGTTGAGAACTTTTTGACATATTTACTGACTATTTAGATATCCACTTATGTAAAGTGCCTTTTCAGGTCTCTTGTTCATTTATCTATCAAGTTGTTTGCTTTTCCTGTTGATTTGTACGTATTCTAGATACAAGCCTTTCATTGATTGTGTATGTTGAAATTATCTTTTCCCATTCCATGGCTTGCTTTTTTATTGCCTTAGGGTATCTTTTGAGGTACAGAAATTTTTAATTTTAATGAGACCTAATTTATCTGACTTATTTCTCAATCTTTTCCTTCATGGATCCTACTTTCCTTGCCTTACTTAAGAAATAATTCTATTCTAATATGATAAAACATTCTCCAGTGTTATTTTCAAGAAATTTTATTGTTTTACTCCAACCTTCTTTTATTGTATACCCTATCAATAAAAATTTAGGAGTATGCATCTTCTATACAGGTATAATTTATATGTATCATATGTACAGTATACTCATTTTTACATAAAGCAAAAAAAGAAAAGAAAAAATAATTAGATAGTATCTACTTTTTTCACAACCCAGTATTATATTATTGATTTCCTGATTTATATACATTACACTTTATGTCAGCCTTTTTTAGAATCAAATACTATTGTCAAGTAAATTATTTAAACTGTCAAGTAGGACACTTAACTCATTGACACTCCAGCCAGGAAGCTTTTATTTGGAAATATTCACTTGATATTAACTTGAAAAAAAATTTATAAGTAAGAAGTTATTCACCAGATTTTTACATATTGTAATTTAAGAACTACAGTAGTTTCAAATTAGTTAGGCATGCAATAGACTCTCAGTAAATACTCATTTTTTTAAAAAAATGCAAATTTAATCATTTTGTTTCCCTACTTTAAGTCCTCAAATGATTCACCAAACAGCTCCTTATAAGTCTAAAATTTCTCTTATTTTTATAAGATTTGCTTAGATAGTCAGAAAGCTCGAACTAACCATGAAAAGTTAGGGGGAAAATGCACAATTTTCTCTCCTTTTTTTAATAGCTGAGCAGACTTTTTTTCCTTAAAGAATTATTCTACTTTCCAACATATAAGTTTGTGGCTTATGATGACTTTAGTCACTAAGTCCAATAAATGTCCTCTAACTCTTTTTTCCTCTCACACAGCTTCTTATATATAGGATCAGCAGTCTCCAAATTAAACCATTTACAAATGGTGTTTTGGAATAAAAGCACATTTATGTTATCTGTTTTCTGCAAGAATTGCCATATTTTAAAAGAAATCTTCTCTTAGCTCAAAACAAACTCAAATTTATTCGTTTGTTTGACCTTCTAATCTATTCATATCTTGGACAACTTAATTTGAGATGTTTACAAAAAAATAGAAAATACAGGTTATTCTAGCCCTTAAGTTTTCTTTTAGTGTTATAGCATTCCCCTGCATCAAAAATAAAATTCTATGACCTTTTAAAAAATTCTGTATGTTAAGTAAGTTAAAAAGAAAATTTAATGAATATCGTAATATTAATTAGGTTTTACAACAATCGCGAAGGAGGTGGGTTTCCTGGAATTAGTTTAGCATTTGGTTTTCCAATAACCTCCACTGTGTAGCCATTAGTTTTTAAAGGTGATTACATATTTATCAGAAAAATTGAATTCTGATGAGTTGGAATTTTAATGCATTTGAGCCAGAATAAAAAGTTTTAGGTTTGTTTCTAAAGAGTAAGAAATGAAGGTAAAAGTCTAATGTAGTTAAAATTTATTGTACTCAGGGCAAATTCTGAAATATAATGAATTTCATTAACATGCATACATAGTCTGGAGGTTGGTAAATTATGTGCGTTAGCATCATAAGACCAGTAGTTATTATGATATTCATATGAATTTACTAATTGCAGAATAAATAAGAAATTAGAAATTATTAAAGTAAAATAAAATCTGTTCGAAAAGCATTATAAGCATTTTCAAAAATGTTCAAAAATGTAAGAGACGTAAATTTCAAACTGAACCACAATACAGCTAGTCATTTTTAGCATGCGTAATCTAATAAATCGAAAAGAGGGGGGTACTTTGCAAGACCACTACAGTAGCTCCCTGTAATAACTGATAAATACTTGCTTATTAATGAGGGATTACTTTTGACCAAAAGATTATCAAAGTATTTTTCCTCAAATTGCTGAGTTACAAAGCAACATATCTTGGGGTACTGAAATTTGCTAGATATAAACTGATTTATCTCTGAATTCACTTGAACTGCTTTTCACCAGAAACTCATGTCCTTTGTCAAAACCTGAGTATTTTTTCTTATGCTTTGTACTACCGTGTGCTCACATAAGAATATTTATTAAGCAGTCATCCATCCCTCTGTGACCTTAAATTCCCCTTAAATAAAATTTTAGAGTGCATAAATTGACTTCATTGTAGATTTGGGGCAACATTGAAAATTTCAGTTTTGATACAGATGAATGGCAAGGAAACACTGTGAGGAACAATTAGAAAAAGTATAATTTGAAAGTTGAGTAGATAAACTGGATTACAGAGAAAGAATGAAGATTTTTGCAACAAAGATTTGGGGGAGATAAAGGAAGACTTGAGAAAGTAAAGCTGGTCTGTGCCAAGTAGGCTAGATCCTAGTTAGGCATCACAGTAGCCTGCACAGTTTTGTTTTTGTTAATGTAATGTTGTTTTGTTTGTTTTCATACATCTGTCTTGGGAATCTTTGGGAGTGGCCCTGTTCATAGAAAACTTTGAACAGAAATCTCTGTTAGAGCCAGGGTTGAGAACTACTGTGGTCTGGCTGTGTAGATAATCTTATTTTTCTTTACTTTCCCACTGATCTTTAAAATAGCACTGAAATAAAAACCAAGAATAGTACAATATCCATTATTACAATTTTATGCTGTGTTAAATGTCAATAATATTATCTTTAGTGATTTTTCTTGTTTTTAGTGAAAGAAAAAAATATTTATTATAGTATTTTATTGGTTCACTTTGAAGCATGGTTATCAGCTATATTTTTCCTTTAATGTCAAAACTTTTATCACATATTCTCTTTACATTGATATACTTAGGACTCCTGTGGTTGGGGCTATTTCAAATATATAAATGATTATAAGTGTTTACTTTTTATTGAAAAATTCTTTACTTTTTATTTTATGACAAAAATTAGAGAGGTTCTCAGACATTATTGCACTGATTCTTATGGATTAGCATTTGGATTTTTTATCTGTCAGATCTCTGAATAAATCAGATGACCTGGTGATGGCAGACCACAACTGGTTTTTTGGACTCACATGTCTTAATGTAGGATTTTGAAGTTACTGTGATATTAAATTAAAGGTAACTTATTTGTAATGGCAATAAAGTATTAAAGTATTAATAAATAAAGAATTGAGGACGAGAAATTGGAGAATTCAGAAACGAAAGGAGATAGTTAAGAATCAGTTTATCCTCTCTGCTGCCCCCACTGCAGCCCTCCTCCACTACATGTAATTTGACCTCTAAAAGATTGAAAGATAATGCCAGCATAGCTGAGATATTCTATGGGTTTATATCAAATAAACTATATTTTGTAATTTTTTAAATTTTTTTATTTCTATAGCTAATTAAAATATTAAAAATAGAGTATAATACAGTACAGATTTTAAGCTGTTTTTATATGACTTGTGCTTCTTGTTATATTTCTGTTTCTTTGGGAATTCTTGGCTAGAGAAGATCTGTTCCACATCTGATTTTATGAGCCAGCAATGAGACAATGACAGTAAAGTAATAAATCGACATGATTCAATTAATTGTGATTCACATAAACCACTTAACAATCATATTTGTTATTCATTGGTATGTTTGTCATGAAGTTAATGTTTCCAGAATTTTTAAGCATTATACTCCTTTTTTCAAATTTGATTTTATGAATAATGATAATTTGTATTTCTCTAAACTCTCATATACTATTGTAGTTGATCCTTTTCACTCATTATCTTCTTTGGGGAAAGAAAGTAAAAAAAAGGAAAATTTTTACTCTAGTTTTCTCTAGTTTTCATTATCTTACAACTAATTGATAGTTATTCAGTTGCTGAGATAATTAGAAAAAATACATTTTATCTTTTAGCTTGTAAGGAAAACTTTGTACTTGAAACAGAAATAACTTTTTTGAGATTCACCAAATGGATTAGGTTTTCTTAATGAAGCATTGGGTATAGTAATAATAATTTGCTATCCTTTAGATATGAAAATAACTGATTTCTCATCCAGTAGATAATTGATATTGAATTGAAATGCTGTAGAGTTTTTAAATTTGTTTAGATCTTAGAAAGGTTAGCTGTTCTATAAGTTAGCAGTTAAAATTTTTTATACACAGTTACAGGTACTAGATGGAAGTAGTCTGGTTAAAAAATTTTTTAAAGTAATCCTGCTGGTATAAGGTGAAGGCCTGAGCATACACATTGACTTCTTGTTCCTCCTGAGGCCTCACTAAAATAGAAGCATAGGCACACATAAAGAAATGGATCCATTCAGCAAAGAGAATCAGAGACTCATTAGTACTTGGAAATTTTCAAGAAATTAGTGGGGGAAGGAAAAAAGATGGGAGTGAGCTGACTGATGAAACAAGCTGTGAAGAGGCTGCTGAGGTGAGAAGAATCAGCCTGCCTGAACCTAAAAGAGCCTCTGGACCGAGAATGTGCCAGTATGAAGAAGGGCAGGGAAAAGATGTCAAACTGAACACAGGAGAATTAATTAAATGTCTGTACAGAAAACTAAGACAATTGGCTCCCCTCCCCACTTCTATATACCTAGGCTAGAAAACCAGTCTTATCTCAGAAGAAAGGGATTGAACCATCTGAGAAGGGATAAGGTTTCTGTCATGTATGTTGGCACTCCACAAATAAGCCTACATTATTCTGGCTTTTGAGGGGTTGGAGCCTGACATCTGGCTTCCTCCTACCTGCGCACTACAGCTCCTGCCTGATTCGAAGCTTGCCTGTGTCCAAGCCTACTCCCATGTACACAGACTCCTAGTTAATGCTACCAAGTAGGCAAGAAGACAGATGAAACCTGTTTTCCTTCTTATGCTTGTTCATCATTTCTGAAAACCATATTATTACAAATGCTTAATTTTCTGTTAGGTTCGTATCTTTGTTTTTATTGTTAAATATTTGTTACACATTGTACCGATTTTTCACAGATTGAAGTCAGCTCTATTTTCAAGAGTAATTCACTTTTGGTACCTTAATCTTAAGAATCTACCAGAAACTACTTTTCCTTTGAAGATATTTTTATTTGCTAATATATTGGTAGGATGTGATTTGGGAACAATTAGTATTTACATTTTATAATCTTAGTTTGAATTTAATGATAGCATAAGCTAATAGTAATATTTAATAGTATACATATATGCTAACTGAAAATTCTGATTTATATAGTCTCTTGGGTCATGTCCTTTTTGCCTATAAGAGATATAGAAGGCTTTATTGAAAACAATGAGGAAGCTTGATCTCATTAAGTGGAAGGGAAGAACATTTTTCTTGTCTTTAAAACATTTATTAATGTGAACCAAGTTGTAATGTTCAGAAACATTTCAGTTAGACCCAATCTTAATTTTTTTCATTTCTTTAAATTATTATGGATATGCATATGAAGCTATTTTTGTATTCATTCTCAGCTTAATAAATTAGTTCATATATTCATGACAAATTACCTCTTATAGAAATTTCCAAAAGCATTTGAAAAATATCCCAAGAGTGGCAAGTTCATAATATTTTGTTTTATTCAAATGCTGTGTCTGGCTTCTGGATGGATATATGATCAGAAGAAAAAATCTAAATGTAGTGAAAGCTAACGATTACTGTTGTAAAGTCCAAAATGAATTTATCTCACTGAATGAGACTGACTTAGGAGACTAATGGAAACTTCAAGTCATAAAGTTTCCAAATTCTATTCATTTTGGAGTTACTGAGTAAATGAAGAATACTATTATACCTGTTTCTGAAAGTCAGTAAGCATGGACATGATTATGCTAAAGTATAACTTGTGTATTGTTTTTTTTTTTATTTTTTATTATTAAGTTTATTGGGGTAACATTGGTTAATACAATTATATATTTTTCAGATGTACATTATAATTTGACACCTGTATATTCTATTGTGTGTTTACCACCCAAAGTGTGTATTGGTTTTAACCTGTAATACACTTTAATGTTTTGTACTTTGGGTGCTATAGAAATTACGTGACAGTTGAAATCCAAAGAGTCTTGTTAATGGTCCTTGGATTTATGTTTCAAGGCTTTTTCTCTCCTCAAGATACAAAACAAGTCTAGATCTTGCACAGGTCCTTCATAAATATTTTAAATACATGACATTGTCTGCTGAGTAGAAAGATAGACTTCTATTGTTTTTTGTCTACTTAATATTTTAAACTCCTGTATTTCCCATTTCCAGATGCCTTGTGCTGTAGAGACATTTATTTTCATGTGAAATTTATAAAAGGAAAATGTACAGGAAGGCATTTTAGCAAAACAATGAAGACAAACAGCTTTGACTCTTGGTTTACTCTTAATGAATACATTATAAATTGAAGGCTCATTCAGACCCTCAAAATTAATTTTCATGAACAGCAGGCTCTCTACCTTAAATCATGGTGCTAGTTTAAAATTTGGTATTCTTTTTCAAAAATACCAGTTCTTTTCAAAATTAGGTAAATATCTCAAAAAGAAAAATAAGACAACTTATTTACTGAACAAAATGAATACCACTGTGGTGGCTTCAGGTCAATTTTAATTAGAACATTAGCAATAGATAATTTGAAGATTATCAAATAGGAATTGCTTTTATATAATGTAACTTCAAGGTAAAATTTTCTAAGAATTAATACTGAAGCTTTCTGAGTCAAAATTTTCATATGCCTGATTTCATTATTTGGTTCCATTCTATACAGAATGTTCAAGGCCATATACAATCATTGTTGTCTAATTAGTTTTAAAGAGGTTGCCTCAGATCCAGGAACAATATAATGGTGATGTTTACACACCAGTAAGAATTTGTTGATGAACAAATATGGCTGTATCTGTAGAAAAGCAAACATTAAATCTAAAGTTACAGAAATTGGCTCTTTTTACCATCGTCAGGCATCTCTGTGTATAACTGAATAAAAGGAATATTTTTGAGGACATTCAAAAACTTTTCTCTTATGGTATGTTAGTATTCTTTTCTAACAATGTCTATAGTTTTTTTTAGTATATATGTATTCCTCCCTTATAGTCATTATAAAATACCTTTGTACTTTAATTTTAGGTTATTTTTTAAATGTTATACATTTAGTTTTACTGGTTTTGGACATCTCAATTTTATTTCACATCTTCCTCATTGATTTTTTTGTTTGTTTTTACTAGAATTAATCATTTAATAATTCTTTTAGATTGTATCTGAAGATGTTAAGTTAGTCGGAGTCTTTGCATGACTGAAAATGTATTTTTGACTGATTGCTTAGGCTTGACAGACTTCTGCATTTAAATAATTTCACCTTAGAATTTTGATTTCTATTGCTATTTGCCAAAAAGAATTCTGATATCAATATAATTTTCATACTTTTACAGATAACCTATTTCCTTCTCTCCTTCCGTCTATCCCTCCACAGCCCCCTCCATCCCCTAAAGATTTTGAAATTTGTATCCATGCAGTTCTGATATTACACTAGGATGTGATTAAGTGTCTGTTTTCATTATCAGTTTTCTTCTTCAGGTGCCTCTGCCTCTTTTTGTTTGAAAGCCTGAATCTATCTTTAGCTAAGGGAACTTCTTTTATTTCTGTAATTACTTTTTCACATAGTTTTTTCTGATCCTTCTATTAGGTAGCTGCTGGAACTTCCAAGTCTGTCTTCCATTTCTTTGGGGTTTTTTTTGTATTTTGTTTTTTGGATTTTTTTGCAGTGGATTATGGAGAATCTTTTATTCTTCTTGTCTAGCTCAATACTTTAATTTTTAACTGGATCCTTTAAATTTTCAGACCATTCTTTTAGGCTTTGTTTTCTCATTATTTTATCAAGCATGTTGTAATTTTGGAGAATTCTTTTTAAAAATAGCCTGTTCTTTTTGTTATTATTGATATGCTATCTTTTCATCTCATTAAGAATGTCAGTTATATTAAAATGTTCTGTTTCTTTTACTCTGCCTAAATATTATTTCTTCAATTTAAATTCAGTGATTTTCTTGTTAATTTTTTTCCAAATAATTGGTAATTCTTAGTTGTTAGTATGTATAGTTAAAAGCCTATATTGAGTAGTTTTTTAGTGGCTGGAGAGTTTTTACTCCTCAGCCCAAATGAATTCATCCCTTTTTATTTCTTGAGGGAATGAGATTCTTATTACAGAAGCCTTCATCTAATGACTTGCAGGGCAAAAAGAGGGAGTATGGCTGGGCACAGTGTTCTTGTTGCAGGAGTTTATCATCTAGGTCTGAGACCCCCTTCTCATAAATGACCTGCCACCTTGTTCTGTATCTTAAATCCATTGACCACTCTGGGACTCTTCACAGTCAGAAATCACATTTGAGAAAATATATTCCTGCTTTTGTTATTTATTGACCATGAACTTTGTTTTCTCTGGGCCCCTATAGTAACCTCCTTTGTTTTAGTTGCATTTTTCTCTGATTTGACTTTTTCCTTTGATTAAATCTCCTCTGATTTTGGTTTATAAAACTTCCTCAAATTTTCTGATGTGCAATGGTATTCTTATTTACCTGAATTATTGATGTTTCAAAAAATATATTCTATGTAGAGTTTTAATGGGAAAAGGAAGAGGTAACTATGTCCTCATTTGCCATCATCCATTTTCTCTTTAAGTAAAATGTATAAGTACAGCCTTTGAAATTAAGAGGAGCTAAAAAGATTATGAAACCATTTAATGAAGTTTGTCAACAATTTTTAAAAGTGAAAAATGTGCTAAATTTTATAGTCCATAATGAGTTTACAAAAGCCACTTGTTTAACATTAACCTTCTTCATGAGTTCATTTTCTTTTTTCCATAAGAGAACAAATTTAAACCACTGACTGGGGAGAAATTTCTTAGGCAATGTTTACTGTTAGTCATCCTATTTAAGATGAACTTGCTTAAGTGGTATTTTTATTTCATGGTAACAAATGGATTATTCATTATAGTCAAAGCTCAGTATTGACCTATTTTATTAAGTTAGGCATGTTATTTCCAAAAGTAGCATGACATGTCAGCATTTTGATGGGTAAATTTTAAATTGCCAATATTAATAGAAGCAAACCCTTATGATTTTAACAGTGATTATAAAAGAACTTCACTGTGTTGTCGTAGGCAAGATTCAATAAAAAGAGAAGATTTGGTATCATATTAATAGCCATGTAAAGCAATAGCCAGTCTGTACAAGTAAATTAACTAGTATCTGCTGAAGTGGACAGGTTGATTTGTTTATAAACTCATTTTTAATTAATTACATTTTTGACAAAGGAATGTAATTTAAAAGTAGACCTCAGGCTTGAATTTGTCATATTTTTCATGATTTTATTTTGAAATAAAGTTTGTTCCTAGAAGAGAATAAGAAAAGATTTTAGTTTACATAATTTTAGTTTATTTATGTTATGCTTTTTGATTAAACTATTCAAAAATAGGAAGACATGAAACAACATGTTCTCTTTGTGAAAATTAGAAATTATTAACAAATCAGTAAGATTGCCTTTGTACGTGAACTGCTTCATGGAGACTTACAATATTCGATTTAATTTTTGTCTTGTACTTTTTTCTAGCAAAACCAGTTCCTACTTTAAAGATCAGTATCCTATGGAAATTTTTTGCTTCTCTTTTAAAAGTGCACCTGCATCCAAAACTGATTAAAAACATACTTAAAAAGAAAACTACCATAATGAATTACATTTCTCAGTACTACCTAATTTGCCAATATGACTAGTTTTGATTAAAAAGAAGCTGATTATAATATTCAAAACTGTTTATTGAACAGAAAAGTTGGATGCAATCAGAAATCACAGGTAGACCCATGGAGATACTGAATTTGAAAATCTTGATGTGACAATTGCTTTTTTCTTTAAAAGTTTTACTAATCTTGCCAGGGTACTACTAAGTGGTTCTTCTACTAGTATTTGGAAGATTTTTTTGGTTTTTATTGGGGACGGGAGGTGATGCTGCTTATTTTATTTATTTATTTTTAGGTTAGAGTGGCGTTGATGTGTATTCTTTTTATATATTAGTAAAGTTCTTTTATCAAATTGATCAGTATAGCCTGCAGCTAGGTACTTCCAAAAATATGTTACCATGACTAAAAGTTTTCATTTCAGTGCATTTATTTGACATGTTTCTGGTTATTACTGACCCAAACACCTGAGTCCTCCCTCTCTTTTTCATTTCATCTGTTTGGGTTTTTTTTTTTTTTTTTCATTTTTATTTCAAAGACTTTTGCAGATCTCTTTCTTCATTCCTATCACCCAACATTAATTTTTAGTGTCTGACTTTGATCTTTACTTATCAACTTAAATCGTTCTTGTTTAAGATTTACCAGCGGATTTACCTGTTATGTTTAAGACACAGCAGTTCGGTGTCTTCTAGATATCTTGTCAACCTCTGGTGTGATTAGCCAGCCATTCTTAGTGTTTGGGCTTCAGAAATATTTTTACCTTAGTTGTATAATAATATTAGCTAATATTTACTGAGCACTTACTTTGTATCATTCACTATTCCAAGCACTTTACATATCATATGATCTTCACTACAATCCTGAGATAAGTTATTATTATTATTCCCACTCACAGATAAGGAAAGTGAGGCACAAAACGATTAATTACTTTGTGTGAAGCCACACCACTAGTAAGAGGTAGAACCAGGATTCAAGCACAGGCAATCTGACTCAAGAGTGTTTAGCCTCCAGATGCTATACTCCTTTTTTAATCTGTGTTTCTTCTCATCTTTTGCTGTTTGAGTCTAGGTTTTTATTTTATTTGGCCCACATCTGCCTATTACATTAAAAATTTCTACATCCTGCAAAACCATCCAAGTATAAGTTAATGTAATTTGCAACAGAGTGAGAGTTTAATACATATTATAAACAAATTTCTTTTTGTTGCCCTTTAAAATTAAACTTAAAGAGAACAATTATTACAAGATTCAGAGTTAGACGTACAAGGATTTAGAGGTGGCATACATATGTGTTTTTATTTTATCCATAATTCTTCAGTTTCTTAATTGCCAGTACTGTACAAGATATAATACTTGGATTTCATCATTAGCAATTAAGGTATGATTTCTTAGAGTAGAAGATTGAATTTAGGGCCAGGTTTTTTAGTGTTAATTATTTGAAAATGTATAACTCTACTTATTATAAAATGCATTATTGTCTAAGTATTAGTTGTCTAGCCCTGGTCTATGCATTTTCAAGTGTTTGACTCTGAAGTGAGCTAAGGATGAAATTCTTGTGCATTTTGTTCTTTACATTTTGTACCAGGAAAATGAAAATATTTTTATAACTTTGTTACTCATTTCCAAAATTATGTGAGGTAAAGTCAGGCCCATTTGTATAATTTTGATAATATTTCTATGTCAATAAAATCTTGCATTTAAAATGAACAATATATTATCAGACACCATTGTTTTCTTTTTAAAAATCAGTATATAATTTGAAAACAGTGCTCTTTAGTCTCTATAATAGTAAAGAAAAAAACTTCAAATGAGGTTTGATATTTGGTTGTCATTACTGAAAATTTCTATTGATCACAGAAGTTCTTCACTAATACATAAGCAAGTTTTTATTTATATGCACACAGATACATTTTAGAAAATGAATAGTTTATATTTTGTTCTTTGAGGACTTTTTAAAAAACATATGTTAAACACTAAGATATATTTAAATTGCACCAAACCTTACTTCCCAGGGAGATTAAGAGAGAAAGCTGGACATTATCCAGAGTGTGAACCTGTACCCTGGTGTTTAAAATGCCAGAGTTTCAGAGCCTTGAACTAACACTGTAGCCCCTAAATCAAGTCACACTGTTCCAGGTCCCAGCTACATCTTGCCATGTAGGATCCATCTGGCTCTGCTTTCTCAGAGAGCTGTGCATTTTTCTTCAATGAATCCTAGTGATTAAAGTGCAGGACATTATTCTTGGGGAAGAAAGAGGGTTTTATTTTGCTGGATCGTTCAACTGTAATTCAGGTCAAATTTTGAATGTACGTATGAAGCCGTAATACTGTTTAATATTCTAGTTCATTCCCTTCAGTAGTTACAAAAATTATTGCTTAGTGAAAGTTCAGCTAGTCAGGATATCCCTTCACTAAAATCTAGCTCTGTCATTTTACAATTCATTTCACAGCACCTAACAGTACTGTTACCTCCACCATAGCACTTAGCATGCAAAGATTTGATTTTCTACCAACTCTCAGTCTCCTCTCTTATTAGAAGATGAGAGCATTAACTACAGTGCCATGTAAAAGACAAATCAAGGCTTAATTTGAAAACAGAAGCCTCCAGTTTTGAGGCCCACCTCTTGACCTAACAGACACCGCATTGTGATCATTTATGACTATTGGGCCTCAGCCCTACACCACAGTGCTAATTTCTTACCTGCCTTTCTTAGCATGTATTTTTCCTAGTTAGGAGCTTGATGGAGAGAGATACCATTTCAGGTTTTGCAAAATGTCTTGAACTCCTTGAAAGATAGGTGTCATCTAAATGCAAAACATATTCAGTTCTTTTAGTCTAAGATATCATTTGATTTATTTGCTTTGCCATTAAGAGTAATATTTACTTCTTTAAAGCAAGTCTATATTATTAGTTCATTTCTTGGAAATCTCAGATACTGACTATATTCATTGTAGTTGGCATTTTATTTTGTTTTCATATGTTCATGAAAAAGAGTAGTGAAAATATTTTCGATATTAATATTATGGCTTAATCTCTGAATTAGATCACCAATGAAAATGAACTTCATAGATTCATTCTATTAAATACATTTCATCTGCTTCACAAAGCAGTAATAGTTTTGCATTATTCCTGGGCTGGATTCAAGAGACATTATATCTAAAAACAGCTGGAAGTTGCTATTTTAGTAAGGAGCAATGTCATGTGGGAAAGAAACCCAACCTTCCTTATGCCTTCTGCCTGGAGCATAATATTCTACGTACTGGATTTTTTTCACTTTCTGAAGTGAGGATTTTTCATGCAGTTCTGATGATACAGTTAAAGTTGACCTTCATTATATATGTAAAAGGCCTCAGACAATCTATAGGTATGAAAATAGCTTTCAGAATTGTGGCCTTACTTAGGTTATATCCAAGCAGTGATACACCTTTTCCAAAAAGTAATTTATTTGGACAACATTTACATAACTCTATATGTAATTGTTTATCTACTTATTGCTTATTTAAAACATTACATTTGAGAGAGGTTTGTTTTCCCTCTCAGCATTTTACATATGGCTTTATTTTCCATTCAATTTGAAAAGCCGAAAAAATTCTATTCAACTTAAGCAAGCATTTATTAATTGTTGTATTCAAGGCCCTGGGCTAGATACATGTGGAGCATGAAAAATGATTGATGATGACAATGATTGCTAACACTGGGCCACTACCCTAAGTGCTTCTACACATAATAGTTATTTAATCCTTATATCCCTGTCAGGTAGGTACTATTATTATCTCTGTTACAACTGAGGAAACTGAGGCATAACACATTTCAATTTGCTCAAGACAGAGACTTGGGAAGACTGGTTTAAAACACAAGCAGTTTGATACCAGAGGTCACAGTCTAATAACCATTGTGCTATATTAAAATGTAGACCAGATTTTACTCCAGAGAAGTTTTATCCTACTAGAAAAGTAATGATATACTTAGGGAAAAAATGCAGTACAAGGTAGAATGTATTAGGTGCTGCATTATTGATACAAATATAGAATACAGGGGCTCAGAAGGAGTAATGCACTCCTAACTGGGAGATAGGAAGAAGTGTTTTAGTTGACCCTTGAAGAATGGCAGAATTTTGCCATATGGAAGTTAGTTAGAGGAGTATATTCTCATTGACGGGGGCAGTGGGAGCAAGGCCATTGTTTTGAGAAAATATAGAAGTGTTCAAGGGTAATAATTAGCAAATTTTTATAGCATACTTGAAAAGGTAGTAAGGAGGAAATAATTGAATTTGATTTGTGGAAGGATTAAAGTGGCAACCTAGGCTGAACTTCTGCCATCAATGAAGAATCTTTGAAGGGTCTAAACTCTAGAAAAAGAAGTCCATGATCAGAGTTGAATGGATTGAAGGGGGGAAAACAAGAGTGGACCTAATACTTTTTAAAATTTGGACAGAGATTATAATTAGGAATTGCATCAAATATTTAACACATATTTTACTCTGTAACTAAATGAAATTAGGTGACCAAAATTAATTTGAATATATAGAAAAGAAAAACCTTTGTGCTTATACAGACCCTTGAATATACTGCATATTTTAAATTTGAAATTGGAAACTTTACATCATTTTTGAGGTATTAGTAAATTATAGATCCAAATTATATATTATTTAAACATTGACTTGTTACATCTTTCTTCTTTAACTGTGGGAGAAATTTTCAATATAAAGCAATTATCCAAACTGGAATCTGGCCAAGGTCCTATGGCTTAACATTGCTTTCTTATAAAGATGTTATAAAATATTTTACAGATTTTAATGTTGTTTTATATCTAATCTTAGAAGACATTACCTATAGCCGAACTAGATAATTGAGTTGATGCAACAAAATAAACCTACTTAAAGAACTATTCCTATTACACTCTTTAATTTAAATGTCTTTCCAAAACTTGTCAATATTTATAGTACAACATTAAAGACTTGCACTCACACACACAAAAAATTCATTTTTACTGTGATGTAAATGGTTACATGTGAATACCTTATTTCAAAGTACTAAAATGGTAGTCTCTGAACATAGTATTTCTAGAGGAAAGATTTCTCTACAGTTCTGTCAGGGGAAAGCTGATACACTTGGAGAAATCTTGTACCACTCACCAAACCTGTGACTGTGACTCCCTGACCTAATTTGCGAACCGGATTATATTGAGGTCATTATGCAGACTGATTGCTCCTTCTGACTTTTACATATTACTTCATAGATTATGTTGACCTTTGGATTTCAGACAGTAAATAAAATATAAAAATCTTACTCAGTTTAAAAGTTAAAAAATAATTGGATTAGTCTGAAACATATTTTTGCCTGAGATCTTTTTTCAGGCATTCCCATGTTAATTTTTATGGGTTTTGTATGCTAAATTATATATTTTTAATTTTAGGGTTATCCCTTGTCTATTTCTAAAAACACCATTTAAATACCATACTGATTCTTTTCAGATATTTCAGCCTCTTCTTAAGCACCTCCCTTCAACTTTTCCATGAATGTAGCTATATAGTGAGAAATGATTTTTGCCAATTATTCTGATTCCTTAGATTGTAAGACATCTCAGTTTGCATTCATATAGGTTATTAAAGAAGACAATTGGCCTCTATCCCTTCTGATCTCTGCCTTGCCAGTCTTACTTCTCTGCCTTCTGTTAGAGGAAAAGGTGGAAAAATTAGTAAATACTTTTTACTCCATTTCTGCATATTTAAATCCATATCCAAAGAGTAGGTCTAATTTCACCTCTAGCACAAATTTGAAATGAAGGTAAAGAAGTATTAATCGCCACTTTATTGTTATCATCTTATTTTCAGCTTTCCAGTCTAAGATTAATAAATGGGTAGCATTTTAAAAAAATTTTATCATCTTGGTAGTTAAGAATTATATTTTTACACTTTTAAGTCTTTTGTTTGTTGTCTCTGATTTTCTACTTTATATTTTTATTTCCAACAAGTCTTTATCTTTCTACTAAAGAAAAGGAGATGGGATGAGTGGTGGCAGACTTTCACTGTATTCTTTATTTATCCTTTTTAAAGGCAAAATCTCGATATGAATTATATTAGGTGTTGGGTTACATGAATATCTTTTGTATTAATCCGTGTACTTTTAATATTTTAAATATTTAATGAATATTAAATATCTCATAATTAAAAAGTAAAAAGTAGACTGAGACCATTTTATTTCCATTTGCTTTGACTTCTAGGCAAAAGAGATAGAATTTGACCATTGGTAATAGGGAAGATATTGACCAGTTTTAGTAGAAGAGCAACCTAATAAAAGTACCACTTTAAAAACTAAACTGGACATCTGTATTTAGAAGGATCTAGAGAATAAGACTGAAGAAAAGGAATTTAAGCAAATTAAGCATTCCAAGTTTTGAGAAGTAAGTTCTTAGACCAGGTGATGATATCGGGAATAGAAAGGAAAGAGGAAGGGAGGCTGCTTCTTTATATGATCATTTGGTAAGCATTCTCAAATGAAAGTTACGGTGTATTACCACTCCTGCCTAATGCATTTTGTATAGTTTACTACCTATCTCAAATCTAGTTTTTACTGCGTAAATGTAAGCACTCTCCATGAGCTGGGTTAACATTCCAAACCAAACTGAGATCACAACCAGTAATATGGTTATTACTCCTAAAGCACCCATGTGGAAAATTATCTCTTAAGAAGGGTATCAGTTAGCTCTGTTACCAATAATTCCGGTTTCAAATTAGTCTGGCCCATCTACAAGTAGCCTGTGTCTATTTGGAAAAGTTCTAATTTGCGACATAGTCCTTGGCTGCTTCTACAAGTTTCTGCAAACCTTTATTTAAGCCAGTCTCTTCATAAATGTCTAAAAGAGAAACCCTTAAGCCATTATTTAACCCCACCTTAAATAACATTTCTCCACACATTCTATATTTTTAAAATATCATTGACCTTTCCAACTTCATGATACAAATGAGTAATTTTTTCACAATTGGGTAAATTTCGCCAACCTTATCTATTTTATATTTGTTAACTCACATCTGACTTGAAAGTAAAATTTACTTGTAATCATCTTGGGGTTAAACAGATTTAACCTGTTCTCATATTGTATTCCTTTGATTTATGGAATAGTCTATGTCTTAATTCCCTAATCTATGAATCTATAATTTTGAAGCCCTGTGTGACCTGTAACCAAATAGTGATGTTCAATAGGTGCTCTTGCAATTCTGTCATTTTTTTTCCTGTCCAGGATAGGAAATGCCTTTGAAACCTTTGTTTATTTTTCAGCACTATAAAAGAATTTTATAAGTAATTTCGGGTTCAAAATTATTATTGAGAACTTCATAGGATATTTAAATGTTGTTTTATTAACTTGCCCTAGGTCACAAAACTCATTAATATTAATGACTAGAATAGAGAAACATTTAGCTTCTGTAATCATCAACAGATAGAAAATGTTAAACCAAATTGTGTAGCTTTATTATGTTGAGTCATTCCAGGCTAAGACCACATATAACAAGCAAAAGCTGAACAGTTCAATTTTAATGTTTCTGATTCAAACCTTTGGCTTCTTACTTTTTAAAGTCGATAAACTAGAGTTTTAAAACTGACACTCAAAATTTTTATGGACTTTATATGAATATGTGACTAATTAAAATAAAATACTTGGGACTAATCATTCAAAAAAGCATTTATTATTAATAAACTTTTGAAAAGAGACAAAACTTGAAGCAAAATTTATTTTTTCAAGTATCAGTCTTTAAATCATTAGTGTTCTCTTAAAGAATTTGCATGATGTAAGACTTTACTGTTTTAAAATTTATATAACTATGAGCTGCTAAGTGATATATTCTATTTATTCCAAAGATATGATCTAATAATCTCTGCAGCTGTCACCAGTCTTTCCTATAAAATAACAGTACATCAGATAGAAATGAAGAGGGCCTAAAATTTCAACCTTGAGATGAGTAATTACGCTGTATTCAACACAGCTGATCTTACTTACTTCCACTTACATGTAAACAGCTGGTCCTTTTTAACTGACAGTAGTAAACATAATGAGGAATATGGATGCTTATTAGGTAACCTTTGGTAAATAGAACTAATACTTTGAGACATTTGTCTACGATAGACACTGACAAATTTTTTCTGCGAAGGGCCAAATAGTAAATATTTTAAGTTTGCAGGCTATATAGCACTGCTATTATAACACGAAAGCAGCCATAGACTATAAATAAACAAATGAGTGTGGCTGTGTTCCAATAAACCTTTATTTATAAAAACTGACGGCAAGCCAGGATTGTCCTGTGGACTCTAGTTTACCAGCCCTTGGTCTACATTCATTTGACTTCCTTACTTTATATACACCCCTCTAATCAACTGGAATTGACTTCTCCTGACCAATCCACCAAAAATACTTCTGCCAACATCCATAACATTCTCCTTGTCATTGAATCTCAAATAAAAACGTACTAGTCCTTGTCTCAATTT
>NW_006436298.1:39722177-39726016 GCF_000325575.1 Pteropus alecto
TAAAACTCTATTCCCTTATCACTTTTCTAGTTTTTAATCCTACCTCTCAAAGCATTCCTCAGTTTTTGTTTGCAAAGTTCCACTTTTATATAGCTCATTTCTTAAATATTGGTGTACATTAGGGATCTTTTTAAAATTTATATAATTTCCAGAATAGGCAAATTTATAGGAACAGAAAGTATATTACCAATTGCCTTTGATGACTAGGGGGACAAGGGCAATGGCGGTTAGGAAAGTTGGTGGATGATAACTAAAGAGTATGGGGTTTCTTTTTAGGGATGATGAAAATGCTCTAAAATTAATTGTAGTGATAGTTGTACAACTCTGTGAACATACTAAGTGTTGAATTACATACTTTAAATGGGTGAGTTGTAAAGTGTATTAATATTTCCATAAAGCTGTTGAAAATTATAAGTTAAATTCTCTGCCGTTATTATTTCCTTAAATTAAAAGTAAAACCCATGCTACACCCTTTACTCAAGTACCATAGTACAGACTGAACTATCTGCCAGTGCTATCTGTGTTGAATTCATGGTAGTATGCCCCAGACACTATACTTTAAATGTAAAATAAAAGCCTTATTTATGAACTCCTGATATACTCAAGATTAGAGAAAAATATTAGCTCATTAGAACCATTTCATTTTTAGAATATGCATTGTTAGTTCACTTGATGATTCCAAGAGGATTTCGCAAATTATTTTCTGGTAATTAGGTTAGCAAGGCACTAATGTGGATGGAAAAATGAGCTCAGTCTTAATCTGTCACCATTACAAGTTAAAAATTTGTAATGGAACATGATTACAAGTTAACAATTTTGTCTAGATGGTTACTGCCTTAAATTAACCCAGAATCAAATTAGTTATTATATTGCTTGTCTTTAGGACTGTGGGTTGTGTCAAGAGTAAAACAGAGGGTGCCCTATTATTATACTGCAGCTTAGCAGTGGTTTTCAGGTGCCTCTTATATGATAAATTCAGTACCCTTCATAACATGAAGCAAATGCCAAACTTACCCTTTTTATTTTGCAGAGATAGGTCTTCCAATTAGCTAAGAAATGTAAATTGTAACTAAATTGAAGACTGACATGAAAGCACAAGATAGAAAAAAATTAAACCAACATGTTTTTAATTACCTTTTTCTTAACACTGTGAACCGTATTAGGTTATTTAATTTAGAATGCAAAATACATAATAGCTCTTGAAAATACACACACGTTATCCAAATTTCTGTATATGAATAAAGTGATTTTATAAACAAAGGAAAAACCCAAATTTGGGCATTGAGCTCATAGTCTTTAAAACTATATACTGGAAACGTAATAAGATTTGAATTTGTTATCCATAGTTTACCTGGAATTCCTCAGCTATGATATTAACACATGTTTTGAAAGTCAAGTAATGCAGCTACTCTAAATCTGTAATGATAATGCTTCAGTAATCAGATAAGCACATATAATTAGAATAAAGTATAATTTCCAGAAAAGGATGGTATCACCTATAATATTTATTACAGAAAACTCAATTTTTTAGCCATCAGTGCTCTTCTTAACATAATTTCTCACTATATTTAAGGACCTTCATGTAATCATATTCAAAACCTCTTATCTTGCTGATTACCTTCAGCAGCCATAGCTAAATATTTCAATACCAAAGCTGAAAATCATAATGACATATCAGCATACACATAATAAATTACAGTTAATGAATATTATAGGAGATGTGTTTTGATTGGCTCCAAGTTTGTGATCTGCTCATGCATAGCACATTGTAATTTTTAAGAAGACAGAAAAAAAATATGAAGATGATATGACTGCCAAACATATTACATTGTCTTCATAAGAACAAAGTAATATTTTAGCCAGAATGAAAAGGGCATATACAGATAATGGGTTAAATATCCTAGCAGCTGAAGTAGATATTTCTGATTACATACTTAGTGACAATATTTCATGCATACATTTTACACAGTTTTTATATTGAATAAAGATTTCTCGTCAAAAATGGTTTGTTGTTATGTTGGCAGCCAAGACTGTTGTCTTTTTAGCAAATGATGTTCAAAACCTCAAATCTGCTTTTACCAACTTGGGACCTTCAAGTATGAGAAGTCATTTTTCAAGTTAACTAAGGAATCATTACATAGTTTAATTACCGTGATATTTAGCCCACATATTTACCAAGTAAACAAGAATTATAAGACCTACAGGACTACTGTCAGCATTGGGCAAATACTGTAGTATAATTGGAAAATACTGTCATTTAGACAAAATCCATTTATTTTGATATTCTCCATATATAGTATTTTTTTCCTATATGGTGGAAAAAGCATGTTTAAATTTAGCAACTTCCTTTCTTAAAGTTAAGCTCAATAAACATATAAATTATTAAGTGCTATGATTAGGTACAATACTATTAGACTACAATAATGAAAATAAAGCATAGCCTTGAAGAGCCTCCCATCTCTAGTGCAAAGGTAGATAATTTCATACAGTGTAGCAGGGAAAGGCAATGATAGAGATATGCATTAAGCGCTAAGATGTCAACTAAAGTGAGTTTTAGGATCTAACTAAATGAAATAAGTGGTACATGTACAAGTGCGTGCATACGTGTACTCATAAGAGCAATTGGGAGCACTGCTGGGAGAACATAGGGAATAGCGTGAACAAAGTCCGGAATGGCAGTATGCAAAGCATGCTGGTACTGCTAGAGCGTACCGTGTATTTAGAGGATACTAGATGAGACTGTAGGAGGAGTCATGGGCCAAATTTTGGAAGTCTTGAATGCCATGCTAATAACCTTGAAATTTGCTTTTGCTCTTTATATACTGACTATATTCTTAAATGCATAAGCATTTTGTTGAACTGTACTTTTCAAAGAGTGAAAAAATAAAAGTTACAACTTGGTTGTTTTCACCCTGGGAAAATGCCTTTTGTGGCTTATATTCCATTTATTTGTAGCAGTTGTCCTTTTGTAACTTTATCAAACCTTGATATTAGCTCATGGTTTTCAGTTTTCCCACTGCTCTCCTCCAACAGCAGAGCTATCCATGCCTGTGAGCTTTTGGCGCCTGCTGGAATCACAGGGCTTGAGAGAGAAAGAGAAATCAGTTCCATATGTAGGTGAAAAGTGATAATTTCTCTTATTCTTTTTCCGTATGTAGTATATTCATTGGGTTAACATATTTTTGTTTATAATTAGAATTTTTCGAAACATGGCCATGGTATTATATTAACTTCTGTGAAATTTTCACAGTGGCTTTTTAAAAAAATTAATGTAACCAAGACAAAGAGATTGGCTTATGTTTTTTCCTGCGTATTTTCTAGAAATTGAAGACTTTAACCTCACATTATACCTCTATTACTTAAGACAGCTTGGTACCTTATCGGCCATATTTGTCAAAATATTTGCCCTCAGCATAACTTCTATGTATTTCCGTGTAGAATGATTTAGAGAAGGGAAGTAATTGTGCAGATTCATTAGGAGAAATTTTTTCTATAAATTAGCTTAATATGCAAGTGAAAGTGATGTTTTATCTTGGGTTACCATAATAATGAAGTAGATAGAACAATGACTATTTCCACCACTGTATACTTTAAAAGTTAGTTCATCTTTGTGGGACCAGTTTTCTTTTAAATAAGAAAACTTATCTGTTAAAGAAGAAGGTTGAATGAAGTTATTGCCCAGGCTCTTCTTACTGACATTTTGTAGTTCTTTAACTATTTAAGTTCACCAGCTAAATTTGCTTAGGTAGGTGTGCCTTTCAACATCTTTGAGTCATAGAATTGAGAAGAACCTTGGAAAGTCAAGTAGTGAAGCTGCCTTACAGAAAAGTGGAAATTTG
>NW_006436298.1:39726041-39762557 GCF_000325575.1 Pteropus alecto
TCAAGCTGACACCTTCTGAATCAGAGCTGATTGTAACATCTGTTACCCCTTTGGTTGCCAAGAATGATTCCAGTTATCTGACAGATGGGCAGAGGATCCCTTACTTCCTACTCTCCCATGTACATTCTTCCTATAGTTGGGCACTTAGCTGTAAAGATAATCTGCCTACATAGAGAAGGACCTTTCTTTGGTCAAGAGTATATTCTTTCCCATGGTTTATTCATCTTTGTATCAGTATTCTTTAAATGTTTACTGAATGACTGAATATTATGAGTGATAGAAATGGCTAATGTTTGTATGTATGAATAGAGTTTCATGGTTTTTTCAGTTTATGCGGGAGCTTAAATTAATACCTAGTTTTTTGAACAAAGATAGTCAACAAATAATAATAGAGATACTGGAATATATTTACAAATACTTGTAACTGTATATAGTTATAGTTACAGAGAATATAATCTATACATGTATTTATTTCATAAATGGTGCCTAGTATTTTGATTTATGAATTCATTCAGTAGAACTCGAAATATTATTTAAATTTTATCACTGCCCTTCATTTCTGTAACTTAAAGGAGAAAATTTCCTCTTTAAGTATCTAGTAAAGAAAGTATTTTTAGATTCAAGTAGGATAAGAGATTAGTAGTTTTTCTTTTACTAGAATTCTCTACTCCTGATTTTCTATGTGAAAAGATAATTATATCATTTCTTATTCTGATGTCCAACTTAAGTTTAAAAGCTAAGCAATGTAAATTTGGTTTAATTCTTATCTAGTTTATATCTATATTATTTAGAGGCTATTTTTGCTTAAATAGTTTGTGAGGAGGCTAATGCATTTCTCCCTTGGAAAATGTATATGTGTTCCTAATTCTTAACTAATGGGAAATGAAAGGGTATTTTTATTGTCAGCTTTCATCAAGTTAGACCTCTCTTGAAGACCTAACTAAATTCTGTTTCCATGGGAATTTTGCTAATGGGTATGTGCAACATTATCCAGGTACTCATAGACAGAATTACAAATTAAAAATAAAAAGGAATGGGTGAACAAGTACATCTTCTCTTAAGAAATTGGCAGCATGGTAATCTTTGCACTTCCATTTTCACGTTGCAGTGTTTCCAGATAGGGTGCATGAAACCAGCTTAGACAATATAAGTAATTAATTTTCTAAATGGGTTCTCGGTTGTAATTTTATATGTATAAGGCAGAAGAAAGAGAGTAAATCTTCTAGTGTGTGTATGTTTAGTTAACAATATTAGTGACTTTAATAGGTTTTACTGGAAAATGAAAGATTGAAGGCATATTTAAAAATAAGCCACCCAGTTTTATCGCCTGTATCTTAACTTAGTAAATTATTTTGGTTCGTGTAATAAATGCCCACCATACATTTCCACATCATACGCAGAACATATATGTGAATCTAGTGATACTCACCATTTATGGAACACCTACCTACCCTAAATATTGACATTCTGTAGAGTTCAGCCCCAGGCTACCGTCTTTTCTCATGCTGCATTCTTTTTCTGGGTAATTTCATCCGCTTTTACAGTTTTAACTATCAATAGACCAGTAATTCCCAAATGTGTATCTCTTACTTAAATCTCTTTTCTGGCTTTCCAGACTTATTTCATATATTTTCAGGGAAATGCCATAGACATATCAAGCTAATTGTGTCTGAGATTGCACTTTTGATTCTCCCCTTCTTCAAATCTTCTCTTCTAGACTTTCCTATCTCAGTTACATCCATCTAATTTCTCTTGCCAGAAACGTGAGACTCATTCTTGATTCCTTCTATTTCTTCATTTCTCCGCCTCAGCTCAAATCTGTCACTAAGTACTGTTCCTTCTACCTCTAAACCATAGCTCAGGTTTTTCACTTTTCTCTCTCACTGTTGCCATCACATTAGATCTTTCGCTTGGATTAATGCAGTAGCCTGCTAACTGGTTTCTCCATCTCCAGTTTGGCCAACTCTAACCCATTTATAATAAAAGCTGAAGTGAGTTGTTAATATGTAAATATATTTATATCATTCTTATGCTTAACACCCTCCACTGCTCTTAAAGATCTTCTCCTCTTCTTTCCTAGAAGAGGTGATAGGGTCTATATCAGTTTTCCAGGGCTGCACAGACTAGGTATCTAAATAATAGAAATGTATTTCCTCAGTTCTGGATGCTAGAAGTTTGATATCAAGGTGTTGGTGGGATTGATTTCTTCTAAGGCCTATCTTCTTGGCTTGTAGAAGGCCATCTTCCTCCAGTGTCTTCATGTGGTCTGTCTTAATCTCCTCTTCTTTTAAGGATACCAGTCATATTGGATTAGGGCCCACTCTCATGACGTCATTTTACCTTAATTACCTCTTTTGAGACCCTGTCTCCAAACATAGCTACATTTTGAGATTTAGGGGTTAGGATTTCAACATATGAATTTTGAGGAGACATAATTCTATAACAGGGCTTAAACTGATTGTTGATGGAAGAGTAAGCATGTACAAAATACACTATTCTGAGCAGTCTCTATATTCCTATTGTCTTGCTTCCTCTGCTATCTTTTCATCAAAATTTTAACATATCGCCTTAAATAGCTGTTGAAATGGTTCTATAAACATTAGTGTACAAATATCTGTTTGAGTCCAAGTTTTCAGTTCTTTTGGCTATATACATAGGGCTGGAATTGCTGGGTCATGTGGTAATTCTATGTTTAACTTTTTCAGAAACTGCCAGTATTTTCCACAGCTGCTGTAGCATTTTACATTCCCGCTAGCAATATATGAGAATTCTAATTTCTCTTCATCCTCACTAACAATATTTTTTTCCCACTTAAAAAAATTACACCCTTCATATTCGGTGTGAAGTGGTGTTGAATATCTTTTCATATGCTTCCTTGCCATTTTTATATCTTCTTTAGAGAAATGTCTGTTCCAGCTCTTTGCCTATTTTTTAAATTGTTTTAATTGGATTTTTAATTGGTTTGTCTTTTCGTTGTTAAATTATAGGAGTTCTTTATATATTCTGGGTATTATACTCTTATTAATGGTTGGCAAATATTTTCTCCCATTCTGTAGGTTACCTTTACTCTCTCACTTCTTTTAAATCTTACTTAACTCAAATGTCACTTTCTCAGTAAGAACTTTCCTGACCACCACCCACAAACACACATCCCTTCTTTATTTTTCTTCCTAGCACTTATCACTAACATTTCAACATGATGTATGTGATTTATTATTACTATTGTTGTTATTGTTAGTATTACATATCTTGTTTATTGTCTGTCTTCATCAACTAGGATGTGTGAGATTTTTGTCTCTGTTGCTCATTGCTGTGTATGTAGTGCCTAGAACAGAACTTGTAGTCATTTAATAAATATTTATTGAATAAAAATGAATGAATAAATTTAACATATAACAATATCATCCTTTTTTTTCTTTTTTTATTGGGGAAATAGAACAGACATGCAGAAAAGGAGCACAGTGATGTGTCATAAAAAGAATACATTTTACCCACCACCAAAATCAAGAAATAAATTTCTGCCATTACCTCAGAAGCTTCTTTTATGCCTCTTCCCTATTACTCCTTCCTCTGTCCAGTCACCCAGAGGTGATCACTATTCTGATACTTATGATAATATCTTTGTTGCTTTACTTTATAATTTTACCACATAAGTATTTGTCTGTAAAACCTTTGTTATTATTGTTTTTTTCAAATTTCGTGTAAATGAAATCAGTATGTATTCTTTGGTGCCTGTCTCTAATGTTCAACATTGTTCTATTGAAAGAAATTTTGGTTACTTCCATTCTGGGTTTTTTTTTTTTTGTATAATGGTACTATCACTATACTATATGCACTAATCTCATGATGTCCAAAATATGTACATTTCTACTGAGCACAATGTTAATAGTTAGGAGTGAATTTCTGAGCATAGGGTGCGCATATATTCAGCTTTAGTGAATAGTGCCAAACCAGTTTCCAGAGTATCTGTACCAATTTTTATCCCTTCCAGAAGTATAGTTACTAATATATTTTCATATGTTTTTGGCTCTTTGGACATACTTCTCTGTGAAGTGTTTGTTCAAGTCTCTTAGTCTCTTATCTTCTTTTTTTTTTTCTTTCTTTCTTTCTTTCTTTTTTTAATCAGGGCAAGTCTGTCAATCCAGGGCACTCTTGTGCAATCTAGATGCACCTGGATGTACCTCAGCTGGAGAAACTGCCAGGAAACCCAACAGGAAAAGGACTGTCTCTCATCATTAATTCCTCTCTCTCTCACATTCCACCACCAGCCAGGCCTCCAGATCATTCACGTTAGCTGATGTCCCTTTTAACAATCTAATCTGGCATCATAAGAATCTTCTGATAGTTTCTTTCTTCTCCCCAGCCAAACACTACCATCCAGGTTGCTTTTTTTTAGTTGAGATATAATTGACATAATATTGTATTAGTTTAGTGTATGAGGATTCGAAATATGTTCTTGTCCATTTTTAAACTGAGTTTTGTCTCTTTTAATGATTTGTGGGGATATTTATGTATTCTGGATATGAATCTCTGTGGCTAACCTTTGTGCTCTTTTGATGATGTGTTTTGATAAATGGAAGTTCTGAATTGTATTATTTATCAATCATTTTATTTATAGTTAGTATGTTTACTGATAGCTTATATGCTAACTAAATATTATATAGTTAATATATTTTAGTGTGTTTTTAAAGGAGTTTTTATATACCTTACTCATTTAGAACCACAATCCACCTGAAAGTAGGAGACCTCATGAGCAAAAACAGGCAGCAAAGTGTGAGACGTGTGGGAGAAAGTGAGTACACCAGTTTGGTTGGAGCAGAGGTTTTTGGAGGGTCTTGTGGGAAATAAAACTAGAAAATTAAATTAGGGAAGATTGTAGAACCAAGAAGAAAAAACTAAGAGAAATGTTATCCTGCTTTATGCTCACATGAGCAGGTATCATTTGCAGTAGCCTCCAAACATCTTACACATAGGTACTTTTCTCTCAAGAGAGACCATGCAGTAGTGTGGATGATTCAATACAAGTCAACCACCCTCTTAATCCCCAGCAAAACGATAACAGCAAAGCAAAGTAAAACAAAAAACTGTCTTATTTACTGACTTCATTTTTATGTTATAAAAATTCTTCATTTAAGGGGGTAGGTATGGCAATATCTTTGGCCTATTTAGATATCATTAAATTACATTTTTTTTCTTTACCAAATCTAGTAAAGGTTTCCCATGAATTGTCCTAGATAACAGCAATATCTACCTGTTAAACAAACACCAAAAAGTCCGCCCAGAAATAATTTGTATAAATTATCTAGTCATTATATTCCTTTGGAAGACAATATAAACTATTATACTTAATTTCTTTAAAATGTTTTAGCTTAATAGTTTTCCTTGTATGAAAATATTTTTTGTATCTGATTACTGGAAGAATTGGGATGTCATGTTCTCATAAACTTTTTTCCTAAACATTTGTAAAATGAAGTCCCACATTATCTAAAGATGTGTGACTATGTATGTACATATGTTTTAGAAATATGTACTTACTTGGTTCGCCAGGTGATTAGAGATATATTATATAGTTCAAGTTTAAAATAGTTTTTGTATATGATTGACAAGATGATGATACATTTGATAATTTACAACTGTAGTTTTATGCCACTAACGTATTTCTTTTATTTAGTATGACATAATAGGCTACATTTTATTATTCAGCCTTTCTGACTCTTTGGGGAAAAAAATATAGGACCAAATAGTCAAGTCTCATTATTTAGTGACAGTGATAGACAGGAAGCACATGGATAATTAAATCTATTGTCAAGTTCATCCTATAAAACTGCTTTAGCCAGGATTTTCTACATCGTCTTCCAGAAAGCCTATTGTTAGAGTTGCTATTGATAGCTGAGATATGGAAGGTTTGAGTTTCAATTTATTTACTCCTCTTCTTCTCTTAACAAAGATACTAATGAGCCATTAGTTGTGTCAAAGGCCAGGAGTATCTAAAGTGTAGAAAGCTATATGTAGAGCCGGACAATCCAAAGAGAAGCACCACTGAAATAGTAATAATTGAACCATCATTAAACGTAATGCTTTTCTTATATCCTTGTTGAGTCTGGACTACCATTGATTTGTTTCCAGACATTAAACTGAAGAGAAGTTGTTTGAAAACATGCTTTCTTAATGGACAGAACTTTCCATACATTTTCAGAGGAGTAAACAATAAAGTTAGAGAGTTGATTCTGGTTTGATAAGCAAATCCATGACTTTCTAGTTATAGTCTCAAGGAACTCTTAGCATGTGTTTACCTCCTAAAAATGTCATGGTCCCAGGAAAGATTTTGATTAGGCTCGTTCATAATATTTGCAAGCCTGAAGCAAGAGTAAGAGTGGAGGCCATGAACTATATGTCTAAAATTAGTCATAAATAAAGCTACCAAATGATTAAATAAAATATGATCTATACTCCTTTATGAATAAGATACCTTCATAATGTCCTAGAAGGCCAGATTTGAATTTAAAATTCTTGGACTCTGCGGGGTTCCATGTCAGAACATGGCCCCTATCCAGCTCCTCTTCCCTTTTTATTCTACACATCTAAGCTCCATTCTTATCTTCCTAAAATACAGCTACCCTTGGCCAACCCATGGATAAACGTAGATTCTCAAATTCTAAAGATAATCTCATTGCACATTAGACATAAAACACTTAAGATCACTTCCATATTCTCCCATATTCTCAGGGTCTTCTCTAAGTCATTGTGGGCTGAATGAGAAATGATAATGATAACTAGCTACCAGTGATTATGCCAGGCATAGGTATAGCTTCTCTGAATATTTTGTATAGTTATCAGCATTTTTTCTTCTTAGAGCCAAGTATTTCAGTAAAGCAGGACTCTAAATTTATACACACACACACACACTCATACACACACGCAAATATTTTTAGCTATTGAATTTAAAGAAGTAAATTTTCAAAGTTACCTTTCTTCCTTTTCCTCAGTGTAACATTTTAGGAAACACTAGCTTGAAACAAAGCTAAGTAAAATTCAGGAAACAAGAACCTAGTTAGGTTACACTTATTTAGTGAAAACACTAAATAAGGATTTGCTGTATTCACTAAATAAGGATTTGCTGTTTTCACTAAATAAGGATTTGCTGTAACCCATCTAGGTTCTTGTTTACATCCTTATTTAGTGTTTTCATAAACTTTTCCTTCAGTCTCTCCTAACTTGGCCTGGCTAAGGGTGAGGTACATGGGGAAGAGAGCAATGAACTTGCCCTGCTTTTCCCTAGGGGAAACCTAGGCCTCTGCTGGGAGGAAATATAGGACTGCTAGATAATGCTGATTCAGCCTTTGGAGGTTTCATGATATGTGCCAATTAGCCAACTAATTTTTCTAAAACAATTTGAACAATTTACAGTTTTAAATTATTCCTAAAGAATGAGACTTTAAAGAAGACAGGCTTCTTCATTCATTTTAAAGCTGAAATACTTAAGTGGTATTTAAGAGAAAATCAAGTGTGGAATTTGATCCTCTGTGTTTAGGCTTCATGAAAAGGGAGGTGCCGTAGCTCCATTGACTCTCCTGGAGTTAGCTGGAGATAACTCGTTTTGAAAATGTCAGCTTTCTAAATAGAAATGGAAACCATTAAAACAGATAAAACAAAGAAAGAACTTCAATATAGAAACTGAGAAGTAGAGTTAATAGCATGTTGGAAATGACCACAAGCAATTAAGTACCTGAATCAATGTTTGTTTGCAACAGTTTTCCACTTATTCACTTCATGGTGCTTATTTTATGTCATGTGAGCATGATAGTGTGGTCAGAGCAGGCAGCACATTCTTTGCAATCTCTCATTAACTTTTATTTCCCAAAGTTACCTTGAACAAAATAGATGTGTTTGAACAACCTCAGAAACTAGTTAAGTGTTTTCTTAGTTTACTAAATCCACCCAAGCAGGTTGGAGCGGATTGGGTTAATGTTGCACTTTACTACACCAACATGCAGATATGCACAGTATTACTTAGCATCTGTAGCATCCATAAAGATTTCTCTATCGCATGTGAGGTGAAAGAAGAGTGTGTTTAAGTCCCAGCTTTGAAGCTGTTGTGTTAATTGTTAACTTTTGCTGAGTCTGTACATTAAAAAAGGTAACAATCTCAGCATGTTAAGATCATAACTGTTAGATGCTTGGAGGCAGCAGCTGTGCTGATGTGAGGCATTAATGGCTGGATAGATTCAATCAGATATGCCGCCTCCAGTGTCTTTATGTAATGGTATTTACTAGATTTCAAATGGACTGCTGAGAAAGACAGAATATAATCTCATGTATTATCTCTGTCTTGAAAAAATAGATAATGAAATAGTTCTCTTGCCAGCATATATTTTACTAATCTTTGCGGAGTCAACTTAAAGAACAGATATCACTAGTTGAAACCTTTGGCTAAAGTGGAGTGTTATTAAGTGCATTCGTGAGTTCTAGGAACAATGGAGCAGGTAAGTATTTTTTTAAAAACCACTCAGGATAATATGGCATATTTTGAGGCTAAGTGGAGAGAAAAAATTGCAATGTAAATTGTATACCAATAAATTCTTTTTTCTTTCCTTTTTTTTTTTTCCCCTTACAGAGTCTGGAGAAAGTTCTTATGGAATTCAATCACAAGGAGTTGTTTGATTTCTATAACAAGGTCTATATTTTTTAAATAATTTTCGATAAGTGCGTTTTTTCCTTAATTTTATGAATTTTTATTTTTAAATGCCCTATTGTAGAGCTAAGTTCTTTAAACTTCACTTGTAAACACCTTATGTTTCACAGTAGGAAGCAGTGCCGAGATGAAAAGAATCTGACAAACTAAATCAGGAAGAAAATGGAAATTGTTTTAATTAAAGCAGTAGGATTGTTGCTTTTAAAGCATTAAGTAATGAACTATGTGGTACCTAGCCACACTGGCATTTTAGATATAAGTAAGGCTATATATTTTAATTTCTGGGCACACGAGGAAGGGAAGATGCCCGTCCTTTAAAGATTTATCATGAGCATATTTCATGATTCTTCCCAAATATTGATTTTGTAAGTCAGGAAACCAACCCCCCCACACACTTTAAAAATCTTATATAGTGATTATTTAAAATAAAAACAGTAGTATTTAGAAATCCTAGTTTACAAATTTGAAAATTTAGCAAGCATAAATTCTAATATTTTCACATAAATAGAAAAAAAATTATGGTATGTTTATTGCTATGTGACTGGATTTAATTTATATAATTGCTGCCATTCTTTCTCTTCTATTTGCATGTTTCTAAACAACACTTCATAAGAATTTCTCTCTCTCTCTCGTTTTTTTGTCTTTGTAAATAGCTAGAGACCATACAAGCACAGCTGGATTCCCTTACATGATGTTCCTGAAGACTGGTTTCTCCATCACACTCCTGCCACCTCATTATTTTGCTTTGAAGATAGACTGCCAGGTTGTGTTTTCTGAAGGATTCAGTAGTTTTCTTCTTGTAAATTATACGGTTTATCACTTCTTAGACAAATAACAGCCAAGGGAAATCATTGTTCTGAGAACTGAGGTTCTAATATACATTCTCTAGTTCTGGGAGCCAACAGCCAGCAATTGTTAAGAACACTTTTGCTTTAAAGGAAACAAAAGTGAATACCGTATTGTTTTTACTGTCCTATTTTTGCTTTCTTGCCTAACTAGTTTATTTTTCACCCATGTGACTCTGTATATATCAAGGAGGGTCCATGGATACAAGGTATAATGTATACCTTAGAATACAGAACTCTAGTAAGTACATTAATAAAATTAAGAAAGCAGTCAGATGCAGTCAAATACATTACAGTATTTTTCTTTGAATATAATGAGGATATTTTGCTTTGGAAATAATATAGGAAAGAAATTTAAAATAAAGCTAATAGTAGTATATCAGGTAATTCCAGTGTGAGCTTCTCTTTATTTTTATCTCTGCTTAATGCTTTAATAACAATTCTGGTTTTTGTATGCCTTTCTTTGTACTGCAGATTAATAATGGTTCAGTTCATACTGTGGGAGACAGATTTAGATTATGAATAAAAAGAATTGTAATGTGTGCTAAATGGATATCCTTAAAATTTCAAAACACATACCTTTTACATTCTCTTTCTGTAAATATGTTAATTCACTTAAGTCAATAAAATTTTTATGTCTAGTTGAACTCAAGTGCACAGTGTTTTATGCTGTCAATATGTATATAAATATGAGTATGGTTGCCTATAAAAAATAATATCAGTTGATTTTTTTATAAATGAAATATCTGTCCTATATTGTTTCCAGAGAGATAGAGAGGGACAGAAGGAGGAAGGAGGGAGGAAGGAAAGGGGATGGGGAGGCAGGAGAAAATGAGAGGGGGAGAGAGAGAGAGAGAGAGGAGTTGATTCAAACATGACTTTTTTTCATATGAAGGAATTTGATTTTAGAAATGCCCTATAGTTAAACAGAACCATTGATATTAAATCACATTCTTTATATGAGGTACCCCGGTGTTGTGTCTACCAAATAAACATCTAATATATAGAATTTATGCCCTTACTTATTTATATGTGTGCTTCTGTGGGGAATTTGGCTTATTTCAGAAAGTAAATGTCATAGTTGCTGTTCATAGTCGATTAAAAAGTTTTTAAACTCAAACTTCCATTTGTAGGATATCTGAAAGACATATTTATAATATAATAGGATTTGTTTTTATATGTGCCTTGTGGGAATCTATCTTCTTTCTTTTCTTTTCTTTTCTTTTTTTTATGCTCTTCTGCCAATCCCCAGAGAGAACTACCTGATTACTATAAACATTTTGATAAATATTCTTTCAGTCTTCTTATATACAAATAAACATATATCATCTCAAGTTGAATTTATTAGGCCTCCTGACAGTGACCATGTAGATAAGTAGAAGTTTTTATTGGTTTAATAGCCAACTTAACTCCTAATATAGAAATCTAGATTAAATGCGACTGCTCAAAATTGAATTTTCTATTAGTAGCTCATTTTATGCCCCCTAATAGAGCTGGTTATATATTCTCTGAGTATATCTAAACCTATACAAAAATGTGGTAAATAATTCTCTCCATTAGACTAGTTCGAGAAAGTCTAACAAAAGGCGTTGAAGAAAGGACAAGTAGAAAGTCTAATTGCAACTAAGAACATAATTATTCCTGAAATATACTTAATTGCAGATAATTTTATTATGTAACTGTTGTTACAATTCGCAAGTCAAAGAAAATATCATTCCCAAAAAGTATTAAATGCATGTTACTTTTTTATAGAAAAAGATGAGTAGAGGGATAAGTGGGGACTGGAACCTAGTATCTTAGCGATAAACGTGTCTTGTATGAGTGCTTGACATGAGGATTGAAAAAAAAAAGAATTACTTGTTTGCAAGGAACCAATGTACTATTTTTATACCTACTGCAAATATCTGCAGTTCTTCAATTATAAAATATGATTATTTTTAATAAGGAAATACCAAAAATCATAAGCAACCTAATTAATGTTATTTTGGTAGATTTTATTGAAGTTCTTTTTCTATCTATATATCTTTCTCTTTTTCTTTTTTTTCTTCCCAACAAATTGGACTAATGCTGTAAATATAGTTTCCTACTATATTCGCTTTGCTTATACGACATTCTAACATCAGCATTTTTCATGTCCTTATTGTCTAAACATAATTTTAATATATATTAAATAGTCCATTATTTGAATGAGCTATACTTTATTTAGTTATCCAGTCTATTTTTGGACATTTGTATTATTTTCAACTTTTTAACTTGCTAAAGAACTCATAGGTGAATATCATTATATAAAAAACCCTAGGCCACATCTCTTGTTATCTTATTAGTATAGATTTCTAGAAGTGGGATTATTATGTCAAATTATGAAGATTTGTTTTCTATTTTTATGTTTAATGGGATTTGATTATAAAAATAATAATTGCCCATTGTAAAAAGAAAAAAACGTTCCTTCATTTTGCCATCTCACTCTCACTCACCAAAAGTACCTACTAACTACTCAGAAACATTTGGTTTATATAGTTTCAGATATCTTATGTAAATGCAAACACACACACACCCCTCTTTGTATATGTTTTTATTTATATTTATTTTAAGGCCATGTTTACATATTGATAAATTGTTTCCCCAAATGTTCATACCAGTTTATACTCTTACCAACAGTAAATGAGTATTCACCTGCCTCAAGCCGATTTCCTCAGCCCCTTCCTTCTATTGTGCATTTCATTCTTAGTTCTTTTTAACCTGAGGTCAGGTTTTGGGAAGAGTGTAGGATGAGAGTGGGTTGAAGACAGGAACATCACTAATTACTTTGGATATGTCTCGTTGATAACTCCAGAGGCATTGAAGAGGAGATTTCCTCTAAAGTCAGCAAATGTGAAAGGCAACAGCACAGTATATAAGTATAAGGGCATTGAAGTTAGACATTTATTTCCTCAGCACATACTCATTGAGTGCCTATGGTGCTAGGATCTGTGTACGCAAAGCACCATGTTAACAGTAATGAGGAAATTAAATATAGTTCCTTGCTCCTTGAAGCATAGTGTGTCATTTTTTTTTTTAAAGCAAAATATAATAACTTGTGAACAAGTATGGGATGAAAAATGATTGAATTCTATTAAGAAAACAAAAGATGGGAACTTGGGGCATCAAGGAAAGATTCTCTGAGGAAATGTGATTTGAGCCAAGTCCTGTAGGATTAGTTAGAACGAAGCAGTAGAAGAACAGAGTGCAAAGCATTCTAGACAGAGAGAATGGCCCAGGCAGCATCCAGAGATTGGAAAAGGCTTAGCACATTTCAGGAACCAAAGAAGATCAGTGTGACTAGAGTGTAGTAATGAACAAGGGGATAGCAGAGGATGATACAGTTGGAGAGGTAGTCCTGTTACTTCTACCAATAAAATATCTTGTAAATATCTCTCCAGGACACTACCTTTTCCAAGCTACCATCATCTGTGTCCTGGACTATTCTGCTTCCACTCTAGCCCCCGCTTCAGTCCAGTCTTCAGACAGAGTTAGTATTTTTGAAACAGTAGTCACATTAATTATATTTTTTCTCTGCTTAAAATTCTTCAAAGACTTCCCATTACACTTCAAATAAAATTTAAGTGTCTGGACCATCAGGACAGACTGAGAATCATATGCTAGTTCTACTACTTTTTGTGTTTATTTAGTTTTCTAAAATTCAGTTCCTCATCTTTAAGATGGAAATCATAATCTAAATAACATGAGAGTATTATGAGGATTCAACCAGATAATTCATGTTAAAGACTTAGCATAATTATTGATTTGCAACAATGATAATAAGTGTAAGTTGTCATCTTCATAATCACTTGAAAAAAATGACCAGGCTTTCTATTAAAATTATTTCAGGTAATGTTTGAATTAAAGTCAAAATTGCAAAAAGCTTGCTATGAAACCCCTTCACTTTGAACTTACTTGGAGTTCCAATAACTCTGTCTTATGATCACTAGATTCAAACATAATGCCAATCTATCCCACTCTTAATTTTTTATTAACAAAATAAGGTAATAGGTGTATTATGAGATGAGACTAGAATCAGAATTTTTTTCTTTTTTCTGTGACTCCCTTTCTACATAACTCTCTGGCTAGATTAGAAAAGTCTATCTTTTCTCTAATTCTATTCATTGAATTTCTGTCTCTTCTTACCTTAAACAACATCTTCTCCTTATTCATTATACCTAGGGTCAGCAAACTATGGCCTGTTTTAATCCTAATTCAGCTCACCACTTGCTTTTACAAAATTTTATTGGAACACAGCTATGGTGGACAGACTCCCGATCATTCCTGCCTTTCGATATTCACACCTTGGTATAATCCTCTCCCCTTGAGAGTGGGCAGCACCTGTTACTTTCTTCTAACCAACTGAATATGGTAAAGTAATAGGATATCACTCGCATGATTGTTACATTACGTAAAATTCTTTCGTACTACCAAACTCACCCTAGAGACTTTCTCCCTTCTTGGCTTTGAAGAAGCAAGCTGCCATGTTCTGAGAGGGATTGTGGACAGATCCACATAGCAAGGAACTGAGTGACCTCTAGGAGCTGGGAGCGACCAATAGTCAGCAAGGAGCTGAGATCTGAGGCCCTCGGTACTACAGCCACCGAAAATAAATCTTCAAACAACCCGAGTGAATTTGGAAATGGATTCTTTCCCAGTCAAGCCTCCAGATGAGAACACATCAAGAACCCAGACTCCTGACTCAGAGAAATGGTGAGATACTAAATGTGCGTTAATTTAAACTTCTAAATTTATAGTAATTTGTTATGCCGTAATAGATAACCAAAACAATAGCCATGTTCTTTTGTTTACGTATAGTCATGTAGTCTATGGTAACTTTTGCACTAGGACAGCAGAGTTGAGTAGTTTCGACAGAGAGCCCATGATCCAGAAAGCCTAAAATATTTACTACCTATCTCTTTACAGGAAAAGTTTGAAGACCCATGTCTTATTACCGTACTTCCCTGGGGCATCCTTAGCGGAATATAGCACATAGGGAATACATAGATCTACAAGATGGATGTGGTATATATTGCCATAGCATCACTTTTTAATTTTTGCCAGCCTTATGGAAATTGGAAATTGTATTTTCCATCCTCTGTAGCTACTGCAGCCATGTGACTAGGTCTCACCTATGAAATGTAAGTAGAAATGATACTTATCCAATTTTTCTTTCCCTTTTCTGTGACCAAAACATAGATTTGGAGCTCAGTGAGCAGACAAAGATAATGCCTTAAGGAGTAGGAAGGAACAATGTGGAAGGAAGCTGGGTCCTTGAATGTCCTCATGGAGCAGTGCTGCCAATATGCCCCTGACAAGGTGCTGTCTCCAGACCATTGCATGAGAAATAAAACATCTAGTTTGAGCAACTATATTTGGGAAATTATTAATACAGCAGCTTAGCCCTTAGCCTAACTAATAAGGGGTAATATGATTTTAATTAGCCAGCAATTTAGAGCATTTACATTTTTATAGAGAGATGAATATTTTATATCATATAGTTCAAATCCATATAAATATTGAAGAGAAAATGGAACACTTAAAACAAACAAACAAACTTTGTTCTAACAGTATGCAACTTCAGGCTAAATTTCCAGAGCTACTGGGAGGATATATTCACCCTACTTTCCCAGTGTGGCTTCTTGGAAGGAAAAGTTAGAGAAAACATAGGTATATATTGTAAATTTCTCCCCCCAAAGTCTTTACATAATCCATTTTCCACTGTTGAAGAAGGCCAGGACGATTCTGACTTGTTCAGCCTCATTATTCAGAAGCTGCTCAGGAATTAGAATTTAAGTTTTAGATGAGTCAATTTTGCTTCCCTAAAACTTTGATTTTTGTCATTATTATGCAAATAGTTCTACTCAATATACCAGCCTCATTTAATGCTAAAATTAGGAACACATTAATTTGAGGGATTTTATAGTAAAGTTTAATGGCATTTATAAATTTGGAGAACTTCAGGGATTTTATAATGGCTTCCTCACATCCCACCCCCACCCCTATTCTTGAATCTTTTAAAATGTCTCTTGCTTTTCTCTGAATTGTAAGGTTGTAATATAAGCTGACTCGAAGCCTACGATTCAAATTTAAATGATAGCACTTTTCATATCCTGATTTATTTGTTTTATTTGAAATGGAAAGTTGTTAGTTTTTGTTCCAAAAGTTGTTAGTTTTTGTACCTAAGTTAAGGAAAAAAAGAGGAAAGCAGCTAATAGTAAATTTAATAATTGCATTTATTTTGAAACTGAGTTTTAAAGAATACAATACATCCTACCTGAATTGTTTAAGGAAAAGCCAGTAATAAGGTTTTTCTCATGTATAATAACTGTGGATTTGCTGTGAGGCGTGGAGCGCAGTGAATTTTTCCCCATGTCTCCTTGTTTCTGCAATTGCTTTATTTCTTTTGTGCTGTTTCTAGTCCACATCTCAGATTCTTCCTACAGGTTCAACCAGTCTACCTGTTAACAAAGCAAAAAGCCGTCCCCAGAAACAGGCTGCTCTAACACTTCAGCATTGGAAGCTTCAGCATCCATCCCTGTCCAGGAATATGGTTATGCTTTGGCAGCAGAGCACAGTAATTTTCCAAATGATCAGAGAAAGTAGTGACTCATGCATCCCAGACCATGTGCTCCACTTTGTAATCTAGCTTCTCACTCTATTACATGCTGATATAAGTAGTCCTGTGAACATCAGGGTACTTAAAAAATATTGGCTGAATGAATTAATGGAGTACATAAATAGTTTTTCTCCCTCTGCCTCTCTTATTTGCACAGTACCATCTGAATTCTTAAAAACAAACAAAACTATCATAAACTTTAGATTTACAAGAGTAGTTTTCAAACTGCTTTAGCTAAATACATTGGTAATCCCACTAGGGAATAGCCACATCTCTTTTGGGGAGGATCTCCTGAAGTCATTGATCCTTTCATTCATGGAGCAGGAGATATACATGAAGAGAATAAAAGCCTGATAACCTGTTAAGGACCCAGATTTCTCCCATTCAGAATGCTAGAGCAAGTTCTCTCACTGCTGTGAGGAGATTTATGATAGTCATGCTGTTGACCTAAACATGCTTCTGGTATTAATGCCATAAAGACTGAAAAACAATTGCATTCCTACCAAATTCATAAGTAATTTATATGACAGGGATCCCTCAGGGCCTAGCATCTTTCCCTGCCTCAGCAAAACATCATTGCTTTAGTTTCATGCCATGTGACAAGGACTAGTTATAGTCAAAAATTTGAGGTGAATCTGAGGTATGTAGGTGAGGAGGGCAGGAGGCTCCTTCTTACTACTGAAGACTGAACCATTGCTCTAAAGCTAGCTTTTGCTAAAATTTCGGGTTCTTAGAAGGTTTCGAGCCCTGAAAGGCAATGATAAAGTGTCATTTTGTTTACCATTTGATATTAGTCTTTCTGTATGCAGCTCCCTTGGGAATGACAAGGGTTAAGGAGTGATTGGCAGGACAAGATTTGGGCATCTGAAAATTCTCTAATCAAGTGCCATTAAATGCAATCACAATTTCCCCTTCTTAGCAAATCTGTCATATTTTTCAGTGGTAAACGTATAGAGAGCTATGGACAAAAATATCAAAGACATCATTCATACCTTTCAGCTCTCAAGTGGGCATTGAGTAAGAGAAGGCTTTAAATAAACAACTCCCATTCCTTCTGAAGAGCAGCTTGACACTTCTAACCGTCCATTCTAAAAAGGCAAAATATCCACTTCTCTGAAAACGGGGGAGATGTTGCTGAGTCAGTTTCAAAGATTCATTGGTTACCTACCTGCCACAATCGACCAGTGAGACCAGTTCCTGGCAAGTTGGAAACTAACCTTATCCTCTACATTTCTGAGTGAGAACTTGAACTTTAACATCTCCTTCCAGCTCCCTAGGAAGCTAAAGAGATATGACTGTACATTTGGTAGCCTGACATGGTTCTCTGACTATTGAATTTGTGGAAGAAAAAGAACAATCAAAAATAGTGCTCCTCCCTTCCCAGACTAAGTGTTTAGGATGGAACATGGCTAAGTAGGAAATTTAGAAAAGGGGGAGTGATATATTAAATGATATGTTATACCCTTACATGCTCCAGTAACAGACATCCAAGCCCCTTCAGGGCTACTTTTGTGCCTCCTTTTCTAAAAATGTTTAGTTACCTGCAAGTGGGGCTGATTTATATTATATGAAAACCACAATATTTGCTTCAGACAGGGGAATGAATGAATGAAAGACTTCTTCCATTTGTTAGTTTCACTCTGAAGTATTTACCCATCACAATGTCTATCAAAAACAGAGCAAACTGATTCTGCAATGCCAAGTTGTTTCTTCCTCAGTTAACTACTACCATGCCCATATCTGTGTATGTGCTTATTGGCAGAACTTTGTCCACAAAATATGTTAGAGGCCAGACAAAATTAAAATTTTTTCTAATTATATTAGCGATGCTTAGCTTTAAAGAGCATGCAACATTTCAGTCCCCTGCAGGGAGCTCTGCAATGTCCCTGAACATGTTTCAGCATAATTAAACTTGCTCGCCTTTTTCTGCTTCTCCTTCAGGACTGACATGGTAGGAAAGGAGAGCCAGATGGCAGAGGTTTCCTCTCCCAGACCAATCTGCATGTCCTCAGTTTTTGCCCTCTGCAGCCCAGCTTGTTCCCAGCTTCCTTCCTACATAAATTGGCAGCCTCCTCAGGACAGGCAGAGTGGGAACCTAGACCATTAGGAATTTGCCCCTCACACAGACAGATTCTTCAGATCTCAGGCAGCTTCAGACCTTAGACATCAGTGCCCAGGTTGCCCAGACAGCCCTGGCAATATCTACTGTGAGATTTCAGCTGTGAAAATAAAATAAATTAATAAATCAGCACTTGCTTTGTATTTATACCCAGATTTCTTCATTTATTTAAAAAAAAAAAAAAAGGAAGGGAATTTTGGAGAAAGGAATGGACAAATATTGCTGTATGTTTTTTAAAGGCATCATATTTAAGGAAAAAGGGGTTTTGGTAGCCTTTTGATTATCATATTCAATGAAGATGCTGGATAAGAACTTAGCTGAACAACTCTCTTTGCTTATTCATTCATTCATTCATTCATTTATACATTTATTTATTCATCAACTAATATGCCAACAAGTGAGGTCCTTCTGGAACTTTCTTGTTCTGCTTGAGTATCAGATCTACATTAAAGGCATTGCCCCATGTTCTTAGGAAGAGGCTGATCCACAGACGAAGAGGCTCTCCCGACTGACTCCTCCAGCAGCTTTTTGATGGTAAGAAGAAAGAAAGGGAAACACCAGTGTGGGCCACTTCTGAGTAGCTACAGTGGGTGCTTGATTGGTCAGGCATAGCATTACCTTCAGCTCCTCAGTTAATGAGACAATCAATAAGTAAAAGAATGTAGTTCTGGTAACAAAGACTAATCAACTGCCTGCTTTGTGCCTGTTAGTGTGTTAGTTGCCAAGAATTCCAAATAAGACAGGCTGTCATCTCTGTGGCCTTAATCTCTGGCTAAACATCACCCTCTTGATGGAGCAGCAGTTGTAATACTGAACAGAACAACAATGACCCATTGGAAATGTGTAGCACTTTACAGTTTACAAAGCCCTTTCATGCTCCTAATCTTATTTGATCCTCACAATATTCTTGTTTAGTGAATTGGGCAAGTGTTATTTCATTCCATTACAGATGTATAAACTGAAACAGAGACACCAAGTCACTTGCCCAAGATCCCACAGGTGTACTCAGAATTTCTGAGCCCAGTTTAGGACGCTTAATACCAATTTTTGCCTCCGTTCTGAATGGCCTTTTGAACCTGCTCTGCAGTAATGGTTGGAATCTGTTCAAGCTCTTCTCTTTTACAGTGAGCACCATGTTAAGCTTTCTCATGGAGGGTGCTGGAGGGACAATGCAGGAAGAAAGGGCTTGTCCTGCAGGTTCCACCAGCTGTCCTGTCAGTTACTGGTGTGGGTGTGAGGGCATGTAGTGGTACTCTTCTTCAGCCATGGGTCCAGAACACACAGTCTTTTGACTGCCTTATAGCCCTGGCCTAGTGTGGCAAACACTTTGCTGTTTGCTCTCCCAACACAGACACTGCGTACTGCAGGCCTCCTGCCCAGACCAGAGCCTCTAGCCCCTCTGCCTGCCCACTCCCCCACCCACCAACTATGACTCACTTGTGTCCTGATTCCCCTGCTCATACACCCCTCGCCCCTCAAGTTTGCAGTCCTGACACAGACACTATGTGTGCCAAGCTTCCTACAAACAGTGGCATTCATTGGCTGTGGCTTATCTACTTCCTAGAGGTTTGTTTCCTGCTCACCCAGCGACCGTGGACCATTTCTGGCCTGGGCAAACCAAGAAATTTCTCTTCCATCCAATAGTACTTTAGCTATACCCTCTCCAATCAGATATAAAACCCAGCCTTGAGGAGGGGGATCCTCTTCCAATTTCATTTACCTTGGATACTCTCCCTCAGCCCTATGGTACCCTATAAAGTTCTCATATATCCTGTATAGTTACTGTTTATCATAACAATAATTCTTTATGTTAAATTTCCCTTATTTAAATCTCTATATAGTCACAGACTAGGTTAAGGAAATAGTTTAAGTTTCTTATGGGCAAGGATCTTGTCATATGTCTTTCAGCACTGCATGTACCTGCCTTCTGTGATGCAGAAGGTTCTGAATATGGACTGTTAACTGAGCACAGTTTAATTTTAACATCCTGTTTAATGGGAAGCAATAGCAGCCCACAGAGCGAGCCAGTGTGCAAGAAGGAGTAAGGAGTTTGTTTATGCATGTGGAATCTGTTCATTTGTTCATTAAAGTTGATCAAATGCCAATTGAGAGCAGCAGCATTTGCCCCACTGGCAGGTCAAACAGCAGCACTGGCCCTCGAGGAGGATGGTTGCTACAAGAGGATGTTAAAGTGACTTTCTGAAAGACAGAATGGAAACAACATGGAAAGACCCAGAAGGAACTGGGGAAATACCAAGTAATCTTAACTACTCATGAGGTTCAGAAAAGATAAGTGACTTACCTAAGGTCATGTGGCCGCTCCTTGGTAGAGCCAGGAATAGAAAGCAGGTCTCATGATCCTCTCAGTCCAGACCCTCACCATTGCATTCCAGTGAGTCTTCAAGTGGGTACAAAGGAGTGGTGATGTAAACTGCCATCTCAGGAAATGGGGTAAAATACCCCCAAACATGGTTATCCCTTAGCTAGTAGTTCAAAAGAGTCTATTTGGAGGGTCCAAAGAGTACCCCTGCCAATGCTATTACCTTTGGGAAAGCAACTAGTGTCTATCAAATATGTTGAATTTGGGGTTTGACTTCCCTGAAGGTAACCGGCCACTTGTTAATGCACAGCATCGCAGGCTTTTGGGGCAAAGCAAAATGTTCCCTGTTCTACCCGCCTCAAAGCATCACTGGTTTCTCTGAGGTGGTCTTACACCCCCACATAAAGCCTCTCTGTCATCCTTTCCAACATCTGCAGCTTAACTGTGCTAACGATTTTCCTTTATCATGTTGGTTTACTTAGCAGGACATTTTGCTATTTCTGATCAGATGTTTTCCAGGGAGCCAAGGCATGGAATCTTTTAGTCAGTGGGGAGAGCCAACAGAGCTTGTTCATACACTTCTCTGAAGCTTCCCCAAAAGCATGACTTCTAGCTTGAATCCAACAATGAACGTATGGGCATATGTGACACCCTGTGTGTCATTAATATTTCATTAACAGATGGGTTACATATGAGCCAAGGAGGAATGTAGATGAAGCAAGAGCTGTGAGAGCTAAGTCAAGCCATGTTTAGAATGTCTTTGTTGGCTGTCATTGAGAAGGAACTCATGCTGATTAATTGATTCGGGATGTGCATATACCTCTATGGTAGGAAGCAAGAGACACATGGGTCCAGAGAAAATAGACCTGCCTGTGAGCGTCCTGGGAGAGGCCAGATGCTCTGCAAGGAGTTTTAGTGAAATGAGAGTTGCACTTTGCAGGCTAGCCCTGGCTGGAAGTGCAACTTATTAGGAGTTGCAGGTGCACAGGAAATAAAATTTCCCTCACTGGGAAATCTGCTACAGTGGGGATTGCTCTATTTACCTGGCCAGTGGAATCAGTAAGGAAGGACATTGCCAGGATTTGCACATGCTTCATTTGCGCACTTCATAGGCCGAGCTTGCTCTAAGAGCCAGTACTGAGGCTCTTCCTGGCCTAATGGTTTTCTTCAAAGCCACTGTTTCTCTACCTCCCCACCTCTGACTCTCTCACTGTTCTAGAGATCTAAGGTTTCCTCTGGGAATATGTGTCTTTTACTTTTGTCTTCTTTGTTCATTCAAAGGGCACTGTGCCAAGCTCTGGGAATTCAACAGTTCTTCATGGGACTTCTTTGTTAACCAAGACCTTATCATCCTCTCCTAACACCTGTAAACAGAAACATGCAAAATAGTGTGCTTCTAGACCTAGGATATCATTGAATTTGAGAGGAAGGCAGTCCCAGGTCGCTGGTCCAGCATATGGCTAGAGCTTAGGCCTTGGGATGTCATAGCTTGCTCCATTGCAGTACATCTACCCTGAGTGTTAAGATCTAGCTGACTCTCTGAAACTAATTTTTTTTTCTTTTTTTAGAAAACTAGGATTGTTTTACTTTTGATTAATTTTGTTGAGATTGAATTTGCATGCAATAAAACATACTCATTTAAATTATACAAGTCAATAAATTTTGACAGACTTATACAGAGATCCATGTAATCTCCATTACAGTCAAGATATAGGATACTTCCACCATCCCAAAAGCTCCCAAGAACTCCTTTACAGTAAGTCTCCTCCACCCCTGGCCTCACACAACCACTGATTTGTTTTCTGCTATTATAGATTAGTTTTGCCTATCCTAGAATTTCATGTCCATGAAAAGCGTACACTGTGTACTCTTATGTCTGGCTTTTTTTGTTTAGCATATTTTTTAGATTTATCCATATTGTATCGATCCAAAGTCTGTTCCTTTTTATTACCGAAGAGTATTGCACTGTATGGATATGCTACAAAATGTTTATCTGTTTATCTGTTGATATGATTTTGGATTATTTACAGTTTGAAGCTATTATGAGAGTAAAGCTGCTGTGAACAATTGTGTCCACAGCCTGGGGTTGGAGACCCCTGCCCTAAGTCTCAAGACATGAGGATAGATAAAAACAATAAGACTTCACATTTTGGCAATGAAGGTAAAGGATGAGTCCATCAAGGAAGAAATGTCTTCAAGAAGAGGAAGAGTGAGCTCCATCTGGGTCCATTTCCTTCACTTGATCACTGCTTCAGCAAGGAAAGAGGGAAAGGCACATTCTTTCGAGGGCAGGGGAGGCGCTCTCTCCAGGTAGATCAGATCTACCACTGATCATGTATCACATGTGTTGAGCTTCTGCTCTGTCCGGCAGTGCACTAGGCACTGAGGAGCACAGGAGTAAAATGGAACACACATCTCTGCCCCAAAGGAGATCCAACTCATCACCACTTTTCTGCATTTTTGAGGGCCTAGCTAGCAGTTCCTAAGGGAAGCACTTTAGTACTGTGCTCAATGAGATGTCTTTTGTTTCTCCTTCCTGTCTGTATCTTCTGTCAACTTATCTCTCCAGTTCATGCCAACCAGACAGAAAGCTATAAGCAAGAGAAATGAAAAAGTTTTGTGCTTTTTACAGCTTAAAAGTGATCCCAGAGGCCACTGTCTTCTGCTAAACACATTAATATCATTCTCAGAGCTTTGCCACTATTTTGAAAATGGTAAAGAAAATCTTTTATAGGGATTATTATATCAACCAGATCAAATCATGCCTTGGTCCTTTTTGATAAGGTAAATAGGGAGATTACTACCTAATGGCTTTCAGACTGTAATAGTTGAACTATGAATTCCTATCTGAATAAAATGTTAACATTACTGGCATGCAGAGATTATAGAAATGTAAATTGTCTCATAAGAAACGGTTCCAATCGTGTAGCTTAAAAAATACCAAATTCTATTTGCAATTATTGCCAGAGACTTAAAAATTAAGTTTCCTTCCCTGGAGTAGTTTAACTGTCAAAATGATTACTTCTATTATCTGCCCATCCAATATTATTCAGTTAATTTAATCCCCTCAAAATTAGTGGATTTTCACCACGGATTTAGCCAGGGGATTTTTCCAGCTCCGCTGATACCAACTTTTAAAGTGATTATGTATAATCTATTTCTTTTCCAATATTTCATCTTAGCAAACACTGCTTTTCCTTCTATATCTTCAGAAAAGAGGTCAGGATTAGCTAGGTATACTATCAGGATTCAGCACTATGCCATTAATTGTAAAAAAAAAAAAAAAAAAAAAAAGCCTGTAAAAATTGCTGCTGGGATCCCTGGGGCAGTGGATTCTCTTTCCAAAATCCTGATATGCCTAGCCAGAGCTGTTCGCAGGTCAGAGAAGAATAGGGTATTGTAGTGTTGACATGAGAAGGGTAGGACAACACAGGTGACATTTGGAGATATGGTTATAGGTCTTTGTAATAATATATCCCTTGTGAGCATTTCTGTTCAGAGTGACAGGAGACAAGAGGAGGGGATGGGAAGTGTTTTGTTATCCCTAAATTTCTTTCATTGTCATCAGGTAGTGGGACTTGGCCCAACTACATTATGGAGGTTTAAGTCTAAGCCCTATTCACTAAGGCATAGAGTGCACAATAGATTTTACATAACTTTAAGAAGCTGAGCTGTTTGTTGTGCTCAAGCATTAATTCCCTTCACCATGAATTCTCTGCTTTACAGAGAGCAAAGACCAGAAAACTGATGTTGGATATAAAGCCATTTAGATATGATCACAGATGGCTTATTTTTAGGAATAAGGTCTAAATCTTTAAGACAAATATTTTGGAGAATATTTATCAGAAATAAACTTTGGTCCCTTGAGTCTTTGGGAACTGTGAATTTGAGAACAAGAACATAGTACATTTCTGTGTCTCCCTCCATCTCCATTAAACATAGATAGAACTTCAGCTTCTGTTCATGAGGGATTAACTGCTATAGAAGTCTGCATAGGGGTTCCTTGAGTCTTTGGTTGATTACCAATCTATAGATGCACTGTTTGTTCAAAGAATTAAAGGGAAATAGGAATATAATAAGGAGAAAAATGGAAAACATCCCACAAAGTTGGACAAGAACAACTTTCAAAGTAAAATAATTACAGGAAACTGTAAAATAAATAATTCCCAGAGCTCAAACGGGACCGGAAATTGCTTGACTGATGTCCAGCTAGAGTAAAGATAGATTGTTAAATTGGACATTTACTAGAGACGTCAAAAGGGCCAACTCTTAGAAGTGGGGCAAGATAGCTCTAAACAAGGGCTCCTCTAGGCCCTCTTAAAAAGAGCTTTTAAAAATACTGCAAAAGGGGTCAAATTAATGGTGAAAGCAACTTAGCTACCTGCCAGAAAATGTTTAACACTATTTAAAGGAATACTACAAAATCAAGGAATCGGCAATGTTAAATTCACAAAGCCTGAGCAACCAATAAAAAATTACTATACATACAAAAAATCAGAAAAATGCAATTGGGAGAAAAAGCATCAATAAAAATAAACCTACAAATGATAGAGATGATGAAATTAACAGGATTTTTAAAACAGCTATTATGAGTATGTTCTGTTCAAGTAATTAAAGAAAAACATGGACATAATGAGGAAAGAAATGGAAGAAATAAGAACTAAATAGAACTTCAATGAAAAATACACTATCTGAAGTGAAAATATAGCAAGTAGATTTAAGAGCAAATTAGACATTGCAAAAGGAAAAATCAGTAACTTAAAGTTATAGAAATGTAAATCCAAATACAGAAAAAATGTATCCAAAATGAAACAGAGAAAACAGACTTGAAAATAATGAACAGAGCATCCATGAGCTGTAGGGCAATATTAAGCTGTCAAATACATGTATAATTTGAATCCCAGAAGTAGAGGAATAGGGGGAATAGACAAAAATGTTTGAAGAAGTGGCCAAATTTTTTTCAAATTTGATAAAAATGTTAAACCCACGGTTCCAAGGAACTCAATAAACCTCAAGTATAGGAAACATAACAAAACCACACCAAAGCACATCATAATCAAATTGCTGAAAAGCAGTGATAAAGAGAAAAATCTTAAAAAGTATCCAGGCCTCTGGTTTGGTATATAAGGAGCTTGGAACTCATTACTCAATCTGAACAAAAAGTAAAAAGCTGAACAAACTGAAAAATCAACAAATTCTTAAATTTGTCCAAGAAGTGAGGTTACAGGGCAAACCATGGTCCCCAAATTGGAGAGACACAGTTACAGGGAACCACAACTAATTGGAGTAGAGAGCTCTGTAAGAACCAATACCAGGTAGAAAATCCAAATTGTTATTGACGTATTGTTGGAGGCTCATTGCTGACAAGTGTGAGAGCGAAAAACTCCAGAGGGGACTCGTCATAGAGGACCCTCCACACTTTGGTTGAGTTTTACCTCTAGGAGCCCTACCAGGGTCTCATGGTGAATATTGGAGAAAAAAAACCCTTCATGCTTCTGGCAGGGGGAAGGGAAGAGAACTATTTTGAAATATGCTAGAACATTCTGTTCTTAAGAAGGCCTGCCCTTAAGCTAAACTATTTTAATATGAAATAATATTGAATATCAATTGTAATTGAAAAAATAATAATTAATTTTTAAAAAAGATAAACTATTTTACAAGAAATAACCAATTGGGGTTTTATTAGAGCCCAGCCAGGCTGGGGGAAGGGAAATTCCCAACTCCAGCCCGCTCTTGCCATTCTATCCCACCTAAGAGGGGGAAAAAACTGACAAGCTCTTATGAAGTTCACAAGAGCCTAGAGGCACAGGCTCACTAAAAGACTGAGACAAATCATAGAATTATAGAATGCTTCCACTTTCCTCACACCTTACCACTACATAACAGCCTATTTACCTGAGTCTTTTTTTTTTTTTTGACCCAATACAGCATGTAAAATAAAAAAAATTTTTTAAAAAATGTTTTAACAGATAAAGCAAGCATTAAAATTAGACTAAGATATAACAGGGAAATTGGAATTATCAGACTGGAAATTTAAAACAACTTGATTGATATGCTAAGGGGTCTAATGGAAAAAGTAGACAACATGCAACAACAGATGGTAATGTAAGGAGAAAAATAGAAATCCTAAGAAAGAGTTAAAAAGAAATTCCAAAATTCAAAAACACTAACAGAAAGAATGCCTTTCATGGGCTCATTAGACTAGATCTAGCTAAAGAAGGAATCTCTGAGCTTGAGGATGTGTACATAGAAACATGAGAAAATGAGAAAAAATGGAACAGAATACCCAAGAACTGTGGGATAACTACAAAAGGAGAAAAAAAGCAGAAGCAATATTTAAAGCAATAATAAATGATAATTTTCCCCAAATTAATATCAGACACCAAGCCACAGATCCAAAGCTCAGAAAATGCAAATAGAATAAATTGAAAGAAAAGGAAAAATAAACTGTTCCTAAGCATATCATTCAAACTGCAGAATTTAAAAGATAAAAAATATTGAAAGTAGAGGGAGGAAAATACCTATAGAGGAGGAAAGATAAGAATTATATCTAAAATTTCCTTAGAAACAATGCAAACAAGAAGAGAGTGGAGGGAAATATTTAAGTATTGAGGGTGGGCGGGGGGAACCACAATTCTGTGTGCTGGGAAAATATCTTTAAAAGAGAAAAATAAAGACTTTCTCAGAAAAAAAAAAATGAGAAAGTTTATTGTCAGTGGGTCAGCCTTGCAAGAAATGTTAAAATAAGACATTCAAAGAGAAGAAAAATTATGTAGATCAGAAACTTGTATTTACATTAAAAAAGGAAGACCATTAGAGAAGGTAAAAAGCATCCAGAGTAAAAATAAACATTATATATAGAGACATAAAATAAATATGACCGCAAACCTCAGGAATACATTCAAATGGCATCTTTCAAGTCCAAGGGAAGAGGGAGAGAGCTGTCAACCTAGAATTCTAAACCTAATGAAAATACCATTAAAAGATGAAAGTTATTTAAAATTAAAGGCTTTCAGAAGAATGAAAGCTAAGAAAATTCAATCTGTACTAGAAAGCATTGTTGAAGGAAGCTTTTTAGACTGAAGTGAAATGGTTTCTGATGGAAATTTGAAAACACAAATGAAGAGCACTGGAAATGGTAAATATGTGGATAAATAGATATGATATAATTTTTCCAATTACTGACTTGTAAATATAATTGACTGTTTAAAACAAAAATAGTAACAGTGATCTGTTACTTATAATATATGTAGATACATGTAGTAATAAAATATATGGGAACAAAGGATAAGAAGAGGGAAATGGAAGCATACAGTTGTAAGGTTCTTTAACTATATGCAAATTTGTACAATGTTATGTGAAGGTGACTGTGATAAATTTTATATATATATATATACACATATATATATGTGTGTGTATATATATATATGTGTGTATATATATATATGTGTGTATATATATATATGGTAAACCTTAGAGCAACCACTAAAAATTTTAAAAAATTAACAAAACATATTGTTAATAAGCTAATAGAGATAAAATGGAGTACTAAAACCAGAGAGTAGGGGGTGGGGGAAGGTAGATGGGGTAAAGGGGGTCAAATATGTAGTGACAGAAAGAAATCTAACTATGGGAGGTGAATACACAGTGTAAATATATATATGCCTTACTGTTAAAGTGTACAGCTGAAACTTATTGGATTTAGTTAACCAATGTCACCATAAAAAATTAATTAATTACATTTAAAAATAACACGATGCAGTGCTAACATAAAAAAATGGAGTACTAAAAATAGTCAATTAATTTAAATAAGGCAGGAAAAGAGGACAAAGAACAAATGTGACAAATAAAAAACACACAGGAATAAGGTAGCTAGAAACCCAGCTGTACTGATAATTATATTAAATATAAGTAGTCTAAGCACTGCAATTAAAAACAAAGATTATAAAATAAAAAATAAGAACCAACTTTGTAACAGTTTACAAAAACACACTTTCAATATAAGGAAAGAAATAGATTAAAAAAAAAAAAAAGGAAAGATATCCCATATAGACATTAATAAAAAGAAAGCTAGAGTGACTATATTAATAGAATATAACACAGACTTCAAAACAAGTAATATTTCCAGGAATGAAGAAGGCTACTACATTATGATAAAGAGGTCAAAATATCAAAAAGAAGTGAGTGTTGTATACGTATGCACCGAATCACAGGCCTTCAAAAAACACGAAGCAAAAACTGATAGAACCAAAAAGAGAAAAGGACAAACCCACATATGTTATTGAAAACTTCAATTAATAGTACTAGCAGACCAAAAACAAAACAAAACTGTAAGTATGAGATTTGAGCAGCATTATCAACAAACTTGACATAAAAAACACTTAGAGAATGTGCCACCCAAAATGAAACAAAGGAAAAAAATGTTTCAACAATTTTATGCATGAAAGATAAAATTATAAAAGTCTGACAAAAAAGTCATATGAGAATTATTATGTTTTTAATCATAGAGAAGACCTAGCTATAATATGCAAATCAAGTAGCTAAAAGAAAAGGATGATAAATATAACTATATGAAAGTAAACATTTCTTCATGGAAAAACCTTCATAAGTAAATTCAAAATTAAATAAACCAAGGAAAATATTTGCTACTCCAATCATATGAGAAACTGACAACCATTGTATAGAGTTCTTCCACAAATAAGACGAGGACCACTAATGCAATAGAAAAATGAACAAGACATTAAAAGCTCCGAGAAAAAGAAATGGTCTTAAATATATGAAAGTATACTCAGTTTCATGCACAATATCATTTTTTTCAGTCAAGTGATGAAGACTGAAATGTTTGCTAACACTCTGAGGACAGTGTAAAAGCTAATTGTGGATATCTTTTCCCAACTCCACATACAGGGATTTCATGTCGATAGCTTAAAATCAGCCATGATCGAAAGTATTTATATCATGGAAATTGGCAAATGCTACAAATCAAGTTTTTTCTCTTCCTTGAAAGATGGTTAATCATTAACCAACATACCACCAGGGGAAAGTGGGGGTAAATAGTCCACTCATACCTTTGTTTTGAGTATAAAGCAGCACAATCTCCACATGGCATTTTAATATCTAGCAAAGTTATTGATTGCGCACTTTAAAGCAACAATTCTACTCATAGGAACATGGCCTAGATATTTTTGCACACATGTGAAATGGTATGCATATTTTTCTGGTAATATCACAAATGTCTGTTAATAGAGGATTGGTTTAAAAAATTGTACATTTTATACAATGGAGTGCCATGCAGCTGTTAAAATAGATGAGAACGTCCTTTATGTCCTAACATAGAATGAGATCCATGCAATATTTTTAACTGAAATAAGCAAGATTTTGAAGAAGAGAATATATTTACATATATTTGCCACCATGTGCACAAAATATCTTCGAAAATATTCAGAAGAAGTATCAGTTGTCTCTGAAAAGTGGAATGCCTGGAGGATAGGAGTGGGAGAGAAATTTCACTACATTTCAACACTTTTTTTTGAATTTTGCATTATGCACAGTAATGCAAAATTTAATAGGTAAATAAAAGTTAAATCTAAAGGTCATAAAAATATCAGTGTATTGTGAGATAGGCTGTTTTATATAATGCTGATGATACAGCATTATATAAAAAGCAATTTGGTAATATGTAATGAGAATGTTTAAGTAGCTCTTACTCTTTAATATAGCAATTATACTTTTTGTATCTATCCCGAGAAAATAAACAGAGATAAAAACAAAAATTTATATACAAGATGTTCAGCATGGTGTTATTTATAACAGTGAAAAATTAGAAATAACCTGAATGTCAGTGAAATGGAAATAGTTAAGTGAATTTGGTTCAGTCACACATCTGAAGGAATAGCCATTAAAAGCAAAGTTTAGAAAAATTTTAATAACATGTTAAAAATATTATAAATAGAAAAGTAAAATGCAAAGTTTCACACATGGAATGACCCTTATTTTGCTGAAAAGCAGTGTGTACACATTAACATGCTTATAGACACATACAAATACAAGAAAAATAAACAACCTATTAAGAGGATTATCTCTGGTTGATCATTTAATATCGTGGAATTTCACTTTCCTGATATGATTTTCAGTATCTTCTTGATAATTAACTATATTTTTAAAATTTTCTATAATTAGCATGTTTTTTTAAAAAAATATTTCTCTTTATTCATTCATAGATACCAATAAAGCAACTGAGAAAAATATATCAATGGAAAGGGAGGAAAAACATGAACTTTGCCATCCCTTTCTTTAAATGAGCATTTTTTTTAAAGTCAGCTTAAATTATATTTAGAAAAATTGAACTCTGATGCTTTACAGCATCTTAAACAAAGAAATACCTTGCATCCTATTGTACAGTCTCCTCCCAATCACTCTATACATTGTTGCCAAATAAAACATGTAGAGCTATAAAACATCTATAAAAATAAAGGCAAAAATACAAATATATCCACTCTTACCAAATTATGTTTTTAAAAGTGGAGGTTCTAGAAAGAGAAAATTCTGCGGTCAAATAAAGAAACATTAAGCTATATTTTATGGTCTTTTCCTCTTAGGGATATGTAATTAATATTACCACATTAAAGTTTCTGGGTAATCCTGCAGTAAAGAAAATTGTTTAAAAACTGTTTAAACTATAGTTTCTTTCTCTTCCTCCCTCTCCTTCTCTAAATTTCTAAATATGGCTTAGTGTTCCAAAGAATACAGTTTAAAATATGATGATCTCAGGAGCTTTTGAGGCCCCTTTCTCTGATCTCTAATATTTTGGGTTCCATGTCGTTGGCTCACTATAACATCAGTGACAACTAGTTAGGGGCTGTCCTAACTCTCCTCTCTTCCCTAAGGCCATAAATCACGGCTGATCACCCAGCGGTAGGGTTTACCTGTACACTATCATTCCTGCCCATTAGCACATCAAAAAAAGTACTCGTGCATATTAAAACACTGTGCACTTGTGTTTCTGATAGAACAAAAATCGTTTCCATAAAATTTTTCTATTTCCCAGCATTCGCATTTCCTTTAGAAGAGGTATCTGCCTTTTCAGTTTTTTCTGCTCAGTTTTTTCTTCTCCCTTGCTGTCCAAGGAAGTCTCTGCCATTTTTAGAGGTATTCTTTGAGCTTTAGAAATGCAGATTTGGGAGGAGGGGGTGTGAGGAGAAAAAGAGGTGACTGGCAAGCTGTAGAGGGGAAATTTGGAAGAGAAATACAAAGGGGAGAGATATGGAATATAGGAGAGAAGTAGAAGGAAGAGAGAGATAGGGTTTTAAGAATTATTCCTATGGAATGTGTATTATCTTCATGGCATTCAAGAAACATGAGGAAGGAAGGAAAGAAGGGATGGAGGGATGAGTTATTTTGAAAATTCTGCTTTGGTTGCTAGACCGAAGTCCTTCAACCATAAAAGCTCTTAGATGGACCATAGGAGTCACCTTCAATAGGGTAACGGGTTTAAAAACCCATACCATGAGTAGGAGATTATATGGGCTCGGAAAAAAAGTGCTGGGATACTGCCAAACACTCAGCCTCTGTGATTAGAAAGGAGAGGGGAAGTTGAACAGATTCTGGAGCATAAAGAGGGAAAAGAATAGCAGCTCTGAAATTAGTCACTCAGGTAACTGCATCCTAATTAGAAAACATGATTTAGGAGAGGCCGAATGATTCTAAATCCTGAAGACTGCTTTCTGTTCTGAAAGGAAACAACCAAAGAGCTGAACTTTCCACGGGACAAACTGATGAAGAGAAAAAAGCATAATCAAAGCCAAGGCTGAACAGAGGAACTGCAGCAAATGGGAATCCAGATAGCTCATTAGACAGTAACAGTTCACTAAGCACAGTCTGAAAATGTAATAATGAGAGACCTGTTTTTCAATGCTCAGAGCATTAAAACGAAAATATTGACGAAACTCAGTGCTAAAAAGGATGCCAATGGCTGGGCACTTTTATAAACTGAAATGCAAGCAAGAAGACCATGTCAAAGGGTAAGGTTAGGCTATTCAAACTAAGCTGCATAAACAGATCAGAAGCCAGGGAATGGAGGCAGGTGACACTCACTGATCGAGAGGGGATCAAGGTGACTGAATAAAAATGGATTGAAGCGAGAGGCCCATTTCTGGATTGGTTTGGTTTTGCTTAGTTCTTGTTTTTGCCACATACAAGGGACAGAGAAAAAAAAAAAACAGGCTAAAGGAGCCTTTGGACATTACACAGATCTCTCATTACTGAAGTCACAAGATATCTGTGGATAATTATGGAAAAACAAGACACCAGATTTTAAAATACAAAGTTTTCTGAGAAGATACATGGAAAAACATGTTTTATGTTAGAAAACACTTGTTTGTACCTATGAATTATTATTACTAAAAACTGCTGGATATCCATGTTCACTCACTTGTTAGAGATTAAAATTAGCACTAATTTATGCATTAGTTGTTAAAGTAAGGTAGGTTTAGAAAACGCTGCACTAGTTGGGAGTAAGGGTGAGATAAATCTCATTTTAGTCCCATGTTCCCTTGGGAGCAGCTACTCACCCTGCAGGCATATTGGTCATGTTGGGGATTTCATAAGGACTTTTCTTGTAGAATTTATTGCTAAAATATGATACTCACGTCTTGGCTTTGTAACTTAAGCGTTTCTTCCCTCATCACCTGCTCTCTGCCTCCCCCTACCAAGTTGTGGTGGTATTACTTTGTAGCCTTCAATAGCAAAGAATTCCACCTTCCAAACAGTTTTACTTGGGGAGAATTTCCTTGAAACACATGTGTTAGTGCAGGTAATTCTAGTAACAAGTAGATAACTCTGCTAACCTGCATTCAACAGAGAATTGAAATCCAGATCAGAAACCAAAGTAGAGGCCCAGTTGGGAAATTGGCTGTGTATGCCTGGCATTAGGAAAGGAAGATTCATGCCTTGGGGCTCAACTTTTTCTTCTAACACAGAAGCAGGAACCACAGCAGGCTACACCCACCAGTGGGGTGGGAGCGTCCAACATACTGCTCTGCTGGGTGCCCAGTTGGTAGCATCCCGGGCAGTATTAAAGTTGCAAGCAGCTGTTCTTTCTTAGCAGCTGGATTGGAAGAGCTGGGATAGGCTAGGTGATAAGCAATTTTAGTGGAATTTCCAAAATTGGAGGTCACCCCTTTCTCTTTTTTTATGCGTGGAAAGAATCTAATACCCATTGTCTGAATCATGACTATTTTTGTTTTTATAAAGCTTCCAGGTATTTCTCCTTTCATGTAGGGCTTTCAAGTATTTCTCCTTATCTAAACAAGTGAGCACTCTAGCAGTTGAGATCGCCTCTCCACTCCATGCCTTTTATCAACTCCCTATCTCTACGTACCTTCCTGTACACAGCTCTGTTACTCCTTGCAGCCTCGTGGAACAGAGATGAAAATGTCTGCCTGTGCAATCTCTTTTCTCGGAGCTGTCTGACTCACAAGTGGATCCACAGCAGACCAGAGGAGTTCAGTCTCACATTTACTGAGCACCTACTCGGTGCTAGGCTTTGGGGCAGATACTGGAGACATAATCATGGACGAGACAGGATAGCCGCCTGCCGTTGTGGAGCTTTTCTTCATCAGCTATTGTTCTGAAACAGGAGGCAGACTTTACAAGGTTTGGCAAAATTCTGCCTTGAGCACTGGAGTAACTTAAAGATTTAGAAGGATATGCCAGCCCAAAATGCAATGTGACTGTGCTTTATTCAGTCAAATGTGACTGGGTAAGTGATACAAAACACAAGCTCTGTGGAGTGGCAGACCCTCGCCTGATTTACCCAGGTTTCAGCCACATGGCTCCCTGCTCCAGCTCTCCCGGTGAGTGCTCAGAGTCCACAACTCTGGTCCTCTCTGAGGAAGGATTCATAGCAGTTGCTGGCCACACTTGAGGGATGTGGGGGTGTCAGACCCATGGGCAGAGGTTGAGGTCAGCCAGAGCTCTGGGCTGTCAGGACTAGCTCCTGGGACTGAACCATGAAACTGAGCCTCCTGCAGAACCCTGGGACACCTTCCTTTCCAGGTAGAATCCACCACATTCATCTGGAATCATTTCTGTAACAAAGGGAAGCTGGATAGGAAAGAGGAAAGGCAGCCCTTATGGGTGAAAGGCTTGGGAAAGGGGTGGGGAGCCAGCTCAGGCATCACACAAAGCTTTGCAAATGGAAAAGAAACAGCTGGGTGATAATTTCCACCATGTTTGATACCATACAGTTGATGTCTGCTTCGGGCTGGTTTGGTTTTTAAAATAGAACACTTCCCCCGCTAATAAGCTGGCATAGCTCTGTTCTTTTCTTTTCTTTTTTTTTTTATTTTTTATAAAATGGTGTGGATGATGTAGTTTTATCAACACTTTCTTGTTTTCTTCAGCTATAGTTCTGTCATCTCCTTATACCTCTCAACTACAGATGTATTATTCATATTCACTCCTCTCTCTCCCATCTCCTTTTTTCTATAGGTATTTAGGTCCTTCTAATAAGCTCAGCACAAAGCTGCCGCAATTTATTGAATACCAACTATGCACCAGGTATGTGTTTAGCACCACATATGCACATCTCATTTAATCTTCCTAGTAACTTTAGGTGTACATCTCCAGTTTACAAACAAGCCCAGAGAGGTTGAGTAACTTGCTCAAGGTTGCAGTTTCTTGTAAGTGGTGGAACTGGGATTTGAGGTTATGTCTATCTGATCCTAAAGGTGTGCTCCCAGCATTGCCTGCACTGCTCTGTTAGGTAAGAGGTGGCTCTTCACATCTCACTTCAATCTCAGTGATTTTGGCAGAGGGCAAATGGGCACTGCATTCAGCTGCTGCTCCCAAGGAGTGGCAGGACCACACTACCTAGCGATCCGGGTATTTGCTGTTGGCAGAAGCCCCTCCAGGCCGGCCCCATGCTCCAAGCAGACCATCAGAGAGCCCCCAACTCCCCCATGGGAACAGCTACTATTTCCAGCTCGGAGGTTTGAGCAGGCCTCCCAAAGAAAGAGCTAATGCAAACCCGACCTTTACCCCTCCCTCTTCCAGCGATTGCAACTCCTGGCTCTGGCTGGAGGTCTAGATTGCCAGATAAGGAAGGAGCTGAGCCAATTTTCGGGTCACTTCTTGGCACCGGGCACTTGTGTTTTTACAGCAGCCGCAGGCCCTACATCCTTCCTGGAGACTCTAGAGTGGAACACAAGCAAACTCACCTCTTCCCATTTCCCCAGTTCCTGGCATGGCATCTGTCTGGATTCGCTATGCTCAGAGATTCCCTTTTCTGGTTGGGGGCTTCTACATGACTCCCATTAGAAGAAGATGGTTTTCGAGGGGCTCCTGAAAATGCGTTGCAGGTGGGTTCCTGGCCGTTTGACTTGCCTGCTGCCTCTTCAGCTGTTTGCTTTGCCTAATTGTGTTTTCTTTGCTGATTTGTCTGAGTAAAGTTTTTCTTCCCCACTTTGTCCAAGGTCTGCACGGTGCATCTGGTACCCATTTGGCTGGGGAGGAGGCAAAAGCAGGGTGGTCAATGGAATGCTTGGCACGGGGCTGCAAGTAGTAAACTGAGGAGCAAGGCAAGGACTGTGAGAGCTTGGAGAACGTGGTCGTTTGGAGCCTTTGCACAGTGCAGAAAATCCACAACCTCCCTCTTTCATTTGGTTTCTGTCCAGAAACTGAGCCTCGAGAAGGCCAAGAAAAGAATTTTGATGTGATTCTGAAACTAGATTTCATCCTGTTTCAGTGTAAGCTCCAGTGGCCCATCTTTCTTTCACAGTGCCATGGCTTCTCGGCAGGTGGCCAGGGTACCATGAGGCCCTGCCTGCAAGGAGGGGAGATGGAAAGGACTGGAAAAGATCACCTGTGTCTCTACTTTTGCATTCGTCTAGTTTGGAGTCGGCC